>NC_091132.1:46271271-46644605 GCF_040183065.1 Periplaneta americana | reverse complement strand
CATCACCTTCACCACTATATATACTCGCCAACGGTTACTCGGATCCGGTTCGAATCCGGCCGATGACGGAGTCATATTTGTTGTGGAAAGAGCCAAGGTTTCTGGACTTCATTTTAGATCATCCCGATTCCCTCCACCATTTGAACTTCACTCTCCAATTCAGTGTTCATCAACAGTAACCTCACTAGAGGTTTTGATTTATCTAGAGAAAATCAAAACTCGAGTGGGATTTAATTGACTATTACGCGATTAGAAGAAAGTATATAAAGATGAGAAGGAATAAAGTACTTTACTTACTTACTTACTTATTGGCTTTTAAGGAACCCGGAGGGTCATTGCCGCCCTCACATAAGCCCGCCATTGGTCCCTATCCTGAGCAAGATTAATCCAGTCTCTACCATCACATCCCACCTCCCTCAAATCCATTTTAATATTATCTTCCCATCTACGTCTCGGCCTCCCCAAAGATATTTTTCCCGCCGGCCTCCCAACTAACACTCTATATGTATTTCTGGATTCGCCCATACGTGCTACATGCCCTGCCCATCTCAAGCGTCTGGATTTAATGTTCCTAATTATGTCAGGTGAAGAATACAATGCGTGCAGCTCTGCGTTGTGTAACTTTCTCCATTCTCCTGTAACTTCATCCCTCTTAGCCCCAAATATTTTCCTAAGAACCTTATTCTCAAATACCCTTAATCTCTGTTCCTCTCTCAAAGTGAGAGTCCAAGCTTCACAACCATATAGAGCAACCGGTAATATAACTGTTTTATAAATTCTAAATCTCAAAACCTTATTCCTTTGCTGTGATTGTGCCAAAGAATCAGTCCCATTCCGAGGCTTATTTGAAGGATTCGTAACAAGCTGGTTTTTACGGTGATGGGTTGTTAGCCCTTCGCCCAACCCCCAAGCTGGAGGACCACCCCTTATCGGCTGTCCACGACTGCTTATTCAATATACTCCCAGCTACCCTCCATATCTGGAGGCCGTCTCCTCTATCCGCAACCTGAGGACGCGCCATGCAGTGGTGATAGGTACCCACAATACATAGTACTTTAATACAATAAAATATTAATTTACTTACTGTCGGCCTCGGTAGCATAGTCAGTATAGCAGTGGCCTTCTGTGCTCGAGGTTGCAGGTTCGATCTCGGGCCAGGTCAATGGCATTTAAGTGTGTTTAAATGCGACAGGCTCATGTCAGTAGATTTACTGGCATGTAAAAGAACTCCTGCGAAACAAAATTCCGGGCACACCGTTGACGCTGCAGTTGCGAGCGTCGTTGAATAAACCATAATATAAATTTAAATTTAACTGACTTACTAAAATTCTATTTCACTGACGTTAGCTTCGCCAAAACGTTGAACGAAGCCGCCATTTTCACTTGGCTATCTATGCGGTAAACAAGTGACGGTCGCAAAGCATGTTTTATAGTACCGTAAAGAATTTGCAGTTTCAAATGCTGGCAAACAAAGAAACAAATGATAGGGAGGTGATAAAAACAGAAGAAAGTATATAAAGATTAGAAGAAATAAAGTAATCTAATACAATAAAATATTAATTGACTTACTAGAATTATATTTCACTAATCTTAGCTTCACCAAAACGTTTGAACGGAACCGCCATTTTCAGTTGACTATCTATACGGGAAACAAATGACGGTCGCAAAGCATGTTTTATAGCACCGTAAAGAATTTGCAGTTTGAAATGTTGGCAAACAATGAAACAAATGCTAGGGAAGTTACAAAACAAACAAATGCTAGGGCGTGATAAAAATAAACAAATACTAGGGAAGTGCTAAAATTATAGCGATAAATAGCCATGATCGGTTGAAACATATCCTTTCGTACCGTTTTATTGGTCGAAAGTAGTATTATGTAGTAAAAGTGTAATAGTCATAATAATCCTGTCTGTCCAGCTTCACTCTGATATGCTGGAGAAATTGTAGTGTCTCTGATAGGGTTTCTAGCCCATATGCAGGTAAGATCATTGGTAGGATTGCTATCTCCGTGTTTATGGTCTAGTTCCTCTTGTGTATAAACCCCCACAGAGAGGGCTGCTTCTTCCGCTCTCTTAGCCATTCTTTTGAACCTAGGATTCTTGACGCATTCGAGACCGTTGAAGACCACCTTTTTTGGGATAGAGAATATCTTATCATCGATAAATTGACATCAATGAAAAAATAGCCAGATTTGTATGTTTGAAATTTCCTATACGCTACATTTAGTTTTAGTAGGCCTAATAGCTCCTCAATAAATATTTGTCTTTTTATTTTCTGTGAAAAAAAGTAGAATGTATATCGCGTCTTCTTTTTTAATTATATAAAGGACATATATCTTCTCCTTATATGTCCTCTTCTATTTTTTAATCTCCAAATTCCCAATCTCCACCACGCTAGTTCCATCCTTAATTTTTGTATATTCTTCCTGTCCCATATGATTTTAATTTCTTTGTAATCTATTAATGATTTTAAACTATTTAAACTACTAAACATTTCCTGTCTCGTTATCTCGTTACTCCTCTCCATTATAATTTTACCTATCAAATTTATATTAATTGCACCAATTTCTTGACATAACCAATTTATTGATTTTCCAAACGGCGCTAAGTCATTTATAATCAGTTTTTTATTTTATAGATTAACGTTATTATTTCCCATACATCTGTACAGGAATACACTTGAAACTTTCCAAACGGTGTTATGTTTCGTATTATTACCATTATAATCTCACAGTCTTAGGGGTAGTACAGATTTCCCATTCTGTTATAGAAAGTGCTTGGTACTTTAGTTCGTAGGTACTTATCACAAATCGTTTTCTAGGAACCCATCTTTAACTACATTTTACTACTAATAACTATTACTATATACTGTATACTACATAGGCCTACAATCCTTCTATTTATTTCTTAACAAAAACTCTTTCCCTTTAATTACTATTTCTTATTTAAATACATATGTTTATACCTTAGTTTTCCCTTTCCATTTTTTCTCTACCATATACAAAAAATTTTCCGAGTTTCCTCAGATAGGTAACAATGCTATTAAACACTTTAATGTGTTCCAAACTGTGCTATGTCACTTGACTTATGTATGTTTAATTGAACTTTTTGCATTACATTAAAACTGAATGTAGGCAATGTCTTAATAATAATCATTTTAATATCACATCACAAAGAAATATGTTTACAGCTGGTACTACATAATAGTGTGTCAAATAACAAAATCTATAATATTACCAATGTTCACTTTGAAAACATATTGTTTAGTAATTATATATGTTATTTTAACATTTTGCATTACATGTAAAACTGAAAGTAATAAATGACTTAATAATAATCACTTTAATATCACATCACAGTGACTAACTTAGCACAGTTTGGAACATTCATACTACAGACTTAGCACACTTCGGGAATGTAGCAGAGGCACCATTAAGGAATGATATACAAATTGTACATAATTTTGATTTGATGACAATAAATAAACATATAACCTACATAGGTTACCAAGGTTGGTAATATCGTGATATGAGTAATATTGTGATAGTTATTTTTGAGAATTTATTACAATTTTACATCTGTTTTTTTTTTTCGTCAACGTATAGAAGGAATGTTAGTGGACAAGTTTCTGCAAGCCACCGGCATAGCTCAGTCGGCAAAGCCGCTTGCCTGCCGATCCGGAGTTGCGTTCGGACGCGGGTTCGATTCCCGCTTGGGCTGATTACCTGGTTGAGTTTTTCCGAGGTTTTCCCCAACCACAAGGCAAATGTCAGATAATATATGGCGAATCCTGGGCCTCATCTCGCCAATTATCATCTCTCTATCACCAATCCCATCGGCGCTAAATAGTCCATACCTGTGGAGTAATGGTTAGCGCGTCTGGCCGCGAAACCAGGTGGCTCGGGTTCGAATTCCGGTCGGGTCAAGTTATCTGGTTGAGGTTTTTTCCGGGGTTTTCCCTCAACCCAATATGAGCAAATGCTGGGTAACTTTCGGTGCTGGACCCCGGATTCATTTCACCGGCATTATCACCTTCATCTCATGCAGAAGCTAAATAGGCTAAGATGTTGATAAAACGTCATAAAATAATCTACTAAAAATCGACGCTAAATAACCTAGTAGTTGATACAGCGTCGATAAATAACCAAGTTAAAAAAAAGTTTCCGCACAAAACCGTCTTTCTCTCGTTCAGTAAAATTGTAATAAATTCTCAAAAGAACTATCACAATATTACTTGCATCACAACATTATCAATCTTTACCCTATATAAAGTAATGGTGGTACCGTCCAAGAGAAAGATGGAGAGATCAGATATTTGAGGCGTAACAGGCGGAAGTCTAAATACTTGAAGTTAATAATAATTTCAATAGTAGACCTGTCTATCAAAATGACGCAGCTGGATGCTGTATTGTGATTGCCGTACAGATAGTATCAGTCTGAACAGGCGTAGTACTCTACTCTGGAGGGAAAAGGGTTCTCTAGTAGGACTTCAGCGTGGTCCGTAATCCCTCAGCCTGACAGTCGGGTCCCATATTTATAGCCCTTCATAGATAAAGCACCTCGTTACACATGTTCTCGTCGAAGTGACACTTTAATTGACCTAAAATGGTTATGTACTCTGGAACAATCTGAAAGTCTATTCTACGATAGAATTTTTCTGTGACAATGAATCTATTCCCCGTGTTATAATGCGGTTACAATCTAAATGAAAAGTTCTGAGAGCGTGTGTGTGAAACGCACTCGGCTATTAATCACACATTTTTGACATCCGATGAGAAATATACCTATTTAGTGAGCGTATGAATTTAAATGGAAAATATGTGTATATGGATTTGCATAGTCAGAATATAAAACTGTGTTAGTACTGATTGATGTTGCAAGTAAATCAGAATTAATGCCCTTCAAATGGCCGCGTTGTTTGTAATGAACCGCCATCCAAACAGAAATATTCAAAACCTTCTTCAGTTTTAAGCCTCTCTCATCCATATGAATGAGGGCGCTCGTTGCTCTGGGGGTGTCATTGTTCATTTGTCTGTCACGTGAGTATACGGAATTTATTGACCTGTCTATAATGATAAGTATACTGGGATTTAACATTTTCCAAATGCGTATTTTATAATCTACAGATATGAGTACAAGATTGTCACACATTTTCACGTCCCTGACGTTATATAGCAATGAGGTTTTACTTCCTTATTATACGAAATAAAGGATAGGTCAGGGAATCGCGTCAGCATTTAAAAGTTTGTGTTGAAAGTGTTCGAAGAAACTTTTGTCATCCAGTCTACTCTCAAAAAAATTGAAAGTTAGAATTTATAAAACAGTTATAATACCGGTTGTTCTGTATGGTTGTGAAACTTGGACTCTCACTTTGAGAGAGGAACAGAGGCTAAGGGTGTTCGAGAATAAGGTGCTTATGAAAATATTTGGGGCTAAGAGGGATGAAGTTACAGGAGAATGGAGAAAATTACACAACGCAGAACTGCACGCATTGCATTCTTCACCTGACATAATTAGGAACATTAAATCCAGACGTTTGAGATAAGCAGGGCATGTAGCACGTATGGGAACTCCAGAAATGCATATAGAGTGTTAGTTGGGAGGCCGAAGGGAAAAAGATCTCCGGGGAGGCAGAGACGTAGATGGGAGGATAATATTGAAATGGGTTTGAGGGAGGTGGGATATAATGGTACAGACTGGATTAATCTTTGCTCAGGATGGTGGGCTTATGTGAGGGCTGCAATCAACCTCCGGGTTCTCTAAAAGTTATTTGTAAGTAATTAATAGGCCTATAGAAGGTGTTAATAAGTATCCAATATTTTAGGAGGTGCTAGTATGCATCAAAACAAGAAAAAAATGTGTAATAAACATGGATCCTGCAACATATACTTTCTGAGATCTGAACACTTGTTCATAGGTGCTCGTGGCAATGCATTCCTCTGCTCTTCGGCGTAAGGAATCACACACTCTTTGAAATTGACCTGGTTGTTCTTGATAACCAAAAGTCCAGGGAATTTAAATTTGAGGAACTAGCAGGCCAAGGTGTGGGGGCTCCCCAATCAATCCGGCGGCGGTCCTGAAATGTCAACGTCAGGTGTTCACGCTTATTGCGGAGAAAATGTGCTGGTGTGCCATCCACCATGAATGAACCACATCTGTAGTCTTTACTGACATGGCACATACTCCAGCAGGGTATGAAATACGTTAATAAGAAAGTCCTGATAACGAGCCTCAGTTAATCTCTGTGATAGCACGTATGGGTCTTAATTTATCGCCAAGAATGTCTGCCCACACGTTGATTGAGAATCGGTGCTGATGCCAAATTTCTTCAACTGAATGGTAATTTTCATCGGCCCACACATGCTGATTACGAAAATTCACAACACCATCTCTGCTGAACCCCGCTCATATCCACAACCAGACTTTTGTTTTCGGTATTCCTTGCAACGTATCATTATTCCATGCCAGGGGTGTCAACTACGGTATGATTACCTGGTAGCCTGCTGTATTTTAGGGCAGAAAAATGCATTGCCATAAATAGACGTCACATTGAGCACCTCCTATGAACAAGTGTTCAGATCTCAGAAAGTATGTGTTGTAGGATCCATGTTTATTAGGCATTTTTTCTTGTTTTGATGCATACTATCACCTCCTAAAATATTGGATACTTTTTTAACACCCTGTATAATATAATTAGTGAGTTATAGACTACTATATGATTTTCTCTTCCTAGTAGATTTGTTAGAAGAGGTGTAGTGACAAACATTATTTTATTGCGGCATCATCGCAAAAATTTGATACTTTATTCGAACCAAAAAACGAAATACACGCGAAATTTAATATGTATCCATAAAAACACGGCTTTGGTTCTGAGCTTCCTACCATTCTTCAATCCATAAAAAGAGTTCAATGAACTAACGGCACCACATTATGCGGAAGATGAATTTTGTGAGATTTTTATAAAATATGCGCAAAGGCTGCCTTCGAGTATTGGGTTCGGTTTCCCGTGCCCCTTTCAGTTGAGTGTCACTATTGCGTTCGTCTATTCTGAATGGGCTCTCTAGTTTAATAGTGTCCTCATGTAGAAAATGAACTGTTACAACGCCTACTATGACGATGGCGTGGCAGCCACAACTATTGTGGTCCCCTCTGCTGGCCGTCATTACCATTCTGTAGCCCTGATGTATGGGTGATTACCCTACCTCAAAAACAGACTTCTTCACAATGTAAAACGAGCAGAGCAGGCGTGGAACCCAGGACTCTGTCATTGCAATGTGTTTGTACACTCGCAGTACGAAATATCATTCGGCATAAAAACATAGAGATATCTAATATTTAGACCTCGGATTTTTAGACACAAAAATTAACTTATAGGCATCTAAAATAGGCCCTGAATTTATTAAAATAGGAACTAAAAACATAGATTTAGACACCTAAAAATACAATTTCAAGCAGCAAAAAAATACTATTTTATGAAGCTAAAATGTTATTTCTATCCACACAAATCACAGTAACTATAAAAATGAAATTAATTATTGAGTATTATGCATTACAGAATACAGTGACAAAAGCAGTAAAAAATATTGCGGTTAGAAACTTTATTTTTGTTAAATCTGAAATTATGAATACCGGTACGTTCGGCCTGATTGCTCTAAGTCTGCTAATACATAAGTGCTAATATTACAATTAAATTAATTAATTCACCAATGAATTTCCAATTGACACATTATTCATAGTTGGCATTGCAATACATAACAACGTTTTTCTCTAATTTTCTATTGTGAAACATTGACTTTTCTTATACAGAACCATTTTATTTATAAGCGAAAAGAATTCTTCCCAATTATACTGAAGTAATGGATGCATATTTAAATGTATGTATGTATGTATTTATTTACACTGCAAGTGGGCAAGCACCCGGTGGCAGTGGTATATACAATATTAACAATACACAGTTAAAATGATAAGCAATACACAATAAAATTTACAATACATAATACAATTTACAACACATATACAATTTTATACACAATACAATAAGAATACACAATACAATTTAACACAATAATAATAAAACATAAAATAAAACACTTACTTTTACAACACAACCTACATAATTATGTATAGGTCCTACATAAGTTTCAATAGTCTTTCACTTTACTCTCATCTCATTTCCTGTAGTGGCACTATGACGCATTTCACTGACACTTTAGCACACATTTCACTGACACTCTGTAACACATTTCACTGACACTATAGAACACATTTCATTGACGCTATAAATTATCACTGATCGGAACTGTTCCCTGCACTGTAAAACCATAACTTCACTGACTCACCTCGCTTCACTGATACAACAGTTCAAATAAGTCAAATAATTGCATTCTTATGCATACTTATAAACAGAACTACATTTAAACTAAACATTTCTAGTCTAAGGCCCTCTTACACGCTATTTTTAAACAATTTACGATTCAAACCAAGGAAGTAAACTCGTAAGGCTAGATAAATACATGTCACCTTAAAAAATTAAATGTTGAATGTCACCTTAATTTTAATTTTCACTTTATACACAACTCTTTAAATTATTCTTGAATCTCCTTAAGGAAGGACAGCCCTCAAAGACCGCTGCAGGTAGGTCATTCCAATCATTTATAGTTCTGTTTAAAAATGAGAATTTACCTACATCCGTTTTCTGTTTCCTACATTTGATTTTAAAATCATGATCGTTCCTACCATAGTACGTTGGCTTTTCTAACCGAGCCGTTATGTCTACCCATGCTTTCTGACCTAGATGTGCTCTATACAGTGATGTTATTCTAGTTTTCCTACGTCTGCAATATTTGCCATGCTGATTTCTTTAAGGAGAACTACATTCTCCCGATTTATCAGATTCCTATGTCTGCTCAACTGCTCAACAAAATCAGACACTTCCAGGAATTTCTTCATTTATACAACCAAACTATTACAGGATATTTGAACAGTACCCACCCCGCGACATTCGAAATTTTCTCTTTCACTGCTACAGGAAAATTAAAAAAATATATACGTGACAAATAGAAATAGGCAATTTTAGGCTTTAAAACCTAAGGTATCAATGGCCAAAATAGGCATTTTTAGGCACCATAAAACGGTCTTCAAACGCTCAAATTTTGTATAAATTGTGAAGATATTTAATTAGTTTTAGTTCATCCTTACAGAAAAAAGTAGACATTTAACCTAAAATCAGAGGTCTAGTGATAATTCGTCTTGTATTAATATGTGCATGTAAACAATCCTTCATCAATTAATTATTAATAATGTAAGATGAATACGATTGCAATTTTTTTATAAAATCTTTGGTAATTGATTTTTTTTTTTTTTTTTTTGCTCAAGCATAAGTTTAACAAACATCATGACTCTCACACCATTTTAAAACTCATTTATTAGTCATAGGTACGTGCACGTATTGATATTTCTTTTAATGAAGAAGAATACATATAGCAAGAGTTGAATAGAACGCTTATATCACACTATTAAAATTTAATTGATAAAACGAGTATTAATATCATAAAAGAGATCGTGGGATTAGAATCGCATTCTAACGTGCATATTCAATGGATACCGTGAAATATCGAAATTGTTGAGACGCAATGGCGGCCAGTTTAGCTAAACAAGAACCAAAGTCACAGAAACTTGTAATATGTTTCCGAGATGTTTGGAATTACAATGAAAAGTCGATAAAGAATTGGGGGAAAAGCGGCATTCTCTCACAAATCTGACTGGTACAATGTAACAGAACATGCAGGTATGTATGTATGTATGTATGTATGTATGTATGTATGTATGTATGTATGTATGTATGTATGTATGTATGTATGTATGTATGTATGTATGTATGCATGCATGCATGCATGCATGCATGCATGTATGTATGTATGTATGTATGTATGTATGTAGGCCTATGTATGTATGTATGTATGTATGTAATGTATGTATTGTATTGTATTGTATTGTATTGTATTGTATTGTATGTATGTATGTGTGTACTTACGCCTGTGTCTATATATGTTTGTAATGTATGTAGCTAGTATTCGATTATGAAGTTATTGCAGTGTGTTGGGTAACTAATTTGGAACATTCCTATAAGCCTATTTGAGACGTTGCGTACATCTTGTGCCGTTGTTGAGTGCACTGCATACCTAAGTGTATGCATATATATCGACTTCAATTAGTTGAATTCATTTAAAATCGGTCGTAGCGCGTGTAGTGAACGTGGGCGAAGCAGAAAGCAATAAATCAGAGCGGTGCATCTGACAGCGCTGACTGCTTCCGAGGACGTGTGCCCTTCATGATCGCAGCTTCTGATTAACTTGACTGATTTGTGTGTTATCAGTAATGGAGTTTCGAGATTTTCCTCATTCGCTAATGGAAATTTGTCAGCAAAAATTCTCCAAGAAAATTTCCCCTTTGGAATTAGAGCTGCGCGTGCGTGTAGAGTCTATTTCTGCGTGAGAAATGCGTGGAATAGGAAAACGAGGCATTGCGTTCGACGGGAAAGAATTGACTTGTAAACAATACAGGAATAGACTCCGCATTTGTTTCCGAACTATAAGGAATTCCTGACAATGAAGTAGCCAATAGATTTGTTAAGGAAGGATTGGGGGGGGGGGAAGGCATTTACTGTGTTTGATCTTTTGGTTTGTCTTATAGACATGCTAGGTTGTCTTTTAAAATGTTAGAAAACACGAAGAGCGCTTGAAAGCTGTCGAAGTTTATACGCACTCTTGTATAAAGTATTATACTTCATACCATGTTCGATTTTCAGCAGATATCGCGTTTCTGTGTATTTATTTGTCTTGGTCTACAAATATCTCTGTGGCATTCGGTCTGATAATTTAGCAATAAATCCTAAGTTTATATTCCACGATAAACGTTGGTGCGCATGCGCGTAGACATGCAACTGTTTTTAAACTAGCCTATTGGCGCATAAACATGGACAGTTTCTGCATCTTGTCAGATGTAAATCAAAACAATATCTTCATCTGATTTTAAATGGTGAGCATTTATTTCCCGATCCCTCTAAGCGGAACACAGTGTATTCTACTTGGAATTAGTATAAACTTCAAATTGTAAATTATTTAAATACAGATCACCAAGTAAAACAGTCAGGTATTGTTTAAGTCATCAATGTACCTTTGCAGTAAATATCGAGCTGAGAATAAGGACATCGTTGTTTAATTCAGTTGGTTCTAAAATTATAATAAAAAACCAAGTAAGAGGTCTTCAGATCTCTCAAATTAAGAAACTGTTTTTAAACTAGCCTATTGGCGCATAAACATGGACAGTTTCTGCATCTTGTCAGATGTAAATCAAAACAATATCTTCATCTGATTTTAAATGGTGAGCATTTATTTCCCGATCCCTCTAAGCGGAACACAGTGTATTCTACTTGGAATTAGTATAAACTTCAAATTGTAAATTATTTAAATACAGATCACCAAGTAAAACAGTCAGGTATTGTTTAAGTCATCAATGTACCTTTGCAGTAAATATCGAGCTGAGAATAAGGACATCGTTGTTTAATTCAGTTGGTTCTAAAATTATAATAAAAAACCAAGTAAGAGGTCTTCAGATCTCTCAAATTAAGAAACGGGAAGTCATTGTTCTGTTAAGTCGATGCCGGCGGCCATCAGATCACCTACAGCTGTACAATATTGAGAAAAACGCTGTTCTGCAGTTGGTTCCCAAACAAAATATCAACAACGTGAGTTGGTTCCCCATGTTCAAATATCATCAACGTGAGTTGGTTCCCCATGTTCAAATATCAACAACGTGAGTTGGTTCCCCATGTTCAAATATCCAAGGCTGTGATTTTGTAGCAGGCTGTGTGGGACATGGATGTTAATCGATCATGTAGCAGAGTAGTTGTTATTGCCTATTATGGATTTTACTACTATGCTCAGCGAAAAAGGGGAAAAAACTCTTAGTGATTAGTTTTCAGAAAACATTATCCAAAATGGAATTTCAAACGTATTCCCTAATGCCAAACTGAAAGGTTGTAGGTTCCATCTTGCACAATCTTGGTGGAGGAAAATTCAATCCTTAGGTTTGAGTGCGGAATTTAAAAATAAGGAATCTGAAATTGGTCAGCTTCTAAAAACTATATTCGGACTGCCTTTATTGGCTCCTCAAGAAGTTGAAGATTGTTTTGTTAATGACTTAATGGCTGTCAAACCTATAGACGATCGATTGGACCAGTTCTTTGATTACCTCCTCCATACTTATAATACACTAACAAGTGAGCATCCACCTCCAATATGGGCTGAGTTTACTTCTTCCTTAGAGCGAACAACCAACTGTTGTGACTCTTTTCACAGTAAACGTAATGCGCACTTTTGTGCTCCACACCCAAATATATTTGCACTTGCAGATGCTCTGAAGGAGGTTCAGTGCGATACTTACATTAAGCCTAGGAATCTGTCTTGATCTAGCGCGGGAACCAATTGCAGTACACAGGAGAAATCAACCTGGAACCAAATCGAGTATAGCTCTGGGACGAACTGGGAACTAATTCACAGATTTGGGAACCAATTCCAGTACAGCCGAGAAAAAGGTTGTCCTTCTTGGTCTAGACTGTAGACTGTCTAGTGTCTAGACTTTAGATGCAGATGAAACTCCCCGGTATATATTATACGGATGCGAGTTGTGGCACAACTAAGATCTCGCATTTCCTGGAGCTACTTTACACTATGTGAGCTCTCTCAAGTCCCAATTAACAGCATAACAACCTTTGCTAAAGATGGCAGGGCTGTTATAACACGCTACAGGCGACAAAGTAAAAGAACGGCCCAAAGGAAGTTGTATTACCCCGAGAAGTTCTGCTTAAGTGGATTCAGATGTGCTGGGTTATTCCCATAATATAACACAAGTCTGTGATTGTTGTGGTGGTTTTAATAAAAAGAGTTACTGTTATACCTCACTGTTTAATATAAGATCGTATATTAATATAAATCTACACAAATAAGAGGTGACTCCAGACTTGTATGTGTTTATTCACACTGCAATGGGTATATACCCGGTGGCAGTGGTAACTAATTACACTCAATAATGACAATAATAAACTTATTAATTAAAAATACAATTAATAATAATACTAATAATTAATACTAACAATAATTAATAACAACAGGGAATATACCAAATTAAATGAAACGATCACTTAAAATAACATTTGAAATAAATCTAATTTGTATCTTAAAACTAAGATAGAACTAAAACCCACGAGTATGATATGTTCATATCTGCACAAGTACCTTTCAAATTACACTCATTTCGCTGTCAGCTCACTCACTGCAATGGAACTACGACACATTTCACTGATTCTATCCTGATTTCACTAACACTTCAAAAACATTTCACTGTTCAAATACTATGCACTGCCACTATAAACTATAAAGCTTCACTGACAGGAACACTTACACAGCACACTTCACTGACACGACATACTTCTTCACTGATACAACACACTTCACTGACACAACATAATTCTTCACTGATACAACACTTCAATAACAACATATCATTTACACCCTTTAAATACTGTGTATAATTACCGTCTATTAGTAAGGTCCTTAAGCCTATTTTTAAATACATTTTTTGGTTCTTGGTAAAGCCTTTAGTAAGTCTGCAGGTAAAGCATTCCTTAATAATAAGGAAAATATTACTGGAGCAGATTTTATATCTAATAAATATTAAACTTTGAATTGAACCTTGCTATTTTTCATGCGCATAATTTCGGATAATTTGATGTTGGAAGTGATGTTTAATAGAGCGCGTCAACATGTATCGCTATTTGAGTCCTGTACTAAGATTCTTAAAAGCAAACACAATTTAATAGTAACTTAGTTAAGGAGTTAGGTACTGCTTACAGCAGTAAAACTTTGGAAATATTCAACATTTAGTTCCTCCATTACTGTAATTTGTACAATAATGAAAATTGAAGGGTTCAGAGCCATAGCGGGCCAAGCGCCATTTATAAAAAACTGAAAAAGCAAGAGTTAAAGTTAAGTAAATACCATAGTTTAATGAAGATTGACATATCATTTAGTTTCAATGTGCATACTTTATAGTACTTGCTATATGTTTCGTTAAATTATGGTAATCACTTAATTTTAACTCTTGTTTCCTCTGGTTTTAATAAATGGCGCTTGGCCCACTATGGCTCTGAACCCTTCAATTAGTAGGTGTGAAACACTGTTCCCTCTTTTATTTTATTTCTGAAACTCTTGTTTTCAGTATCATGCTCTTTCAACTACATTTATTAATATTTTTTTTTTATTTTGTGTTAAAGCAATTTACTGATATTCGACCATTTTCTTTAAATAAATTTATTTTTCATCAGAGAATCTATTCAAGATAGAGAAGTGATTTTGCATAATGTAATAAATATATCATGCATAAATGCACACAAAAATTTCCATTATATTATATTTGATAGTTTTTGAGTTACCAGGGAAACGGTTCTTGAAAATGTAATTTACGAGAAATGAGTGTTAAACACTTTTTATGTAGGCTATTCAGCTTATCTTTATGGCACAGAACATTTTAAGACTTGCAACTCTGCTCTATACATCTCATTGCACATACTGCTCCTCTGTTAATGGTATACACATTTCCTGTATTACTTGGCATAAGTGAATCATAACATGAAGCAAAAGTACAGTAGAACCCCGGTTATCCGATACCCTATTAACCGATTGACGGATTATCCGATGTCTTTCGTTCACTCTATTGTTTTTTGTTTTTTTTTTGCTACAGAAACATATGAAATACTGATATACGTCATATTAGTACGTTTTTTTTTTTCTAGAGAGTGTTATTACAAGCCTTTATACTTCCAGTTTGGTCTACTGTTCGAGTTGCCGTACTGTATCTACATACAAACCAAGCTTTCAGGTATAACTCCCTGTGAAGTTGATTTGAATAATTTCGAGGAAAAATTGTTCCGGGACCGGGCATCGAACCCGGGACCTTCAGTTAAACGTACCAACGCTCTCCCAACTGAGCTACCCGGGAACTCTACCAGACACTGATCTAATTTTTCCCTCTATATCCACAGACCTCAAAGTGAGCTGACAACCGTCAAGCAACCAACATTGAGTGCAAACTAATTCTGTGTGACTTAAATTGTGGTTTTCTGTATCTATATAAAATGTATTCCAAGAGTGTAAAAAAAAAAAACTTGTGATAGGCCTAAATATCGAAAAATGTATACAATTGAGTGATGTATATAATCGAGTGATTTGAATACGAGGCTAATGTTACAACTATGTGCAGTTTGATAAAAATTAAGGATAAAGTATATAGAGTATGTAAATCTACAACATGAGACCTCTACTTTTCCTATCTTTCCGCTTACAGTCGTTACAAGGAGTTTCCTTGCCCCTTAAAAACACGTCCTTGATAACCAAACTTAACTTAGTGAACTTCTGATTCACTGCCTAGCGTGTTAAACACAAGACTACTGAGGGAATTACGAAACTTCAAGAATTATTCAGCTCATTTGTGAAAATATTTTGGTACGGATTATCCGATTTTTTCGATTAATCGTTTAGTTCACCCCCTTCATTACCACGTATAATAGAGGTTTTACTGTATAATACTTCTCACATGAAATTACAATTTTGCAACCTAACCTTGATACATTAACACTCGACAGATGGCAGCACGTGTACGTCTTGACATGTGTAGCCCCTAGAAAAGACTTTTTGAACGTCGTGTTACGCTAATAGTGTTAGATTTTGTCAATAATTAAACGTATTTTCCTCTAAAGAATACTTGTGCAACCGATTTCAACTTAATCGTAATTTTAAGATTTTAGTTTGAAATAAATACCCATCAATTTTTCTTTAAAATGATTATACTTCATGTGCATCTTTCTCGGTTGTACTTGTAGATATAAGTATGAACAAAATCCGTCCCTTACTTTAGAAAAAATCGTTTTATAAACAGCATGCCGAAAATTATTTTTTCAGTGTCAGAGTTACTAGAATCTTGTATTTCCATAAAATTTTTTAAATATAATTTTTACAACATCATAGTTCTTTTTTTTATAAGTTACTGCGTTTATTGAAAAAGTTAGTCTGTATAAAAACACTGAAAAAAATTTTGTTGTTTCCAATACCTTGAATTCTATTTATTTACAACGTGATAGAACTTTATATTTGTTTTAATGGGGAAGTCGCTAAGAATTCAATATTTACAGTAAACCCAATAAAACAGAACACGAAGGAAGTTGAAAATACTATCTAAAAAGAATGGACAGCAAAAGAATACTAGGAAATAACAAATACCATGCAAGAGGAATGTCGGACGTCGTAGGAAGAGATGGAACTAAAATATGAAAGAAGAAGAAGAAGAAAAAGAAGAAGAAGAGAAAGTAAAACGTTTACAGATATTTTTCCACAATTAGCGCATGTTTTAAATTATATATTTGCTTTATACCTTCCGATTTTTCATTAGAGCTGTCTTTAGCAAATCCGGGAAAGCTCTGTTGCCCGGATATTCCATTCAGGCACTTTTAAATGAAGCGTGTTCCCAGTATAAGCCAATAATAATACTTATTTTTGTGCGTTCAACAGTATATACGAAACACTTAAAACAGATTCTTTAATATAATTTTGTTTAATTATATTAAATTCTAATGTCTTAATAACATTTAATTCCGGATTACGGTACATTGAAAGTCCGCATAGATTTTTAAACATTTCTTCCATATCAAGAAAAGTCACTAACAATAGATTTTTAGCTGTTTTTTGCAGAGATTCCCTGTTGGTTCTCCCGCATAGAAAACCATTTTATATATAGTCACTGTCCATATGTAACATATGAATTTTTAAAACGTATCTGCCCACATATAAACACCACTTGTGTTATAGTATCCCAGATTTCTAGTGATCGGATCGCCCACGGATTGTTTACGCTACATCAGCTGTTGCAAATGGAGTGTCACATACAGGTCGACCTATTATGGTAATCGTGGTCATATTGTTTTATCGTGCTAATTGCTAATACCGAACACAGCATTCCATTAGCAATCGATACGGAAGACCAGTCGTAGCTCAGTCTAGTCGCATTTCCCACAAGGGACATAGGCTGATTATCCTATTAGTCCTATAATTTCTGTGGGGACCAAAGCGATTGTGAAGTAGACTTTTCTAAGTAGTTTACATTCTGAATTATTCTCGGTCAATTATTATTCTCAGTTGTCTCTTGATATACCATTGTGTCTCAAGAGTTTTTGTAGTTTGAGAGATGTAAAATACAAAATAATATTTGCAATAACCTCGTCATCTCTGACTAGCTAACTAGCCTCTGTAGTTTAAAAATAACATTCAATAAAGAATTACAGTTCATTTCATATCATAGTCTCTGTAATTTCTGCACATTATGAAGTATGTGGACGAAAAACTATAGTTATAATCATCTCATCGTCTCTGAATAGTCCCTGTAGTTTAAAAGCAACGTTCAATAAAGACCAAAAGCTACAGTTATAATCATCTCATCGTCTCTGAATAGTCTCTGTAGTTTAAAAGCAACGTTAAATAAAGACCAAAAACTACAGTTATAATCATCTCATCGTCTATGAATAGTCTCTGTAGTTTAAAAGCAACGTTCAATAAAGACCAAAAACTACAATTATAATCATCTCATTGTCTCTGAATAGTCTCTGTAGTTTAAAAGCAACGTACAATAAAGTCCAAAAACTACAGTTATAATCATCTCATCGTCTCTGAATAGTCCCTGTAGTTTAAAAGCAACGTTCAATAAAGACCAAAAACTACAGTTATAATCACCTCATCGTCTCTGAATAGTCCCTGTAGTTTAAAAGCAACGTTCAGTAAAGATCAAAAGCTACAGTTATAATCATCTCATCGTCTCTGAATAGTCTCTGTGGTTTAAAAGCAACGTTAAATAAAGACCAAAAACTACAGTTATAATCATCTCATCGTCTCTGAATAGTCTCTGTAGTTTAAAAGCAACGTTCAATAAAGACCAAAAACTACAGTTATAATCATCTCATTGTCTCTGAATAGTCTCTGTAGTTTCAATAAAGACCAAAAACTACAGTTATAATCATCTCATTGTCTCTGAATAGTCTCTGTAGTTTAAAAGCAACGTTCAGTAAGGACCAAAACTACAGTTATAATCATCTCATCGTCTCTGAATAGTCCCTGTAGTTTAAAAGCAACGTTCAATAAAGACCAAAACTACAGTTATAATCATCTCATCATCGTCTCTGTAGTTTAAAAGCAACGTTCAATAAAGACCAAAAACTACAGTTATAATCATCTCATCGTCTCTGAATAGTCTCTGTAGTTTGAAAAGCAACGTTCAATAAATAATTACAATTAATACAATCATCTTTTAGTGTCCAAATAGTTTCTGCACATGGTATAATAAATTGGGGTGGAATAGCATCATCTGTACTTAATCCATTAATTTTGTTACACAGAAGATTAATAAACATTGTTCTAAGCAAAAATATGGATTACCCAACAAATATAATTTATATAGATTTTTAAAGTATTAACTATTCAAGAAATTTATAAATATAGTTTACTAACTTACTACCACAGAAATCATAAATTTAATCGACATGAATATCGTACTCGAAGACAAAAGTCTACTTTTCCATTGAGCCTAACTGTCACACAAGTGCAGCACTTAAACATGGTGCTAGTTTCGGCCCAAGACTTTATAATAAAATTACAATCCATTTTCCAAATTTGAAATATTCTAAAATTGAACATTTTAAAAAAAGAAATTAAAAAAAAATTATTAATGATATTTAATACTAACAAATGTGTATATTTTTTACCTTTTTATTTCTGTCGACTATATTCATGTTTTTATTGAATATCACTGGCTTCTGTCTTCATCAATATATATTAAATGTGTTTTTCTCTCATTTTCTGTTTCTTTCTTTTTTCTTTTCTTTCTTTTTCTTTTTTTTTTTGCTCCTGTGTGTTATTTATCGGTTTGAATTAAGTTAATTACTGTATTTAGTAAACTGTCCTTGTAAATTTTATGTTATATTATTGGCTACACCGTATACTCACTTTGCTAGCTAAATAAATAAAATAAAAATGAAATAAAAATAAAAAGCAACGTTCAATAAAGTATTAAAATTACAATAATCTCACAGTCTGTAAATAGTTTATTCACATTGCAAAAGACTTGAGATCAAAAACTACAGTTATAATCATCTCATCATATCTGAATAGCTTTTGTTGTTTAAAAGCAACGTTCAATAAAGACCAAAAACTACACTTATAATTATCTCATCGTCTCTGAATAGTCTCTTGTAGTTCAAGAACAACATTCAATAAATAATTACAATTATACAGTATTCATTTCATAGTATCTAATTATTTTCTGCACATTACAAAAAAAATCTTAAAAGTTATACGATGTAAGAGTAATGGAACGGAGAAAAATTATCTCCGGCGCCGGGATTTGAACCCGGGTTTTCAGCTCTACGTGCTGATGCTTTATCCACTAAGCCACACCGGATACCACCCCGGCGTCGGACAGAATCGTCTCAGATTAAGCTCCAACTCTTGGGTTCCCTCTAGTGGCCGCCCTCCGCACTACGTCATAGATGTCTATGAACGTAGGACCGAAGTCCACACATGTGCTGAGGTGCACTCGTTATGAGTGACTAGTTGGCCGGGATCTTAAAAGTTATTTTTCATAATAGGCAATTTTTAACATTACTCTAGAGAAATAAGTGGCCGGTGTTGACAAAATTTCGTTCTGTTGACAATGTATGTAATACAGTGGAATATGAAGGTTTTAGAAAAATCTGCTTCGAAGGTTTATACTTGTTCAGTTCTTGCAGACAGAGATAATTGAACAGAACAGCTGTCGTACATGGAGTACCTTTACACAAGTACGAATGCACCTAATAAAATACCCGATAATTACATTGTTGGAGATGCTCTGAGGCCGGATTAAAAGCAGGTATGTCATGAATTGCAGTCATGAGGCAATTTCTATTCTATTTAGTGCTCCAGGATCACACGGGTTTGCATATGCGGCCCGCACCCGCGCTGGTGTGATCATTAGTGGGGCCACCTCCCGCTGCAGCCGCCTAATGACCATTAATTATCCCAATTAAGTGAGGCATAGGTCCCGAGCTCGGCGCAAGGAATTGAATCCTGGAGCCAGCTGTCCCCATCGCAATTTTATATTTCCCTGGAATTTCAGTTAGTCGTACACGTGACTGCTATCATCTACGGTGTTCTGCCCTTTTATCAATTTATTTATTTATTATATTTTTTAAATAGAATTGTTGTATAATATCATATTTGAAACATTATTGTTACGAGGAATGTTGAGTATAAATTTATTTTAAGTGTAGGCCAAGTATACTGAAAAATATCTTCCTTTTCGGAACTTACAGTTTTACAATATACGTTCTTCCACTGAATATCCGTCTGAATGTTAAGTTAGATCAGAAAGAGCTTACCTGTTTGAGAGAGGCAGCACAGGGGAATAAAATCCGTCTTTCAGATGAGATATACAATATGTGGGTGGATAGGTAAGGGACTTAGTAATCTGTGAATGGACTGATGAGTGAGTAGGTAAGTACTCGTCGAGATAGATACGCTGATAGATGTATAATCATGTTTGTACAAGGATGGACGGGTTGAAAGATAACGCACTCATAGACTGAGATATGAATGAAGGGATGGATAGATGTGCGAAATGGCGGATGAATAGGGAGTGAAGTAGTGGATGAATGGATGAATAAAATGGTGGATGGATGAGTGAAGTGGTGGGTGGAAGGATGGATTGATGGATGGATGGTTGAAGTAGTGAGCGAATGGATGATTGAAGTGGTGGATGACTGGATGGATAATTGCAGTGTTGGATAGATGGATGGGTGGGTGGAAGGGTAGATGAGTTTATGGATGAGGAGTGAAGTGGTAGGTGGATGGACGGATGGATGAATGGATGGATGGTTGAAGTGGTGGATGGATAGATGAATAGATGGATGTGTGGATGAGTACAGTGGTAGATGGATGGATGAGTGAAGTGGTGGTTGGATGGATGGATGAGTGAAGTGGTGGTTGGATGGATGGATGGATGAGTGAAGTGTTAGGGATTGTTGGATGGATGGATGGATGGATGGATGGATGGATGCAGTGGTGATGGATGGATGAGTGAAGTAGTGGATGGATGGATGGATGGATGAGTGAATTGGTAGGGATTGCTGGATGGATGGATGGATGGATGCAGTGGTGGATGGATGGATACAGTGGTGGATGGATGGATGGATATATGAACGAGTGTATGGATGGATTAATGATTGAATTGCTGAATGAATAAATGTATGAGTGCAGTGGTAGATGGATGAATTTGAGTGAAGTGATGAATGAGTGAGTAAATTGGATGTTGGGTGATTGAGTGAGTGACGAATGAATGAAATGGTTGGTGAATAGATGGATGAGATGAATGGATAGATGAATTAATTGGTGAGTGGCGAATGAGTGAAATGGTCAGTGGTTGAATGGGGGATGAGTGAATGAAGTGGTGAGTGAACGTATGGATGGATGGTTGACTAAATGGATGAGTGAATTGATGAGTGGATGGATCCATGGATGAATGAGTGAAGTGGTAGGTGGGCGGATGGATGAGTGAGTGAGTGAGTGAGTGAGTGAGTGAAATGGTAGGTGGGTGGATGGATGGATGGATGGATGAGTGAAGTAGTGAGTGGTTGGATGAATGGATTGGTGAGTGGACAGATTGATAAATGAGTGAAGTGGTGGGTGAGTGGACGGATAGATGGATGGACTGACGATTTGAGTGTTATATGGAAATCTAGAGAGATGAGTGCGGTCGTTGGTTGAGTGGATAGCAGGAGTAACGGAAGGATACATGGATGCATTATTGAAGCGATGGATGGGTAACTGGATTGACAAATAGGTGGTTGGACGAGTAGTTGGATGGATGGATAACGTCCATGTCAGATCCTGTGTGGTTTCCATTGGTGGGCATAAGCTTTGCGAAAGATATTCTGTCCGATTACTTACGCTTCGCTTGATTCCTTCAGCGCTCCGTTGTCTCCATGCTTACAAATAATACCCTTGAATAAGTCATTCAATGAAATACTGAAGTAAATAATGACTATATATTACTTGGCGTATACCGAGAAACTCACAGGGTTCTTAAGGACGTTATCCTACAAAAGAGAGAATAAAATCTCAGTCGTAAAGATTGATCGATGCGCCCTCTCGCCCGCGCCTGTTCAACAGGTATGCAATATACCGGCTGTCCATTGCAGCGGCTGATGTTTCGGATGTTCCGCGCCACAAGTTTCCAAGTGAATTCCTTCGCAATTTCTGCTTTAAAAAGCATATCGTAAACCTCAGGTTGATCGCGTCGAGGTCATAAACTCGAAATTGCGGCATCGAAGCCTTTCTTAACGTGCTTCCTCTACATTGGCTCCTGCCCCGGCAATCAGACGCACGGAAGTCTTGTAGAGGGCCCGCCCAAATGGCAGCCAGCTTGTTTTGCCTTCGACCCAGTTCACAGACGCAGCCAAGATCCAGTGTGATACGGGAGTTCCATTAACCATAGACTATACGCACAGTGAGCCAAAAAAAAGCACAAAATTTAAATAGTTATATTCCAGTAGCTAATGATTTCACATGAAAATTTATTTCACAGGCAAATTTCACAGTCCTTGTAGACTGGAAAAGTACTGTAATATTTCAGTTTTTACCATTTATTAAATATTACTTTTTATTTTTGTAAGGCAGTGCAAAATCGATCGTTTATGCTGAACTAAGCATTATAGTCTTACGAATTCAGCAGGCCAAGCCGTTTGTTATGCTATCATCATTTGTTTTTTTTTTTTTTTTTTTCCGTTTTGAGTTTCATTTTGTGAATAATGGGTCGCTTAACGAAAGAAGACAAGATTTTCATTAAACATTTGCACCAATATGATCATTTATCTACCCGTCAAATTATAAGGAACTGCGCTCAGCGAGAATGATCTGTTTAAAGCAGCCGTGGCGAAAATGTCATCGTGCGCCGAGCCACTATGTAACCTGCAACGTGCATAGCACCTATGGAGTGGGGCGGACACTCGAAGGGGAAGTGAAGCAACTGTCTGACTTATTAACGGATTTCATTTTCCTTATGTCAAGCACTTAAATATAATTTTATACAGTATAAGCCTACAAACTAATGTTTAGTACGTGTAACGAAGAAAGAAATGAACAAAAAAACATAGGACACATTATCACAACCTATTAATTGTCTTCAGAATGTTTCTGCGGCAGAGTTTCAAAATCAGGAATTATGTCACTTACTGCCAGTCGTAGTTGATCACGAAGGTATTTGTCTGTCAGTCGTGATCTAAATTTGATTTTTACTATTTTCATTGTTGAAAATATTTTTTTCACAAACGTAAGTTGTAGCGAACATGGCTTCAACAGAGCAAGCTAAGAAACGAAGCTTCGGATATTATTTTTTGACAAAGATTTGAAAAGTTCAACATTTGTTAAGTCCTTACATCTAGCTTTCATTTAACATCACATTGTAAATCCGTGAGTTTAAATTGAAGATCTAACGGCATTATTCGTACATCTGCTGAAAAAGGATCGACGTACAGAGATAATAATAATAATAATAATCATAATGATAATACTTCACCTTTTAATGTTTCATGAGTGACGTGTAGTATAATGCTGTTTTATGTTACACAACACAGTTTCCTCGTAATACTTGTGAACAAATCATACATTCAATATTCTCATCATATTGGCAACAAAAAAATGCGTTCTCCCATCCTACTTGAAACTTCCGTTTTTGTAGAGGTACATTGGAGACATTGGACGATACGCCACTCGCAGGTCAGAGACAAATAAGCAAATGGAACGGAGTTTGATTCCAGTGAGTGAGAGCGTGGGGATTGGGGAAGGCTGGAATTAAGAGAAATGCACAGCTATCATTGCGAGCCACAGTGTGCTCGTGAGTCACATTTTCGACACGGCTGGTTTAAAGTATACAGCGATTGATGAGCAAGATACGGACATGATATCCCTCCTGAGAGATTATTGCGTGAAAGATCGCATTTCTCAGATTCTCTGGTGGTTTTCGCTAGAGTTTCAAACGAGATCTTAATCCTATGAACTATTTTGTATGAAATCAACTACAAAAAGCAGTTTACTACAAAACAAGAATTAGTAATATTGAACATTTAAAACAACGCCTTCTTGTATGTTGAGAACGGCTTGATCAAAGACAGATATCCAGTGCTATTGGACAATGGAGATGACGCCTACAAATGGTTGTGCGGACAAATGGCGGTCACATAGAGCATCATTTTTAATTGTGATTATTTGAAAGACAAATGTTCAGTTTCTGCATTTTGAATTAATAAATTGTCTTCAAAAACCACATTTTTGGCATCATTATGTATTGACCTTCATAAGATTTTAAGTGAACCGTCCTTCTCATCTTTAAAGTCTACTCTTTCCAACAGTGTATTCATTATAAATTAATGTTATGTATTTCCAAAAATAGAGTATTTCTAATTTTGTGCCCTTTTTTTGGCCCATTGTGTATATGCAAACAAAAATATTGAAGTATGTACCTATTTAAAATATTAACATATCTATTAAAAAGTGTGCACTATAAATTTGTTTTCACTGTTATTAATACAATAAAGGGTGAAGGTTACTTATGTCCCAGCCATTGTAGGAACTTGATAAAATATCCTGAAAATACCTTTAGTACAGTACATTGCTCCGTCGATATAGAAGAAAGCCAATGTTTACCTAATTAGATATAACACGCGGAATAAGTGTCACGGCAATAAGTTTCGAGGGTATTAAATAAATTATTTTCACACGCCTGGACTTGAACGCACCAGTACCGCACGCACTGGCCGAGAGATGAAGATAAGCGAGCGTTGGGCGTCATTTTACTCCTGTGTTTATGAAAACCTGTGATAAAGCTAGCACAGCTATGCGCTACGAGATGATACGTCATGTGTTTATGTCTCCTGGCCTTGCTTCCCTCGGCTAGCTCCCGCCTCACAGTCAGCTGGTTAGTTCACGTGCGTACTATTTATTTTCTTTATTTGATATTTTCAATACTTTCTTATCAAGGTTTCACCAGTAAAAAATATGTGTTTATTTGTATTTTCAACGCGGAATCTAACCATATATTTTAAAAATTATTTTTTCGTGGGCAAAGGCGTCTTAAGGGGAGGCAGAGGTGAATATTTCAAAATCCACAAAATTTATCCGATTTGTTTGAAATTGATCATGGATACTAAGTATGTTATTAGTAATGGATATACCAAGTTTCAACTTTCTGAGTGTAATATTTCTCTAAATATTAATAATTTTATAAAACTTTATATCGTTTGATATAAAATGCTCCATGCACCATTTTGTAAGAAATTTGCAATATTTCTTTTTATTTATATGTTCAGAGAAGGTATATAAATAATGATAAGTATTAGTTTATTATGGGAATAATATAGTAATACAGTTATCTTGGTTTTAATTTCATACTTTTAAGGGCACAAAATCAAAAACTAACTTCGGAATATCAAAATAAAGATAATAAAAATGGAAAAAACCAAATTTTCATTTTTTCTTCAGTTTTGTTCGAAAATTTCACCTCTGCCTCCCCTTAATGAAGAAAAATCTAAATTTCTCCATTTCCATAAAAAGTAAGAAAAACTGTTTACATGTCAATATAAACTTTAACTTTTCAGCATCAAAATAAACCATGATTTTGATCATTGGGTGAAAGGGTTTCGGAGCCACAACAGTTTAAAGTTGCTAATTTTATGAAAATACGATAAATTTAAATATTTTTAATTTAAACACTATGAAGTTCTGATGCCTCAAACTTTGCACAAAGCATTGTATCACAGTTATCTACGGACAGAAAAAGTTTCATTGTATTTAAAAATTGCAAGGTCAATTTTCTCTGTATTTCGGTCGATTTGAGATGGAATAGCCCGAACGTTCTACTAATACAGGGACATCATTTTATTTTTACTAACATTTTTAATATTAACCTGGTTATACCTTTAGAGAACCGGAAACACCGCTCGCTACCCCCTTCTACGGCTAGAGTTCGATGATACTGGCTTAAAACACAAACAAATCACTTTACTAGGTATAGGAGGGAAGAAAAGTATTTCATCCATTTACATAAACTAGGAAATATCGCGATTTTGAGTTCGATAATTTTCATTAGGATTTTGTTTAATCAAAATACAGTACTGTATTAACAATAAGTGTTTTTACTCACGAACTGAGTTACCCATGCGAACGTATTCATTATGCAGTGTATATTATACTGTCTACAGCACATCAGCGTACAATTTAGAGAATGAAGTTAAATTGAAAAATAATCATAATATGGATATTTAAACACATATTTGAAAATGGTGGCCGTTCATTTCGATACAGGCTTCAGTTCTAATGTGCATATTATCGCACTATAGACTATTGCATCTAATTCCAATTGCCAGTTTCTTCCTTCGTACTAGTAACTCATGTTGAAATGATTCTGTACCTACTCTATAAAAGAGTACCTTACGTACTGTAAATTCAATCTTCACTTCTGCCCGACCCGCACAGATAAAATTATTCAGACATGCTATCTACTGTCCGTCCAAGTGGTTATGCCGCAGAATCCTAGAAAGGGGGGAAATCACGTGACAGTTAATTACTTAACGAGGCCCTTTTATTTAAGTTATTTTAAACAGTTGTATAATATTACGTAAACGTCCAATTCCTAATAGAAATTAATGTTTTCGGAAAAGAGCTAAGACAGCCCAGCTTTTACAGAGGGGCGTATAGAAGCAGGTGGGGGAAATCGGATGCGACGTAGCCAACGGACAGTACCTGTGCGAAAATATGATTCAATATTGAAAGCTCTTTCGTCACTGGAAAACGCGAACATATTTCTGGAACGTACTATACTCACTAACTCAGTGCTGTTTAGGCCTACTATATGCGGCCTTGATTCTGTCTGGAGGAAAGTTGGAACTTCATTAGTAGAAGGGGTGGGAGTGAAGTACATTAAAAAACTCAGGTACAATAAAAATTGAAGTAAAAATAAAATGATGTCCCTGTAAGGTGATGTACCGGAATACCTAAGCTACTATATCCCGAAGGCTTGCCGAATTGTGACTGCTCGTGGTTCCTCCTCTTCTGAAAGAAGTCTTAAATAATTGCTCTCTGGAAGAAGAAAGGATACGCAGTGAAGGAAAGGTGAGATGTCAGTTTATTAACTGGCTCTTTGAAGACAGACAGCAGTCATCGCCGCAGCAGGCAATGCCAACTTGTCACTGGCCGGATAATAAGCATGGCGCTTTATCAGAAGACTTGCACAGCAGCAATTAGGGCCCGTGTGGGGTTGACATGTGATTAGCGAGCACTGACAGACTGCAACTACGGGGGGAGGAGCAGGGATTCCCCCTAATTTAACAGCACACGATGTGCACCCTTCCCGCTCTAGTACAAGCTGCAATGTCTTGTAAGGGGAGAAGAAAAAAGAAAGTAATTTCACCCCCTCTCTGACACGAGATTAGAAACCAAAATCTGTCCAAGACAAGAGTTGGCGGTTACGGTGATGATATACTGCCGTTCTCGACGGCGTGTTACTGAATTCAGCCAATTAATCTTTCATTATGTATGTAAGCTACAGATCTGATGTGGAGTTGTGTGTGAAGGAGGGTTTGTTCAGAGTAACGGCCTGTTAAATGTGAACAAGGTCAAGTGTGGTTATGAAACACGGACTTGTTTCTCCGTGAGAACCTGCGTGCTCCACTTTTCATTAAACCACAAGAATTAAGTGTCTGTACTGCGCTGTGATTCGAACAGTAGGCCCCGACATTCCGCCTACAAATCCGCCATGTCGCTTTGCTGCAGCCTTCCATTCCGGCGGCCCAGGTTCGAACCCCGGCCTGGTGTTGGAATTTATTGTGGACAAACCAGACATTGAAGAAGGTTTTTCTCGAGGTTCTCGCGTTCCATTTTTTCATTTCACGAACACGCCACCTAGTACTCATATTATCTATCATAAACTTGTATTTTTGCTGAAAAGGAACCCGAAACCAGCGTCCAGTGGGCTTATTGTGTCTTACTGATCTTTGAAGTCCGGAAATTCGCACTCTTGTAGAATTCGTCTTTCAGCTGTTTGCTGACATCTGTCGATTCAGCTTGCACATCATTACGGTTCCGATGAAGTCTTACTGCAGAAGCCTCCAACACACAAGGGCCTTTTCTTGTTGGTTACTTAACCACGCCGTATCAACTACTGTACTAGGAATTGGTGCTATAGAGATGGTATGTGGCGAGATAAGGCAAAGTATTCGCCATAGATTGTCAATGATACTCACTTTACAACTGGAAAACCTCTGAAAAATCCCAACTATGTAATCAGGCCGAGCGGGAATCGAACCACACGGTGAAATGAATTACAATTGAGGAGGTGGACGGAAGAAGGGAGTAATTAAAAAAAAGTCTGTTTTGAGTAAAAGAAGAAAAACTGTAAGCCACCCTAGATCATATATACCCAGATAGGTCGGCCTTATAGGCTTTGAGGTTAACAACTTTTGTCAGGTTTACTACGCTGTCATCCAGTTGTTACATAAGAAGTCACGTCATAATTCCCATTTGAATTTCATTAGCGACTGTACTGTCATCTCGTGTTCGTTTACGGCGGACGGGTGGCGATCCTGGCGGTTGATCTCTTCAAAGTGCTGCCGATTTTAACATAGCGATGAGTTATCTGTTACATATATGATCTAGGAAGCCACACATGTACTAAAACTGAAATAAATTTGTATGTTGCAGATACATTGACAACTTAAGTACCTCTATATATATATATATATATATATATATATATATATATATATATGTGGGTCCTATATCTACATGAGATATAGTTACTCTTATATTTAAAAAAAAATTAAGTTATATCCATATTCCAAATACTAGCCGTACCCGTGCGCTCCGCTGCACCAGTTAGAAATAAATATAAAGTAATTACATAATTAAAATAGGACATTTGATCCAGGGAACATTCGTGTTTGATAGAAGGATAAATCGTTTACTATGTTACTTAATTTAAATTGCATCCAAATAATTAAAATTCGATCATTTTGGTCCAGAGACCACTCATTGGTGCAATGACAATTCCTTTAACATGTTTCTAATTTTTGTTACATGCAACCATAGTTTAATGAACATTGACATCATTTAGATTTAATGTGTATACTTTATTTTACTTGTTATAGATTTCCATTGAATTATGGTAATAACTTAATTTTAACCCTTATTTTCTATGTATTCAGTAAATGGCGTTTGGCCCACTATAGTTCTGAACCCTTCAAATAACTTAAATTATATTACGGTATATAATATTACATTACTTATATTATATTATATTATATTATATTATATTATATTATATTATATTATATTATATTATATTATATTATATTATATTATATTATATTATATTATATTATATTATATTATATTATATTATATTATATTATATTATGTCAGAAGTTACTGTAATAACATTATAGCATTATGTCCATCTAGAGAAACTACACTTTCCAATGGTGAAATAATAATTAATTATACAAATCGGTTAATTTAGCTTCCGATATTACTTCATACAAACACAGAAACATTCTCTGTAGGCTATCTTTCATAGCTTTCGATTGTTGCTGTCCAAGGTCCCTTATAGACGAAGTCATTTGTTTTTTAATTCATTACACGGCCTTAGATGGCAGTTATTTTAATTTTAAAACTCATTTATCTCATTAAATATCAGTCCTATCAAAATTTTTCAAGGAATAAAACTTATCGCAAATTATTTTTAAAGAAACGTTTGTTATGTAAGATTTTTCACAAAAATCAATAATAAGCGAGATATTTCGATTTATTTAATTCAGGCCCCCTTATAACCCCCCCCTTTTAAATAATGTATTTTGATTGCTATATAGCCTAAAATCTTAGTTACAACGAACGTAATTTATATTCCAATTTTCATCGAAATCCGTTCGGCCATTATCGCGTGAAAAAGTAACAAACATCCAGGCAGACAGACATACAAACAAACATTTCAAGAAAGCGATTTTCGGTTTCAGGGTGGTTAATTACTGTATATATGTTAGGACCAATTATTTTTGGAAAATCGAAAATTACAAGAAAAAGTTCGGCTACAGATTTATTATTATTATAGATTCATGGTTTATGAAGAAGATTATTTGAATAAAGAATATTTATCTTTATTTTAACCTCATATTTTGTACATTTTTATGGTTCAGTACCAGAATAATGACGACAATAGAAGCTGTATAGTACAAATTATAACTATACTATCATCATTTACATATTTTAACAAATCAGTGACATTTTTCACTTTAGCTGCTTTTATGCCAACACGCGGAACTCTTGAAAGATTACTAGAACAGAGGTGTTTTTATTCCATAATAGAAACTTATCTTGTACCAAACTAGAATAAGTCTGTGATGTCTAAACACTGCCATCTTGTATATAGGTTAGTGCAACATATTTCTATATGGCAAATCTGTAATCTTGCTTCAATCTCAGATGACACACGATTATTTTCATTAGACGAATCGTTGTCAACCACTACAGCTGTGTCCGCCAATTTCTCTACATAGACGTACTGCAGCATGAGTGATATTTGGAAGAAAGACGCAATATACAATTCGATCATCACAGGCCACATAGCCTATGGGTGACTGAAGAAACTAACTTCCATGTTGTACAGGGACATCATTTTATTTTCACTTCAATTTTTATTGTACCTCGGTTTTTGAATGTACTTCACTCCCACTCCTTCTAGTAGCAAACTTCGACACACAACCAAAGCCGCAAAGTCGTCTTACAGTCATAGTACACAGTACAGAGTGAGTGAGTATAGTGTGTTCCAGAAATATGATCGCATTTTTCAGTGAAGGAAGAGCATTCATTCACTACTGAATCATATTTTCGCACGGGTACTGGGCGTCCGTTTAGTTAACGTCGCATCCCGGTTTCCCCCACCCGTTTCTGCTGGCTCCTCTGTAAAGGCTAGTGGCTGAGCTGTCTTAGCTCTTTTCTGAAAACATTTGCTGTTAGGAATTGGACATCTACGTAATATTATACAACTGTTTAAAATAATTTAAATAAAAGGGCCTCGTTAGGTAATTGTCACGCGATTTCCCCCCTTTCTAAGCCCCTCCTACATAACCACATGGACGGACAGTAGATAGCATATCTGAGTAAATTTATGTATGAGGATCGGCCAGAAGTGAAGATTGGATTGACAGTACGTAAGGTAAACTGTTATAGAGTAGGTACAGAATCATTTCAACAGGCGTAGGATTATGGCTCCCCCATGTCGCCTGATTTGAGTGCTTTGCATTATTTCTTTGGGGTTACTGTGAAACAGTTGTGTTTGCTAAACATCCTACAACAGTAGAAGAATTAAATAATTACATTCAAGAAACCATACATTCAATTTCAGAAGATATGCTTGAAGACGTTTTTGATAATATGCACAAAAGAACTGAAGCCTGTATCGAAATGAATGATTACCATTTTCAATAATTTGTTTAAATATCCATATTTTGATTATTTTTTAAATTTAAATGCACTGTAAATATTGTATGCTAATGTGCTGTAGACAGTATTGTATCATTGCACAATAAATATGTCCGATTGGATAGGTCAGTTAGTGAGTAAAAACACTTAAGTACTGTTAATACTGTACTGTAAAAAAGGTAAAAGGTAAAGGTATCCCCGTAACATGCCATGAAGGCACTTGGGGGGCATGAAGGTAGAGCCCCATGCTTTCCATGACCTCGGCACTAGAATGAGGTGGTGTGGACGGCACCACGCTCTGACCGCCTTTTACCCCCGGGAAAGTATTTTGATTAACTGAAAACCCGACGAAAATGATCAAACTCAAAATCGTAACATTTCCTAGGTTACGTAAATGGATGCACTATTTTTCTTCCCTCCTATAGCCTATGTGTAGTTATTTGTATTGTATTTTACATTAGTGACGTCAATTTCAGTCGTGGAAGGGGATAGCAAATAGTGTTTCCGGTTCTCAATCGTTAATCCAAAGGTATAGTCAGGTTAATATTGGAAATGTTAGTAAAAACAAAATGATGTCCCTGTGTAAATATGCCAGTAAAGAGTGCCAATAATCGTAAACCGACTTACGCCGTTCTTCCATCCACCCCCTCAATTACACTTGGTTCTTTGACTCTTAATATCGTCTGAATTTTTAAAAGAATGTTACTCTTATCTGTATTTGTAAGCAAGGCGATCACGAACGCTGTAATAGAAGAATCAGAGGCAGGAATTAGGACATACGAGGCGGAACACCAGATCTACCTGATAGGAAGAATTCAGCTCTCGGCAACTTTCATTTATTAGATAAATCTCTTTATTTCGAAATGGCGACGTACTTAATATGCAACCCACACGCAATATCGAATTCATTAGCGAGATACTGTGTGAAAGAACCACACATTGCTAAACGTTTCAGATGACAGAGTCCGTGACGATACGCTTCAATTAACTCCCCCCTCAGTTTATGTGATCAGACATTTATAGGCTTTGTCAATGTATTTATGTCTTTAGCAGGGACCGCGAGCTCGTAACTCCACTACATTTTATGTTCACCGCTTCATAACTCGCACCTGTAGGACTCCTATTCACAACCGGAACAACACAACATCGGCGAACGTTGTTCGCGGCTTCTTTACAAAATAAACCTCGTGGAAATTCTCCCATTATGGCGCCACGCACCATTCCCTTTTGTTTCCTCTGCCAGTGCTTTATCAATTGTTGCGATGTAACAGTCAGCAACCAATTGAAATTCTTTCAAATGGTGTCAACGCCAAGAATCGAGCAACTAGTTCTACCAACTTTGTTACTTTATAAGGTCTGTTTATTTACTTTCTTAGTGTTGACAGGACTGTGATTTTTCGCGTTTTTGGCTACTTTATTATTATTATTATTATTATTATTATTATTATTATTATTATTACTTACAAATGGCTTTTAAGGAACCCAGAGGTTCATTGCCGTCCTCACATAAGCCCGTCATCGGTCCCTATCTTAAGCAATATTAATCCAGTCCCTACCATCATATTCCACCTCCCTCAAATCCATTTTAATATTATCCTCTCATCTACGTCTCGGCCTCCCCAAAGATCTTTTTCCCTCCGGCCGGCCACCCAACTAACTCTCTATATGCATTTCTGGATTCGCCCGTACGTGCTACATGCCCTGCCCATCTCAAACGTCTGGATTTAATGTTCCTAATTGTCAGGTGAAGAATACAATGCGTGCAGTTCTGCGTTGTGTAACTTTCTCCATTCTCCTGTAACTTCATCCCTCTTAGCCCCAAATATTTTCCTAAGAACCTTATTATCAAACACCCTTAATCTCTGTTCCTCTCTCAAAGTGAGAGTCCACGTTTCACAACCATACAGAACAACCGGTAATATAACTGTTTTATAAATTCTTTCAGATTTTTTGACAGCAGACTAGATGACGAAAGCTTCTCAACAGAATAACAGGCATTTCCCGTATTTATTCTGCGTTTAATTTCCTCCCGAGTATAATTTATATTTGTTACTGTTGCTCCAAGATATTTGAATTTTTCCACCTCTTCGGAGGATAAATCTCCAATTTTTATAGTTCCATTTCGTACAATATTCTGGTCACGAGACATAATCATATACTTAGTCTTTTCGGAATTTACTTCCAAACCTATCGCTTTACTTGTTTCAAGTAGAATTTCCGCGTTTTCCCTAATCGTTTTTTAAATTTTCTCCTAACATATTCACGTCATCCGCATAGACAAGAAGCTGATGTAACCCGTTCAATTTCAAACCATCTCTGTTATCCTGAACTTTCCTAATGGCATATTCTAGAGCGAAGTTAAAAAGTAAAAGTGAGAGTGCATCTCCCTGCTTTAGCCCGGAGTCAATTTGAAAATCATCAGATAGAAACTGACCTATACGGACTCTGCTGTAAGTTTCACTAAGACATATTTTAATTGGACTAGTTTCTTGGGAATACCAAATTCAACAAGAATATTATCTAATACTTCTCTCTTAACGGAGTGATACGCCTTTTTGAAATCTATGAATAGCAGATGTACTATACCCTTATATTGTCGGACCATCGGATCTATGCCCCTTCAGCGCTGTCGTCGTTCTTGGAAAAGTTAACGCCTCTACACACCCCATTCCACCGTTTCTCTCCCACTACGTCAAACAGCAGGCCACGAACTTTGCCGAATACGGATGTTGCCAAACTTCCGTCAAACAGTGTCATGTCTCTTGAATATTGCTTATACGTGGTACAGTCATTAAGTTCTGACACTGACACCTGAAGGGTAGGCACCCACAAGAATCTGGATGTCTCAGAAGATGCCGCGTGATACGGCGTACACTTAAACAGATCGACATCCTCCCTCAATATAGTAGCCGTTGACCGCTATGCACGTCTGCCAACGTTGGTGTAGCTGCTGGAAGCACCGCTGAAAGATGTTGGCAGGAAGATGCCGTACGGCTTCTCTTGTGGCAGTCATGACCTTTTCGGCCGCATAAAAATTACGCCCTCCTAGGATTGATTTCATGAGGGGAAAGAGAAAAAAAATCGCATGGTGCGAGATCAGGTGAGTACGGAGGGTGTGGCAAAACAGCGACCTGTTGCCTTGCAAGTTCCTCTTGGACAAGGATGGAGCGATGTGCAGGGGAGTTGTTGTGTAGCAACAGCCAATTCTTCCTATGCCAAAGCTCAGGACGCTTACGACGAATTGAATTGCTTAAACGGCCAAGAATCTCTTTGTAGAGGATCTTGTCTACAGTTGCACCTTGTGGGATGAATTCTATGTGAACAATTCCATTTGAATAAAAAAAACTGTTAAAGCATCACCTTGCCTTTTGACCTGTCTTGTTGCGGATTTTTCTGTCGTGGAAATAATGGCGTTTTCCAGGTGGCGGATTGTCGCTTCAGTTGCGGATCGTAAAGGAAACACCATGTTTCGTCTCCAGTTATGATCGGTTATAGCAGTTTCGCCTAATTTCTGACAGAACGTGACGTTTGCCCGTTGCTCAAACTGCAACATACTCGAGTTCCGACGCGCGCATTCAAATCACCGTCACAACAAAGACCGTAGTTCTGCTTACAGTGCATGCACTCAACTGTCTCTTGTTGGGTCGAGAGACTAACTGACAAGGTATCATACCATGGCGCCACCTATGCGCTATAGTGCACCACAACGCCACTATGCGCTCAGTATTAGAACTTAATGACTGTACCACGTAATAATGTAAGGTTAATTATTACTTATTCATAATTTAATTAAAGTAGGTCTAATGACGCTGATTGACTTATGTAAAATGCTATTACTTGCTTAATAATATTTCTTTCACCACTCCGTGCTACAGTAGTCATGTTGAGTTGACAACACTGGACTGCAAGTGCAAATAAACTGTCCCACAAGAAGGCTCAAAATTGTGAGTAGTGGGGGAGAGAAAGAGAGAGGGATAGAAAATAGAGAAATAGGAATACAGGGAGAGAAATTAATTTCCGAGGCTGAAAAGGAATTAAGGTTCAGTTCGCATATCTTACGGGGGCACAGATCCGATGGTCGGACTATACTCCCATTTCTTCTCCAATATCCGTCGAATACAAAAAATCTTATCAATAGTGGACCTATTACGCCTAAAACCACACTGATGATCCCCAATAATTTCATCTACATATGGAGTTAATCTTCTCAAAAAGATATTCGACAAAATTTTGTAGAACGTCCAGGAATAAGGAATAGGATATAATTTAATTCAACTACATATTGAACGAAATGTGGTTCTCATTACGTATAAATTAGAACCTTACTCCCAGCTTCTCCGTGTTGATTAGCGTGGAGGGAAAACAAAAGACTACGCATAAATATTTTTAAACATAACATTGTTAGATGTGACTGGCTCGCTGTTAACTTCCTTGTGGGGTTCAAAGCTGCCCGGAGAGCATGTGTTTTTGTTGCTGGCTCTTTCTTTCACTCCCCCTCCTTCGCGCATACACATGCTTGTTTGACAGTTATGGACCCATAACGCCCTGCTGCCCATAGTTTCCCTTCTTTCCAACGTTCAGATAAAACGTGTAACAAACGTGGCCGGTTTTCCCTCCAGCATAGCTCGTCCGGTCTCTAAGGATGGCCAAACTTTTTCCAACCTCCTGGTTAACCACATAAGAATAGTTTTTGAGTGCGGCTTTCAAAGCGAGTTACAAAACTCTGTGCTTCAAAGGATCGTCCTGCATTTGTTGTGTTCCACTTATCTTTGTGATGGTTTGACAACGGAATAATAATAATAATAATAATAATAATAATAATAATAATAATAATGTATGTATTCATTCATTAACACCACAATTGGGTATATACCCGGTGGCAGTGATATATAATATACAATAATAACAGTACAATAATTATAATAATAAAATTACAATAATTACAGCAATAAAAATAAAATAAACGTAAATTTAATTTTAACTATAAATAAATAAATGCAGTAAACTTAGGACTATAAATAAAAAATTATGCTACAGTAAACCTAACTCATAAATACTTACATTAAGCCTAACTATTATCAACTTAAGTAATTACAAGTCATTTTAATTAATTACATAATTATCAACTAACAGGCAATTTAAATATAAACAAATGAAAGTACGTATACAATATATCAAAACAGTAATTAAATATGATCGTAAAATAAGATATACTTCGTACAATGAAAAAAAATATATATTCTCTGTATAGGCCTATATGATTATGACTCGTGACGGGAATATTGCACGAAATGGAAATATAAAAAATTGAAAATTTATCTTTTGAAGAAGTGGAGAAATTCAAATATCTTGGAGTAACAGTAACAAATATAAATGATACTCGGGAGGAAATTAAACACAGAATAAATATGGGAAATGCCTGTTACTATTCGGTTGAGAAGCTTTTATCATCCAGTCTGCTGTCAAAAAATCTGAAAGTTAGAATTTATAAAACAGTTATATTACCGGTTGTTCTTTATGGTTGTGAAACTTTGACTCTCACTTTGAGAGAGGAACATAGGTTAATAGTGTTTGAGAATAAGGTGCTTAGGAAAATATTTGGGGCTAAGAGGGATGAAATTATAGGAGAATGGAGAAAGTTACACAACACAGAACTGCACGCATTATATTCTTCACCTGATATAATTAGGAACATTAAATCCAGACGTTTGAGATGGATAGGGCATGTAGCAAGTATGGGCGAATCCAGAAATGCATATAGAGTGTTAGTTGGGAGGTCGGAGGGAAAAAGACCTTTAGGGAGGCCGGAGGGAAAAAGACTTTTGGGAGGCCGAGACGTAGATGGGAAGATAATATTAAAATGGATTTGAGTGAAGTGGGATATGATGATAGAGAATGGATTAATCTTGCTCAGAATAGGGACCAATGGCGGGCTTATGTGAGGGCGGCAATGAACCTCCGGGTTCCTTAAAAGCCAGTAAGTAAGTATAGGCCTATATATCAACTTAATTTATTACATATCAACTTAATTACATGACACAACTTAGATAATTACACTGCACCTACAATTAAATTTTCAGTCTAATGTTCTTAATCTTTCCTTAAATGTATTGATTTTAAGAGCAACATCCTAAAAAATTGTCATAGGTAAGCTGTTCCAGTCTATCATTGTGCGGTTAATAAAGGAAAATTTTGCAACATTCGTTCTTTGTTTTCTGCATTTAAACTTCCTGATATGATCAGCCCTGTCTAAGTATGATGGTGTCACTAACCTAGCACTTATGTCGGTCCATTCTTTATGTCCCATTTGTGCCTTAAAGAATGCAGTAAGTCTGGTTTTTCGTCGCCTTGATTTGAGAAAATCCCACTTAAGTCTTTTACTATCTCTTCGCCATATCCTTTTCCCATTTTGACTATTGTACTGCCCTGCGTTGGACCTTTTCTTTTGAATCTATTTTGACCTTTTCTATTGCATCATCAAAATAACAACAAGGATAAAATAAAACAAAGAAACAATCTCGAACGAAAATTTTTTCTCTAATCTAATAATCTAGTAATAATGATGATGATAATAATAGTAATAATAATAATAATAATTATTATTATTATTATTATTATCATCATCATCATCATCATCATTACTAGATTATTAGATTAGGGAAAAATTCTTCGTTCAAGATTGTTTGTTTATATTTATTTTATGCTTGTTATTTTTATTTTTATTTATATGCAGCCAGTGATTAACATTACAATTTAATTTACTTACTTAAAATTTATTATTATTATTATTATTATTATTATTATTATTATTATTATTATAAATTAATTGTATTCAAAATTTAATTATGTTTATTCTGTATTATTATTGTATCATTTATGCTGGGCTATCATTGGCCCATGACTGTTGACCAGCACATTAATATTACAGTGAATAAATAAAATAAATTACCATCATTTTATTAATTTCTGTAATTTTCATTTCGTTAAGTGAAATAGTTGTCTTTATGTGTTGAGACATAGAGAAAATTGAACAAGTTTGCAGAAATTTTAATGGTCTCTCCAGAATTCTTCAGTTCTATGCAGTAGCTTAATGGTTTAAAGCAATGTTTCTTAACCTTTTGATGATGAGGGCCCCATTTTCTCACATTACTTCAATGCGACCCTCTTGCCTAAGGTGTAATGTAGGATGTAGAAGATAGTAAACGAATGTGAAATTTGGTATCAGATTAAAAGAAATCATTTCAATTGTGTTTTTATTTAATGCGAAATAGTCGTCTGTTTAACTTTTGATAGAACTTTTAATAATTATTATTATTTTGTTCGCGGCCCCACATTAACTGCTCTGCTGACCCCCAGAGGGCTACAGTCTCCCGATTGAGAATCATTGTCTAAAGCATTATGCTTCTATTCGCGTTATGAAATGAGCGTTGGTTCATGCCCTCATGAAGAAATAATTTTCTCGTGAAATTTTGGTCCGTGTATGGAACAGGTGCATCCTGATAAATGTAGGAACTACGGAAGATAGCGAATACCCGGTTTTACAAACTATATAAAAATGCGGGTGTGAACGTCGTGTTAACCACACGAGACATGTGGACTTGAGACCAACAGCCAGTTAGTCGGCCTTAGCCTTATGTGGGCTCTTACGCTCACATGATCTTTTATTTGTGTCTTTTGTTGTTAGCATTCTTCAAGGGTAATTATGACTGAATGTTTCAAAAGTCAATTTCTGTTGCTATGAATTTCGAGCCACGAGTTTTCTTACATTGTGCTTTGGGAGAAATCACGGAATGTTTTCTTTTCTTCCCTTTCTCCCACTTCTTTTGAATTCTGCAAATAAGTTTTTTCTCGTGATTTCTTTGCTAACTCTAGACTTTACTGAGAACCTATAACGTTTTACGCAACGTAACAGCTTATTCCTTTGAGAGGCGTTTGGCAATATTTGATAAAATGTTTATGAGATTTATGTCCAGAATTTGTTAATTTTCCGTATGAAATTGTGATAGTTCCTATTGTTTTAGGGTTGAAGTTGTTGGAACTGTCCATTACAAGTTTGTTGAATAGCTCCTCACACCATGTTAACAGATGTCTCTTGACTCTTGTATAATGCAGTGCTCAACTGGCCAAATTCAGCGAAACCTATCGAATTTTCAAGTTATTAATTATTAGCCGTTACCGCAAAAGTGTGTTTTTTTATTCCTGTAATGAATGACAGCAACAGGACCACTCGAAGTTCACAAGCGTGCTTCAGGCTGCATTGAATTTTTGTGTGTTTGTGACAGCAGCATGAAAACACCATTTTCGGTCACGTTTATGTCTTCAAACAAGCAATCAATATACTGAAAACGTTTCGCAGAATTTTTTACTGTAAAGTTCTCCATTTTATAACATGGCTGTAAAAATACGTGGCTACACAGAAAAGACAATCTAAAATGAAACGTTTTGTTTATCTTAGGGTAATGAAAAAAATATAAATAACTTTTTCATTTTTCTGCCAATTAAGTTTCTCTCTATGTATTAAGTAACCAAAACTTATAGGTAAATATCACATAATATCGCATTTACTTCCGACAAAATGCGAAAAGAAAATGTTATACCTTGTAATATGAAAGTCACTTGCAAATGGGGAAGATGACTAGGTTTACAAGTAAAGATTACTTTTCTCAGTTCATGTGCTCAGTGCACTTCCATACATGTCCAAAGTGTGTCCCATTTACTTGAAGACTGTGTCTAACAATCCTGACATTCTTCTATCACACTATTAAAAGTGTTGCTTGTGAAATGTATTGGATAACATTCGTCACCCTTTCTTTCAGTGCATCTATTCATGCTGTTTCACATAGCCCCATATAAAATATACAAGGTGTTTCCGAGCTAGTGTTACAAACTTTCAGGGGTGATGGGGAAGGGCACATGTATCAATTTGATATAAGGAACCCTGGTCCGGAAATGAAAGTCGAAAGTTATAAGTAAAAATAGTTATTTTTTGTATGTAGGATGTGAGATTGACGACTGATGACCAAGACAGAAACTAATATTAATAATAATAATAATAATAATAATAATAATAATAATAATAATAATAGAGCATGCAAAATCAATACAAGTAAGCCTATGTTAGTCTTTGACACACCATTCTGGAACTGGCAATTTATCAGTAGTGAAGTTCGTTTCTCCTCCCCATTTTAGTTGCGAAGATGGCTCCTAAGCCATTGTACTGCCTAATATATTTACCGATGCTCCGTCGTACGTTTGCGCCATTAATTTCTTGCTACAGTTAAATTCTTCTAAATGATAAAATACAACTTCAGATATTCTTTCGGCTGTCCTGTCATCTGAAAGTCCTGTTAATTCTTGTATTTATTATAGCTTATTTTATATATTTTATATAATTTTTTATTCATTTTATTTTTTATATTATATTATTTTAAATTATTTATTATTTCGTTTATTCTATTCTTTTAAAATGACCAATGAACTGCATTTAAGGAGGCTGTAAAGGTAATTGAAAATTCTTATTGTAGTCTCTGACAGGATCTCCATCACCCAGAAAGTAGGGTCGTAGTATTAGGATACGCGGTCATATCCTCAAACGCGGTTAAACTCAAGCCATACCCCGCCCTCCGCACCTTCCCCTGTCCTATACCTTCACTGTTAGAAATACCGTTTGCTGTAAGATATTTGGATGGTTCCTCGAAATTATTTCTGAGCTGTGCAGTGACAACTCACGACAGAAAGTGGAAGCTTGTAGGAAATTAATACGTCGGGACGCATTGAAAATCAAAATCTGTAATTAAATGTTTTCTATTCCCAGAGGCACGAAATTAAACTGTAGGATCATCCTCATATCCTTCATGGAGGAATCGCCACTGATGCATTTTTTATATTCTAAAAGGAGTACAGACAAAGGCTTATATTAACATAAGAAGCTGCGATCGTCAAAAGAAAATCGCTCGATGGAACATAAAAAGCGAGATATTTTGATAGATATATCATTAAAATATGAGACGGGAGTAATTTCTGAATCAGATTATGTAAAACGAGCAGCACTATCATTGCAAATCTTTTTAATTAAAACAGTTACATGATTTTAATTTTGACCAACATTTTTAACCACACCAGCAAAATAATTTTGAAGAAAATGAGAAGGAAAAGGTCTCAAATTGTTTGTGCTCAACGCGAATGAACTATTTCAAATTTTTTGTGCTCAACGCGAATGAACTATTTCAAATTGTTTGTGCTCAACGCGAATGAACTATTTCAAATTGTTTGTGCTCAACGCGAATGAACGATTTCAAATTGTTTGTGCTCAGCGCGAATGAACTATTTCAAATTGTTTGTGCTCAATGCGAATGAACGATTTCAAATTGTTTGTGCTCAACGCGAATGAACGATTTCAAATTGTTTGTGCTCAACGTGAATGAACGATTTCAAATTGTTTGTGCTCAACGCGAATGAACGATTTCAAATTGTTTGTGCTCAGCGCGAATGAACTATTTCAAATTGTGCTCAATGCGAATGAACGATTTCAAATTGTTTGTGCTCAACGCGAATGAACGATTTCAAATTGTTTGTGCTCAACGCGAATGAACGATTTCAAATTGTTTGTGCTCAGCGCGAATGAACGATTTCAAATTGTTTGTGCTCAACGCGAATGAACGATTTCAAATTGTTTGTGCTCAACGCGAATGAACGATTTCAAATTGTTTGTGCTCAACGCGAATGAACGATTTCAAATTGTTTGTGCTCAACGCGAATGAACGATTTCAAATTGTTTGTGCTCAGCGCGAATGAACTATTTGAAATCGTTTTTGCTGTACTCGAATAAAAAATAAGGGTTGTTCAGGTATATTGTGCTGAATTCATATGCGCCTCGGTTTTAGGAATAATCGTTTACCTCTGCTGAGACATGTTGATCTGAGTCCTGTAGTCTACTAATCGGCCTTGACCCTTCATGGGCTTTCACGTTACGGATAACAGATAAATTGTTACAGCGGCTCAGTAAAATTTGGAAAACCAATTGTGTAATATTAGAGATTTTCATGTCAAGGCCATACGATTATCTTGAGTTAATTTCTGGATAAAGTACTGTATTTTCAAACTTCCCGTCGTGCTGTTCTTCTGACCGTAAAATGAGGACATGTCCGGAAAAATGAGAACTTACAGTAATCTTGTGTGTGCGTCGTATAATGAGAGAGAAAAAAAAACAAAAGAGTGTCTCTCTCCTATAAAAGTAGGCGGAATGTCGGACGTGGGATGACGTTTGCTCATCCTTGGTACAGACAAACTGTCTGTAAAAACATATACATGTATACACAGAGAAAGGAGAGAGGCCTATAAAGGAACGTTCAGAAAATCCTACCCTATCGTAACTCCAAGCATGTTATTGTTATAGCCTTGTTATTTACGGAAGGATCTACGTGTGCTCTTCCTGTGCTGTATACAATATTAATCCCCGAGGCGAGAGACTGCCTGGAGGACCCTGGCGGCCCAGGGCTGTCTCGAATTAATTTCCATCGTTGTTTTTATCTTGCTGGATCAGTAAGCCTGTTAATAGATATTCAAGACACGATGTGACACTTTCCTTTTTCTCCGGAATGAGGGACCAGAGCTTGTAAGGAAATAATAACCATTTATTACTTCAACTTTTTATGACTATAGTGTCACTCCTCCACAAGAACTACAGGCTTTTATATTGTGTGTACCGGCATAATATCGGACGGAACAAACACGGAGTAGGATGAAAGAATTCAACACCTTATCCTGTCTTTTATTCAGCATACAAGATATGTTATTGTACCCTCTTCAGTGCTCCATTGTTTATCGATGATTGTCATGGATACAAGATTTCCGGGTTCAGATCCAGCGTAGTGCCATAAAACTCCGTAGTCTACAAGGAAAACCTCCATAACACAAAACTCAGCACTTAAGTTAGGACAGATATACTGAGAAAAGCTATTTACAAATGTGTGGTACAACATTCTATTATGCCAGTTACTGTGTTACGTCTAATATACTTACCAGAGGTCCGCATCGGACGTTTTCGCTCTAGCGCCATGTAGTTCATATCATAATCCAATAGGTAGCGCACATGCATGATGGATAAAATTGTCACGAGCGATAAATCCTCGAACGGTATAAGCCGAGCGTTAGACATTAGTTCTTGTTACAGTGATGAACTGTGTAGTAACATCATAGATGTTTATCATTTCAAAACTTTGCAGTGTTTAACTAACCTCTCCATAGTACAACTACAAAACTTGCTTTAAAATGTAATATAAATGTTGTAGGTAAATGGTTCCCCCCCCCCCACAGGAGTGATTTTGTTTTTGCCACATCTGATAGATGTTATTGGGTGTAAATGTAATTATTATAAACGGAGAACACAATCACGATAATGCAAGAACTGTATCAAGTTTTCTAGTAATAATAATAATAATAATAATAATAATAATAATAATAATAATAATAATAATTAGTGTATCAATCTTTGCGTCTGTAACAGTTGTGCAGCATGATTATTCGTTTTATTATATTTTTTGTAACGTTATCTCTGTACTAATATTGTTATTAATCTACTCCTACACCAATAATATTTTGTAAAACGTTTCTACATTGTCGCAGTATATAGGCGGAACACTATGTATGGACCTATCATATTATATATGTGGTAAATCAAATATTGAATAATTATTAATTAGCAATAATAACTGTATATCGAAGTTTTTCATACTATTTTATTTATAACGTCATGTTCCTGTTTTGGTACGTTCCATTGACCGTTCCATTATACGTTTGTCATAAACGCAGAAAATAAAGCCTTATTTTTACCGTGTGAGCAAAACATATGAGTATCTTATCTGTCGCCTTCCATACAAGATAAGACATGTCGGTGAGATGACCTTGTACTGTGCTTCTATTTATTACGAGCGTATCACGACCGATCGTATCTCACTCGAGGGTGCGACACTCGACCGAGTTCAAGCGAGCGATTTAACTCCAATGCAGCACTCTGATACTTACCTTACATCTAATATGTATGGTATTATTAGGATGGGAAGTAATTTCGAAAACGACTCTTAACTCACTAATTTTGCTTCAGAAACGAATTATAAAAAATTGTTGAAATAAATGTACTTCATTCAACCAATGTGATCTTTACAGAGTTCAAATTCAATTTAGCCTACATAATGTGAGGAGCTTGGTATCAAAGTTGGATAACTCCACTTTTGCTTTTCTTACAGGAGAGGCGAAAAACTAGATGCTTGGATGCCAATGTCACCGTATGCGTACATTTTTTTTTTTTTTTTAACATTCTCATGGGTCGTAGAAATATTCTTTCAGCCTTAAAATGTGATTAAAATTAATATTCAGGTCGAAATTTAAGTTTAAAAAGTTGAGTTGTCCGTCTCTGAAACTAAGTCATGGAGTTGTCTGTTTTTGAAACCAAATGAAGCCATATTTAAAGTGAAATTGTCTACTTTTGAATCTAAGTTTCTTCTAACTCGGTTTCAAAGCAAATTTACGTAAAACAGTACTTATTCATCCACAAACCGATTATATAAACAATCAGCCATGTTGAATTCGCGATACGTGATGGGAAAAGGTGGTACGAATGTGGGCTTCTCATTGGCTACTGAAGGAATTGTCCTAATTTGAAACCAATCCACAGTGGAGTTGTCTATATTATGATTCTAAAGCGCAGAATTAAATATTATTTTCGCTCTGTTCTGTCCGGTTTTGTACCTAAACAGTTCTAGAATCGCATTCAGCACACAAAATTATTTGAGAAACAAGTATCTCGAGATCGCAGAAAATGGAGTTGTATAACTTTGATAGCCTATCATGCTCTTCATGTAATGTTATTAACTTATTTTCTTACAACCGGGAAAATCTTACAACATGGTTCACAATTATTATTGTATCTGACGTAATGACACAAAAAACGTTAGTAGAACCAAGGTGTAAAACTACTACTAGAGGAATAAAACATAGTGTAAATTTAAGGGAGATCATACAGTAGTGGTGCTGCAGATTGCAAATCTTTCACAAAATTTTAAATATCTCAGAGATAATTCAGTGGATCTTTCTCATTTTTGTACGCAAATAAGTGGTATTTGGGCGTCTCATTTGGCATCAACAAATTTATAATTATCATATTAGTTTATTATTTTTATGTACACAAATTAAAGAGGCCATGTCTTGTGTCTTCCTTAAAGATAAAGGGCGGTCGGAGTTTGTTGCTGACATAATGAAACTGAACTTTTTAATTCTGTGCTCCCCCACCTGTGCGTCTTAAGGCGTCTAAGGGGACATCTTTACAAGTAGTTGTGGTAGCAGCGGTATTTTAATACAACAGGAGTCATTCAGCATTGAAATTCAACGTGGGCGACAGATGTGATTTCATAAGCAGTTATAATGGTTGGAGGGATGATCGTTCACCTCTGCTTAGGTATATGGACGTAAGACTAGCACTCGGCTGGTCGGCCTTGGTCCTCTATGGGATGTCGCGCCACGGATAAAAATGTTGTACAGAGGTTTTTATATAGTTGACATTTTTGTGGATTGAGTAAAAGTGATTCGGACAGGAGAGAGCTAAAAGGGGAAGGGTGTTGGAAAGAAGAGGGGAGAGGTGTGGTTGTGTAATCGACATAGTTGTTTGAACACGATGCACGTTTACAGATAAAGTAACACACAATGAGTTGTCAGCAGTACTTCGAGGATTGAATTAATCATTGCTCACTCTATTTCTGTTCATCATCGCTAGACCTCGTTGCTTCTACTCAGTCCAAAGCTATTTTCACTTGCCAATGAATCCATGGAAAAGAGGAAATGTGAAAATTTAATAAAATTATGGAGTTCCAATAGTAGGTTCAAACACAGCTGCATTTGAGACTTATACAAAATTACTAGTTAAATAGTGTTTTCAGGTTTTATGAATATCAGCTGCAACTCTTTTACTAGTGATTGGCTTCTGCTTTCACAGCTCTGCCGGTTGCTTGTCAAGTAATATACTTTGAATCTCATAATAGTACATTATGCAACGAGCCTATAATGGTAGTAATTAAGACGCGAGTATGTTTATGAAACGAGTGCAGGCGAGTTTCATAATTTTCATACGATCGTCTTAATTACCATTATAGTAAAGTTTCATACGACTTTTTATGCTCGACCATATTTCTAACTTAAAATTATTCATAAGTATTCATGTTATTCTTTATCTGACTGAGGAGCGGAACTGACCTTGTGCAATACCTCGTAAATTGTGAGATGTGCCCAGACGCGAAAGTATTGATTTTTTCCGAGAAACAATTGTCGACATTGACCTTGATATAATCTAGAGAGTAAAATAAACATTAATCTTGATATAACCTTGAAATTGAATTAGACATTGAAAAACAAGATGACAAATTGAATTTATTTTAATATCATTTACAATTAACGCTAATTATTATAGTAACAGAACTAGTTGTCTTTCGATTGCATATCCGAGAATAATCGATACTTGCGCTTTCATATTGCTATAAAGGTATTTTCTGATTGGTGAAACACCTGAACTTTAATGAATAGGTGTATTTTAATGAGGTCCATTAAAGGGCTGCTACCAGGTGTATAATTACTACATTTCGGCATGGTCGAGCATAAAATATAAACCAGAATGCGAATTCTAGCATCATAAAAAACTGAATTGTTTCTAAACGCGTTTTTACTTACCTTCCTTCCTACCTACCGATCTATACTACCGGTCAAATGTTTTCGATCAGCTATGAAAACAACTACCCATACTTCATTTCAATATATAAACCTAAATAGACCAACAAAATAAATATTTTCTCTCTCTAGCATTATGATATGATAGAATATTCAAAACGAAATCCCTGTTTTAGCCACAAATCCATAGTTGTGATAGGTGCTCGAAAAATTTTGACCGGTAGTGTACACCGACACCGATTATTTAAATAGCTGACAGACAATACCTGTAGGCTTTACTTCGTTCCATAATGTCTGACAGGAGAAGTAAACATTGCCGGCAGACGAAATAAGTATAATTGCTATTCAACCAGTGGCATAGATCTCATTCCACGCTTGACTTGAAGTTGGGCGGGGTAGAACGCTTCGGTTAAAAAAAGTACAGTAGAACCTCTATTATCTGTAGTAATGAACGGTTAATCGAAAAAATCGGATAATCCGTACCATAAAAGATTTTCGTAAATTTAGTGCATAATATTTACACTTTCGGAAATTTCCTCCATAGTCTTGTATTTAACATGCTGGTAGTGGATCAGAAGTTCACTGATTTAAATCTGGTTGTCAACGAAGGGTTTTTAAAGGCCAAGGAAACTCCTTGTAATGGCTGTCATATATTAATAGTGGAGGTCTCGTGTTCTAGATTTATATACTTTATACACTCCAATTTCCTATTCTGGTGCGAGATGACTTGCAATTTCTCTTACCCCAAACCGCTCAATTATTTACACTTTTTTTTTTTTTTTTAGATACTTAGCACAACAAGTTTTCTTTTGACACTCGTAGAAGACATTTTAAGTAGAAGAAGTTATACAGTACGACAATTTGAACAGTAGACCATACTGTATAATGAAAAATGGTTTGTAATACCAGAATCTAGAAAAAAAATAACGTGCTAATACAATGTACAGTACTTCATATATTTCTGTAGAAAAAGGAACAAGAGAAAGACAGACGGATAATCCACCAATCGGTTAACAGACTCACGGATAACCGGAATTCTACTGTACCTGAAGTTTGAACTTTCGACCTTTGTCCACTGACAGAAACAAACTACAGTGTCTACCAAATGTGCCATAGAGACATATCAATATTGTATCTGACACATTTTCAGATCTACCGCTATGCCATGTGAAGGTTCAATCAATGGTGTACTGGCCCAAAGCATATTTCACGCCATTACACGCAATTTTTAACCTAAAGACCTCCAGTTCCCCATCTCAAAATAGTTACCTTGGATTCCTCTATAACCCCTTCAATTTCTTCGGTTGAATTCTGAAACATCCTGTATGTTTAGTCGTGACTTATTTAGACGTAATCCTCAAACATAGAAGATAGTACGTAAATTTCTCTTAAGCTATTCAGCGAGAAGGACTTCTTAAGTTTAATTAAAATGTGCCACAATCTGACACATTTTCAAATCTACCGCTATGCCACGTACAGGTTCAATCAGTGGCGTACTGGCCCAAAACATATTTCACGCCATTGCGCGCAATTTTTGAACCTAAAGACCTCTAGTTCCCTATCTCAAAATACTTACCTTAGACCTCTCTACAACCTCTTAAATTTCTTCGGTTGAATTCTGAAACATCCTGTATATTTAGTCCTAGCTTTATTTAGACGTAATCCTCAAACACTGAAGATAGTACGTTAATTTCTCCTAAGCTATTCAGCGAGAAGGACTTGTTAAGTTTAATTAAAATGTGCTACAAAATCAAACGTGTATGCCTAAATGGGAAAAACTGGATTTAAATATGACGAAAGAGGAATCAGTTACTGAAAATGAAGCATTTATGCATTTGCAGTGCTCATTGCTCCCCCTCTGAAAACTCGGCAAACTGCCATGCCGATGCGATTTCAGTATAAGCCACTTAAGAGAGTTTCCGTTGTAATTAGGTAACCGCATCGTGCCGCTCTCTGTGATAGGCTTTGTTCAAACCGACGTGATTAACTGAATTCCGAGCCGTGTGTGCACACGATGTGTATTAAAAACTGGTCCATATTTTTGAGATCGCGAATTAATTTACAGGATATTTTTACAGAAGCAAGTTATGTTTTATCGGGAGGGCTCAGTGTGAGTAATTGAGATTTAAACATTCATTTATTTGATGATGGCCAGAATTGATTTATCTGATGATGGCCAGATATTTAGTGACCTAGAAAACGGACTTCGAGGCTTTATTGGTCCTGGATCCTGTGAGAATTATATTAACTGCTCAGGTAGATTGCTAGCATCGCTAGATGAACTTTCTGTCAGGTTGGCTCCCAACTGGACCAGTTTTTGTAAAATAATTCTTGGTACCGGACCCAACTGAATCAGATCTGGAAAATAGTTCTCGGTACCTGATTCAACTGGACAAACTCGTGAAGAATAATTCTTGGTACCGGACCCAACTGAATCAGATCTGGAAAATAGTTCTCGGTACCTCATTCAACTGGACCAGTTCGTGAAGAATAATTCTTGGTACCGGACCCAACTGAATCAGATCTGGAAAATAGTTCTCGGTACCTCACTCAACTGGACCAATTCGTGAAGAATAATTCTTGGTACAGGATCCAAGTGGACCAGTCCTGGAAAGTAGTTCTCGGTACTGCATCCAATTGGACCATCTTGGAAAATAGTTGTCCATACCGGATCCAATTGGACCTGTCCTGGAAAGTAGTTCTTGGTACCGGATCCAACTGGGCCAGTTCTTGGAGAATAATTCTTGGTACTGGATGGATTGAATAAAACTGATTGAATAGAAGAGAAGGCCTTATGACCTTAACTCTGCCAGCGAGAATAATATTTTACATCCGACTGGGCCAGTCATGGAAAATAGTTCTTGGTACTGTATCCCACTGGACCAGTCATGGAAAATAGTTCTTGGTACTGGATTCTACTGGACCAGTCATGGAAAATAGTTCTTGGTACTTGATCCCACTGGACCAGTCATGGAAAATAGTTCTTGGTACTGGATTCCACTGGACCAGTCATGGAAAATAGTTCTTGGTACTGGATCCCACTGGACTAGTCATGGAAAATAGTTCTTGGTATTGGATCCTACTGGATCAGTCATGGAAAATAGTTCTTGGTACTGGATCCCACTTGACCAGTCATGGAAAATAGTTCTTGGTACTGGATCTCACTGGACCAATCATGGAAAATAGTTCTTGGTATTGGATCCCACTGGACCAGTCTTGGAAAATAGTTTTTCGTACCGAATAAAACTGGACCACTCCAGGAAAGTAATTCTTGGTACTGGATTCAACAGATAGGTTTTCTTTTCCTTATCTTTCTTGATGATGGAGCCGACATGTAACTCCGGAACATTAGATATCTTTACATCTTTGTCACGGGCCAAATACGGTAAATCCTCTGACCATATTACTGCTACTGAAACAAATTACAAATTGCAGCAAAACATTTAGAGAAATGATCAATTTAATCCAAACTTTCGGAATAAGGTTGCTAGAATTTGAAGAAGGAATATTTTCAACAAACACTTCTCGTCTCTGCGATTGTAAGAGCGTGCCTTTCAGGCGTGGAAAGTTTCCAACGAACTTGATTTTACTTCTGGGCTCGTTTTATGTTGTCGAGTTTGATTGGTGTGTTTTAAAAATAGAACTTCCTGTATCGGCTCAGAGTTTTATGAGGTTAGGTCTCCGTACAGCTTGTCAGCATGGATTAATATTGATGTTTACAGACGTGGACCGTGGAGGCCAGGAAGGGTGTGGTTCGAGTTTTATGGATGTATTGCTTTGAGGAAATCCTCTACCCTTCTCCAATCATTATTGCGGACTTCGAGTACAATCGGCCAGATTGGAGTCCCGGAGGAGTGTTGAAAAGCCGGACGTTATTCTCGTTTTATGACTTCCAACATGCGAATATTTTATAAGTAACAGCATTATCATTTGAATTGCTTGGTGATATTTTCACTGCTAAAAGTTCATGAGACTGAAACAAAGATTGAAAGGCCTAATTATTGCAAGCATTGATGATGATGATGATGATGATGATGATGATGATGATGAATTATTAATACATATTTTGGTAGGAAATGAGATTTCTGGTCTGTCATGCAGATAGACATAAGAATGCTTTTGTAATTATTATAAACACACTCACGCGCACATTGTATTTATACAGGGACATCATTTTATTTTTACTAATATTTCTAATATTAACCTGGCTATACCTTTGTATCAACGGTTGAGAACCGGAAACACCGTTTGCTACCCCCTTCCACAACTAGAGTTCGACGTAAAATACAAACAAACCACTTTACTAGGTATAAGAGGGGAAAAAAGTACTCGTAGTTCATCCATTTACGTAAACTAGGAAATATCACGCTTTTGAGTTTGATAATTTTCATTAGGTTTTTGTTTAATAAAAATACAGTACAGTATTAACACTGAGTGTTTTTACTCACGAACTGAGCTGTCCATGCGGACGTATTCATTATAGGCTACATTGTATATTATACTGTCTACAGCACATTAGCGTACACTATAGAGAATGAAGTTAAGTAATTGAAAAATAATCATAATATGGATATTTAAAGACATTTTTGAAAATGGTGACCGTTCATTTCCATACAGGCTTCAGTTCTAATGTGCATATTATCGCGCTATAGACTACTGTACGTAATTCCAATTACCAGTTTCGTCCTTCGTACTAGTAACCCATGTTGAAATAATTCTATACCTACTCTATAAAAGAGTACCTTACGTACTGTATATTCATTCTTCACTTCTGCCCGATCCGAAAAGATAAAATTACTCAGACATGCTATCTACTGTCCGTCCAAGTGGTTATATCGCAGGATCGTAGAAAGGGAGGAAACAACGTGACAGTTAATTATTTAACGAGGCCCTTTTATTTAAGTTATTTTAAACAGTTGTATGGGTATATTATTACGTAGACGTCCAATTCCTAACAGAAATTAATGTTCTCAGAAAAGAGCTAAGACAGCCCAGCCACTAGCCTTTACAGAGAGGCGAATAGAAGCAGGTGGGGGGAAACCGGGATGCGACGTAGGCAAATGGACGACAGTATCTGTGCGAAAATGATTCACACGCGAACATATTTTTGGAACGTACTGTTTACTATGACCATAAGGTTACTATGACTGTATATGCGGTCTTGGATCTGTATGGAGGACGGTTGAACTTCATTAGTAGAAGGGGTGGAAATGAAGTACATTCAAAAACTCAGGTACAATAAAAATTGAAGTAAAAATAAAATGATGTCCCTGTATAACTTACATATACCGCAGAATAATTTCAGGCCAATGTAATATTTGCTGAAGACAGAAATTAGAAGCTAGTGTGTGGCAGAGAAGATGTTAACCACATTGCATGAAGACAAAGGCGTTTGACATCCCTGCTCATTATGAAAAATATGCTCTCCGACAAGACTTCGTTATTTGTCATGGTGCACGCACTTCCTTGTGTTCTGCCCTCACAAGCATTCTCCAACGCTTAGGGAACTAGGTGAGTACAGTACATGAAGAGATCCAAGTCTGGGCTCACAGAGTGATTTGTAAGTTAGAAATGCATTTATCCACATAAGTTCAAACAATATATCATTTCTGTAGAGATTTAACAGAGAAGAAAAACATGTGAATCTTATTTCTGTTGTACTTCCGTTTACTGCACTCTTCGTGCTCCGATAAATACTGCCTTTCTTCTGCATTTCCAGGATTCGATTTTTCTTCCCTTCAAGATGAAAAGAATCCCATGAAAATAATTTTAATTTTCTATTTCCTTCTTCTTCTTCTTCTTCTTCTTCTTCTCCCATCAAGGTTTAGATGATTTCACCTGTTTCGGTCAACAAGGTCGAGCCATCTTTTCCTTGGTCTACCAATATTTCTTCTTCCCTGTGGATTATATAAAAGTATTTGGGGATTCTTCCTTCAGGGATTCTTCCTATATGACTTAACCATTGTTTCTGTATTGTTCTATTTTGTCATTTAGTGATGTAATCTGTAGTTAATTCCTTATATCTTCATTTCTAATTGTGTCTTGTCGTGTACATCCTTTCACGTATCTAATAAATTTAATTTCATTAGCTTGAATTCTACTCACATTCTTTTTTGTTGGTACCCAATTTTCGGATCCATGTAATACATTAGGAAGAGGCATAACTTTATAGAATTACATTTGCGTTTCTTTCGTTGTTTTTCTTCTTAGAGTGTTTCGAATTGTTCCACATATTGAATTAAATTTTGAAATTTTATTATCAATATCATTGTCAAAATCTTGGCCAATATTGTATCCTAGATATTGAAAATGAGAAACCTGTTCTATAATGGTACCATTCGCTACTATCTTTGATCGTATAGGATATGTCCCTATAAATGCGATAACTTTTTTTTTTGTAGAAATCTTCAATTTTTTATTTTAATATCATAATTTTCTCGTTCATCAAAGTCATGTTTTCATATCATTTTCTTATTCATCATTACTTTCTTATCTACTTTGATAATTTTCTTATTTATCGTCATAATTTTGTTCTTTGTAGTAATTATTATTTAGTCCTATTGCCCTCATTTTCATATCATCGTCACACCATCATCATCATCATTTTATCATTGCCATTAGTTTTCTCGCCATTTTCTTATTTATTACCATGATTTTATTATTTACTGCCGTCATATTCTTCTTTATAGTCATAATTTTGTAACATATTATTTCTTTTGTATCTTATTATATTCTCTTAGTTATTGCCATCAATTTTTAAAAATTGTAATTTTCAATTTAATACCGTTATTTTTATTGATGTCATTTCCTTTTTTATTTCGTGATTTTCTTGTTTATTAACATTATATTCTTTATTGTCATATTACAATATTATTAAATACTGAAAGGTTGGTAATATTGTGATTGGAGTAATATTGTGATAGTTCTTTTTGAGAATTTATTACAATTTTACTGAGCGAGAGAAGGACCGGTTTTGTGGATGAACTTGTCCACGAACATTCCCGTAATACGTTGACGCAGAAAACCGATCTTCTTCTCGCTCAGTAAAATTGTAATAAATTCTCAAAAAGAACTATCACAATATTACTCATCACAGTATTACCAACATTTACCCTATCTGCATTTTGTTTCTGACTGAATTTTTCTCATTTATTACAATTTAATTACCGGTAGTCATCATATTCTTATTAATTCCCACCATTCTCTTATTTGTTACCATTATTTTGTTTTTATTGGTAATCATTTCACTCATAGTGTTCTGCCAAGGGCAGGTCTTTCTATGTAAACCCAGCATTCTTCAATGTTTCCTATTTTGGCCTTCATTCGTGGAACAATATAGCGAGTGCATAGCTTCAGTATCAAAACAGTTGCCGACATTAAACTTACGAAAATTAATTAGATCCCAGCTATGTTGTCCTTCAAGTTAACATTTTGATTTGTAGTTGTCTGGACTCTATAGATGTCACATATATACGTATACCAGTCGCCATGTTATGAGCCACATATGGGGCAAAGATAGCAATTTCTCGGATCTGTGATTTTGGAACTGTAGTCAAAATTATAGGTCTTCATATCACATCCCACAACTATACCACTACTTCTGATGACATCTGGGCTATTCTTACACGGGGTAATTACGCTTAATATTGGGACAGGTAGACAGACCATGCTTGTACATTTTCTCTTCTTTATATCATCATCATCATCATCATCATCATCATCATCCTTGCATGTATTGGGCCTAGTGACCCGTTACGGTCTCTTGCCAACTCTTGAACGGTCTGCCCAAGGATCTCTTGCCCACAGGATGGTAATTTAAAATTTGGCGTGGAATTCTAGAACGAGGCATTCTGATGACGTGTGATCTCCAGTTTTGTCTGTATTTCTGTAGGTATTCCGTAATCGGTTCAATCTGCAGTTCTTTCATAATGTCAAAATTTCTAATGTGATCCATTCTCGTGTATCCCACTGTACGACGCATAAATGTCATTTCTGCCGCCGTTAATCTTTATGAATCAATATTACGAATCGTCCAAGCTTCACTACCAAAACAGAGTATAGGTCTGGCCAATGTTTTATAAATTCTGGTGCGCGTGTGTTTTTGTACTAAGGTGGTTTGAATATCTGATTAATTATCCCCATTGCTCTGTTGAATTTAATAATTTTCTCATTCAAATCCTTTTCTTCTTCATATGAAATTTGGTAACCGAGATAACTAAAATTTTTGACTTGTTCGATGATCTTATTATTGATGCATATTTTGCTACGGACTGGTTCCTTTCCTAAAAAAGCCATCACTTTAGATTTGTCAGTTGAAATTTCCATATTGAAACTTTCTGCCATTTGATTAAAGTTGTAAACCAAACGTTGTAAATTATCTTCTGAAGTTGCCATAAACACAATATCATCAGCAAATAATACAGTATCTATTTGGGACAAACGACTTATCGGTATACTTCCATGTGGTTTCAATCTCCTTTATATTACTTTGACTATTACACTCTTACTACGTCATACTACTTTTGACTAATAAAACGGTACGAAAGGACGTATTTCAACCAATCATGGCTGCTTATCGCACAATTTTATCGCGTCCCTAGCATTTGTTTCTTTGTTTGCCAACATTTGAAACTGCGCTGGTCTGGACGTCAATATATATATATATATATATATATATATATATATATATATATATATAATTACAAACCACTCCAGTCGATGCACAGCAGTTTCAAATATGACTCGCATTGGCATTCAAGAACAAGAATTAATAAAAATGACTGATCATACCTATGCATCGTCTGAAATCCCATTTGCAAATAAATGAAGAGCACCATTCGGAAATCCTGAATAAGTTGAATATACCATGTAGGCCTAAATCAACGAGTTCCAATTCTATTACGCACACGTCCAATATAACATCAATTGAACCACCAACCACACTCAAATTTGAAAATTGTACATTCAGTAATTATTCCTTTTAAAATTATTCATTCGGAAATCCTGAATAAGTTGAATACACCATGTAGGCCTAAATCAACGAGTTCCACTTCTATTACGCACACGTCCAATATAAAATCAATTGAACTACCAACCACATACAAATTTGAAAATTGTACATTCAATAATTATTCCTTTTAAAATTATCCATGTTTATTTTTTATGTCATCGTCGTTAATTAAAACTTTTCTAACACTTGTGTACAGTATATTAGTTAGGTTATGTTATAGCTTCTGCTATATGATATTATGGATAGTCACGTATCAGAGATTGTTTAATATTAAGATTTATTGAAAATCATCTGTCAAGTGACGTGGATTACTGGGATTCGGATAATTGAAGTGGAATGCAACTGTTTTAATAATAAAAATGAAACTGAATCAACAAAGCCTTCTTGACTAGCAACATTGCCATCGCGTATAGATCGAGAACTTCTCGACGAGAAGGCATTGCTCACTATTGCCATCTAGCATGCATCTAGCGTAATATTTGTAATGTTGAGATGGTACAATAATACATTTGAAGACAGTTGTATTTTCGTAAGTCAATTAATATTTTATTGTATTGGAGTACTTCGTTACTTCTAATCTTTATATACTTTCTTCTAATCGTGTAATAGTCGATTAAATCCCACTCGAGTTTTGATTTTCTCTAGATAAAATCAAAAGTCTAGTGAGATTACTGTTGATAAAATGTCAGTGAACTGTGCTTTTAGAGAAAATATGACCGCTTTCTTTGAAATTAGTTCTTCCCGTCATTATCGTCTTACTTGACTAACGCTGGTCTTAGACTCCCTGTGGTTGAAGGCGTCGTTCAATAAATAAATACGCTATTAAAATAGAATGAAGCAACAATGCAGTTTCCGTTGAGCTGCAGCTTCCCCCGTAGGCAGTCCTTAACTCAGAAGGGAGTGGCACCTCAAATTCAGTTTGTAAACATCTGCACGCGTGTAATTTTCTTTTAGCTCTGATCAATTATTCATGCTCCAACATATGTAACAAGATGATTACGTGCTGGTCACTGCTATAGCAAAGTGACTTCGGAATGAGAACACGGCAACCTTCGTAATATTGCCAGATTCAATCTGCTAGTCTCAAAATTGCTGTCGTTATCCTGTTTTTTTTTTTTTTTTCGTAATATGTGTTGCTATGCTTCATGTTCCTGACAAAATTTAATGAAAGGACATGTTAAACAAGAATTCTAAACTAGTTTTCGAATATTGGTGTTTGGACTAATATGTTTACATTTCTTCTTATCTGTACACAGCTCAGGTGTACCCTATTATGTGAAGCGTTTAGTTTACGTCAGAGACGACGATTATTTGGGAGTGCTCTGAAAATATTCTATGGTTAAAACCTTCATAAAGACATAAAAGTAAAAGTACGAGGGTCTGCGAGAAAATAAATTTCCGTGGAGGCGTTTAGAAAAAGAAAACTCAATTTCATGGAAAGATTTATTGGAACAGAGACATTTGTCATATCGTGGGATCAACTTTTTTAAGTGTTACTAACATTATATGGTACTAATTTTTATTGTATTTATCTGATGCATGTAACCTATAAGATAAAACATTGTAATAAATACAAATAGATCATTTTCTTAATTGATGACAGTGTATATCTCCAATAAATGATTTCGTAGCATCGCCACAGATACACTTGATTGTACTTGTCACTATCTCTCGTCACTAGAGAATTCTTGAAATTTATATTTTCTCCGCCGTTCATAAAATCTTTTGATTTGATACCTCTTTGACAAAATGGGAGATCTATAACTGAAAATACATTAATATATTTCAGTATTATTTGTATATTTTATCCTGGTAATAATGAACAGTTTGACTCGTAGACATTTTGTTTTTGCAGCTTTAACTTCCCCAATACGGTGGTTGCTGTCGTCTGCGATACAACAAACTTTTCTGTTGATTTTCGAGTTCGTCATTTTTTCCGGTTATTATATGCTTATTTAAGTTGTGTTAACTCTCGCTAGTGGTTTTATATTTTATTTTGTCCGTCTTAGTATTTATTTTATTATTGTAAATATTTTCATTTATCACTATTATTATTATTATTATTATTATTATTATTATTATTATTATTAATAATGAATTATTTTGTATTACAATCTTTGTATCATTTTTGTCACGATTATGCTGCTATTATTATTATTATTACTATTATTATTATTATTGTTGTTGTTGTTACTATTATTTCTATCCCTGTAAAATTTATGTAGACTACTGGACTGTACCCAAGCACGAACATATGCTCATTTCGGGTATCCATACATATGTATTCATTTCAAATGTAAATTGTAAATAAATTTGAATTTGAAATTTGAAACTTTTGTATTACTATGTCGTAGAAGTCTGCCGCCTGGGATCGAACCAGTGTGTGACTTTCATGAAGCTTGAAATATTTCCAGAAATCAATCTGAAATTAGAGGTTTGTGCCTTGTGGTCGAGTTAATATTAGCTACGAGTAAAATTGCGTCACACTCGTTAATTAACTCCGCTGATGAGGACACCTCGTATGGAGCGGTGAAGCTACAAAAGGAGTATTCTCATAGATTTGTATTACGTTGCATTTTAATTCCGAATCAGGAAGTTGGTTGCGCTTTTATTCTCCTGTTCAATTGAGCTTTCATTGGCTGCCTGCATTCATTAGTTTAGCTTCCCCCCCCCCCACATATGCTTTGTAATTGAAGTTAAAACCGGCCTTACAATTGTACATTAGTACGATATTAATTAACAAAATTGCTGAATTTTTAAAAGAAGAATGTCCGTTTTAAAAATTGGCTTCTATCACTATTGGAAATACCGGATGTGTAGAATAAAACGCGCGAATATTATGTTCACATGAAGAATGCAACATATCAATGAAAATTGTGCTGATTGACACAAGTTCCAAAATATAAATCTTAACAAGAGTTTCGTTGAAAAAAGAAATAAAAATCTATATTTTCTGCTGAATACTGCCAATAGATATATATCCCCTTATCCTCTGTAATAATAATTTGAGTGGGACGTTAAATAAAGAATTGCAACCACAATGTTCTCATAGTCTCTTGAAAAGCCGGTGTAGTTTACAGAAGACTTCAGTAAAGAACTTCAATAACAATAGTATTCTCACAGCCCCTTGGGAAACTTCTGTAGTTTATGAAAGACGTTCTGTAGTTTATGAAAGACGTTCAGTAAAGAACTTCAATCACAGCAGTATTCTCACAGTCTCTTGAAACGCCGACGTAGTTTATGAAATACGTTCAGTAAAGAATTTCATTTACAATAGTATTCTCACAGTCCCTTGGAAAGCTTTTGTAGTTTATGATAGACGTTTAATAAAGAACTTTATGCTCGACCATGCCGAAATGTAGTAATTATACACCTGGTAGCAGACCTTTAATGCATGTCATTAACGTACACCTACTCATTATAGGTAGGTCTTTCAGCCAATGACGACTCAGGTTACAACTGTTCAGCCAATGAAAGGTCAGCTTTCTACCGTTATAAAACCGCAAGTATCGATTATTCTCGGATATGCAATCGAAAGAGAATTAGCGAAAAGTCACGGAGGCTGGAAATCCAATACTGTCGCAGAAGGTTATGTTCTGTTACTATAATAATTAGCGTTAATTGTAAATAATATTCAAATAAATTCAATTTGTCATGTCGTTTTTCAATGTCGAATTCAGTAATCAAGGTTATAATATTATCAAGTTTAACGGGACTACGTCAAGGTCAATGACATTATTGTTCCTCGGAAAAAATCAATACTTTCGCGTCTGCGCACATCTCACAATTCACGACCTAGAACAAGGTCACTTCCGATCTTGTCAGTTACAAATAAAATGTATACATCTGAATACCGGTAATTTCAAGTTAGAAATATGGTCGAGCATAAAAAGTCGTGTGAAACTCGCCTATAATGGTAATTAAGAAGCTCGTATGAAAATTATGAAACTCGCTTGCGCTCGTTTCATAAATATTCATACTCGATTCTTAATTACTATCATTATAGGCTCTTTGCATAATGTACTATTAATTACAATATTCTCACAGTAAAGAACTTTAATTACAATATTTTCACAGTCTCTTTAAAAGCCGGTGTAGTATATGAAAGACGTTCAGTAAAGAATTTAAATTACAGTAGTATTCTCACAGTCTCATGGAAAGCCTCTGTAGTTTATGATAGACTTTAATTACAGTATTCTCATAGTTTCTTGAAAAAGCGGGTGTAGTTTATGAAAGGTGTTCAGTAAAGAACTTCAGTTACAATAGTATTCTCACAGTCTCTTGAAATCGGGTGTAGTTTATGAAAGACGTCCAGTAAAGAATTTAAATGATAATAGACGCTTAATAAAGAACTTTAATTATGATATTCTCACAGTTTCTTGATAAGGGGGTGTAGTTTATGAAAGACGTTCATTAAATGCCGGGTAATATTTTGGCGAATCCTCGGACCTCATCTCATCTCACTACATCTCGCCAAAATGTAAAAAAATTGTACAAAATTGTAAAAATTGTAGAAAATTACTAAATTGTAAAACTATAAAAATTTGTAAAAATTGTAATTGTAATATTGTAAAATGTTGACATGTTCCACATCTTAAAGCTTCATTGCTCATGTAAGATCTATGGAATAAAATAAATGAATGAATGAATGAATGAATGAATGAAAGAACTTCAAATACAATAGTGTTCTCTCAGTCTCTTGAAAAGCGGATGTAGTTTATGAAATACATTTTAAAAACCTGTGTGATTTATGAAGCACTTTAAATAAAGATTTGTAATTACAGTGTGTCATAGTGTCTGAAAAGTCTTTGTAGTTTGTGGAAGACGTTGAATAGAAAATTACAATTACAATTACAGTATTATCATAGTCTTTTAAAAAGGTTGTGCAGTTTATGAAAATATATACATTTGTATTCATTAGCATGTGGTATTCTCTAAGACCGGTAACAAAACCAATATAAGAAGTAGAAGAAAAAGAAGAGAGGAAGCATAAATCTCATGATTGGCTTAACTGAATGATAGGTATAAATGAGGTGGAGACAAAACTCAGAGCTTCTTATTCTGGCCATGGGTCAGCTAATTTTGTGACACGCTCAATTGTGCATTTGTCTTCATGTACTCACGATGCACTCTTGGTAGCTGCAAAATAATTGAAAGGAAGAGAAAAGAAGGAAATTAGAAATTATCTCAAGAGGTTTGAATTTCGTTCCCTTAACTCTCTCAATTATTATTACTCAAGACTTCAGTAGGTGGACTGCGGCAGAACACCACCGTAATTATAGCGAGTGCAACTTTCTCATATGAATTAGCCACGTGTAGCGTAGGTTCAAGAGCTCAGAGGTGACGTCAGTTTCTGAATAACGGCTTAGTAAATTGAGCTTTTCGTATCTGCTTAGCCGCTGCAGTCTAAATGGGAAGATAAAGGAAGAATTACAACCACCATGTTTGGAAACCTTCTGTAATTTGAAATGAACGTTAAATAAAGAAGGGTAAATAAAATATTTTTATGGTTAGTAAAGAGCATCTGCACTTTTATATGACAGTTAAATAAAACATTGCACTTACAAACATTCCTTCGTTTGTGAAATGCATCAATAGTTTGGAAAGGACGTTAAATGGTTCTATCGTCTATGAAAAACCCTTCACCTTTAAAGGCCTTAAATCGAGGATTAAATTTTGCAATCTTATTCTCTCTTTATCTCCAAAAAGTCACATTACCGAAAGGAACTTTAAACCAAGAGTTACAAAATTAGGCCAACAATTGAAATAAACCTTTCGTCTAAGAAAACAATTTATAGTTCAAAGGGCATGAAGAATTACGATTACAATCATGTCATCGTCTCTGAAAAATCCCTGCAGTTTCATAGAGAATAAACGATTACAATTACTTTAATTTCTTATGAGCCTCCGCATTCTAAATGGCATTAAATAAAAGACTGACAGTTTTATTATAATCATTTCATCGTCTGCCAAAACCTTAGTAGTTTAAAAGGGACTTTAAATTAAGAATTATACAAAGGTCTCTGCAGTTTGAAAATGAATGAAGAATTACAATTACAGCGATCCCTCCTCTTTGAGAATCCTCTGCAGTTTCAAAGGAGATGAAGAATTACAATTACAACAATCTCATCGCCTATAAGAAGCTTCTGCAATTTCAAAGGGGATGAAAAATTACATCGTCTATGAGAAGCCTCTGCAGTTTCAAAGGGGATGAAGAATTAAAATTACAACGATCTCGTCGTCTATGAGAAGCTTCTGCAGTTTTAAAGGGGATGAAAAATTACAATTACAACAATTTCATCGTCTATGAGAAGCATCTGCAGTTTCAAAGGGGATGAAAAATTACAATTACAACAATTTCATCGTCTATGAGAAGCATCTGCAGTTTCAAAGGGGATGAAAAATTACAATTACAACAATTTCATCGTCTATGAGAAGCATCTGCAGTTTTAAAGGGGATGAAAAATTACAATCATAACGATCTCGTCGTCTATGAGAAGCCTCTGCAGTTTCAACTGGAATGAAGAATTAAAATTACAACGATCTCATCGTCCATGAGAAGCATCTGCAGTTTCAAAGGGGATGAAAAATTACAATTACAACAATTTCATCGTCTATGAGAAGCATCTGCAGTTTTAAAGGGGATGAAAAATTACAATCATAACGATCTCGTCGTTTATGAGAAGCCTCTGCAGTTTCAACTGGAATGAAGAATTAAAATTACAACGATCTCATCGTCCATGAGAAGCATCTGCAGTTTCAAAGGGGATGAAAAATTACAATTACAACAATTTCATCGTCTATGAGAAGCATCTGCAGTTTTAAAGGGGATGAAAAATTACAATCATAACGATCTCGTCGTCTATGAGAAGCCTCTGCAGTTTCAACTGGAATGAAGAATTAAAATTACAACGATCTCATCGTCCATGAGAAGCTTCTGCAGTTTCAGAAGGGCTGAAGAATTACAATCATTTCATCGTTTCTGAATAGCACTTTGAAATGGACGTTAAATCATCAGTTATATTCATCACCAAGTTTTTGCAACCGTACATTAAGCTCGGACCGACCATGATCTTATGGAATTTAATTTGTCTCTCTCTTTGAGTTTTATACTTTAAATTTCTGCTTATCGTTCCACACATCATCTTGAATCTATTCAATTTTTTATTTATATCGTCTTCATAGTGGTATGAAATATATTAACCTAGATAACAAGACATTTTTCACCTGTTCTATGTACTATTGTTATCTTCTCCCGCTTAACAATAATTCTATCAGCGACGTATTTATTTATTTATTTATTTGTCTATTTATGTCCATAACAGGGCAAAGCCCCAATTACAATAGACACTACAGATAAAAAAAAAAACATAGAATTGCATATAACACGAAAAAAGAGGTAAAACAGGTACAAGTGTAATTACAAATTAAAAATGGAAAAGGGAAGAAAAAAAATAGATACCACCTAAATAAAAGACACAGATACAGATATAAATGAAAAACACCAAATAAAAACAAATCAAAGAGAGCCAAGTACAGACATCACAACCAAAAATGCAAAATGTAGGCGTAGCTATAATTGGCAAATTGCAGAGCAAATACAACATCATGTTAATAAATTCAATATACAGCACTACACAGCAGGCCCAATAGGCTCAATTCATTTATTCAAAAACTCACCAACACAGAACATGTGTTTCAAGTAATGCTTTACATAACTTATTCTTGTACATATTGCACGATAACGAAAAATCTAAATCCTGTTTATATGATAGATGATTGTAAGTTCGATTTTATTCACGCATAGAACTTGCGATTGTGTCTCCGATAAGCCTATCGCGACTTTTCCTGCCTTTATCTCTATTTTTCTTCCCTTTCGCTCGCTTTTTTAACATTTAATTCTTTTCAGAACGGTTTAAGGCCCAAGACTTATGATCGTCAAACATTTATTACTTCGTATTAACTGACGTCATAACATCAGGTCCACACCTGTGGAGTAACGTCAGCGCGTCTGGCCGAGAAACCAGGTGGCCCGGGTTTGAATCCCGGTTGGGACAAGTTACCTGGTTGAGGTTTTTCCGGGGTTTTCCCTCAACCCAATACGAGCAAATGCTGGGTAACTTTCGGTGCTGGAGCCCGGACTCATTTCACCGGCATTATCACCTTCATTTCTTTCAGACGCTAAATAACCTAGATGTCCTAGATGTTGATACAGCGTCGTAAAATAACCCAATAAAAAATAAATAACATCAGTACGTACCAAAGATGGCAGATGTTATCGAAGGTTGTTTCCTGTTGTTGCAGACCTCAAGAAGCAGTTCGACTCGCCTCCTTATTCCCAAAATGTGGAACTGGACACACAGGCCGAGATGCGGTGCCACCCCCCGCCCGGGGTGCCGCCCCCTCGCGTGTACTGGCTGCGGAACGGCGCGCCTCTGGAGCCCGACACGAACCTGATCGTGTCCAGTGAGGGCCACCTGCTGGTGGGACAGGCCCGGCTGCAGGACACTGCCAACTACACCTGTGTCGCCGAGAACGTGGCGGCCAAGCGCGTCAGCGAGCCGGCGGTTCTCACCGTGTATGGTGAGTAGAGTTCCTCCACGTCTCTCATGCATGCGATGTAGGATCTGGTGACTTGTGTCTCTCAGATATAGGGCCGTATTTACACATGGACCAACGTGGCGGCAAGTCTTGTTTTATTTAAAGTTTAGTTCCATGCGCCTTGTCTTGTAGGTTGCAAACTTTTGCATCATCTTATTAAAATCCGGGATGTCGTTTAACATAATCTTTACAATGGAAAACATAGCTAATACGGTCACTTCTCTCATCGTATTTCTAAGATAGGATTTTACTCTTTTCAAACACGAAAAGCAGTGGCGGCCGGTGAGACATTCTGGTGGTGTTGCCAAAAATGAAAAAAGTTGTACGCAAATTACCCTAGTGAAATTAATAATCGCAGTTCACGTTTGCATTATATTAAATAAAACACATTAATTAAACCAGCTATTTTACCAGGTGTACAGTTAATAATGTATCTAGTAACAGTTACAATAACATTTCCGAAACTAATAACGAAATTTACGGATACAGATAATCAAAACTTTCACAGTATTGTTAGTCAAATACAAATAACTTTTATAACTAGTAAAATTACTGGCAAAACACACGAGATAAACAATGGCATAGATAATAAACAAACACGTTTGCACTTTATTTAACAGGCCGATGAATCCAAGGCAGCGGCCTGAATAACACATGTTCATGTCCTGCACAGATCTCATGTATCGTTAACAGAAGCATCAATACTATAGCAACATTGTAGCGATATTTAGTTGCCGCAAAATAAAACAAATATTACACAACATTAACAAACAGTTTTACATAATATGAAAAAATATTTATCTTTCTAAAAAGAACCATGACTATCTCTGCGTTCAGTATAGCTAAATGAATAATAATTTACACATTCAAATCCAAGTTATGTGCATTAGTTTTGAATTGGCAACATTACATTAACATTTGGCGCGGAACTCTAACTCATAGACAAATAACGTCTCCAACAACCCTGCCATCTAGCGAAATTTCTGCATTACGGTGCTCTAGCGGGCGGAATATTAACTACTGAGTCAAATTGAATTCGGCTCAAAGTCTGCCATAAGAAACGCATATAAACTAGAAGCAGTAGCCTTTTGTACAGTGTTATATGGACACAGGTAGTGCCTCAGCGAAGTGGCTCCAACGTTCGGAAAAACGCTGCAAGAGTGCGTCCGGATATGTGCGCGCGCTCGTTCAAATGAAATACGAATAAAATGTATAAACTGTTACAACTGCTTTCTAGGATATTATTTTTGTTTCTTTCATTGGTGGTGCCATGGCACACTGGCACTACCCCAAAAGCCGCCCCTGACGAAAAGCAACGTTCTGGTTCAGAAGTTGTCATTGGTATGGTGATAGCTATGCGTAGTAGTTTCACAACTTCTGAAAATGAGGCCTGCAAGTTCTCAGATAGAAGAAACTGCAAGAGCTTGACTGCGTCACTGATATTTCTGAATTCTTGTCTCTGATACAACACAGTGAGTTCCGCTTTTAGTTTGTCTTTATCGAACATTGGAAAAAGTTTTACACATACATTTAGGTCATTTTAAGGAAATGAACTTTTGTAGCATTCAAATTTTTCTTGACACAGAAGAGAAGATAATATCAGATGATCTATGAACTGGAATCGGATGTTAGCTTGTGTGATAATGAGGTTACACACTTCTTTGGCTACCGCAACCCATGTTTGAATCCCTTCGACCTTACGACGCTTTTTAGGGTTTTCATTTCCACAGATGTCGCTGCTCAACTGTGCACTATTCCGTGCTTGCCTCATTTATTGTGATGTTAGATGTTTCAGATTCCATTATGGTTTGAAAACATTCTAGCAATGGCTCCTTCTTCTCATGAACAACATTTACTGTTCTTATTTTAAAACTCCATCTTGTTGCCCCAGCTGATGGAATTGTCTTTGAAACACATTAATCTAATACAGACTGTGAGGAGATCGAGAGAAGAAAGCAGGGATACTGGATAAATTAGCAAAAAATATGCGAGCCTTTGTATTTTGTTTAGCAGCTATTTCCATTATGAGATTCAACTGATGGGCACTTAATTTCACATTTCTCCTGAATTGTTAAGGTACTGAACTGAATAGACTGTAAATATTGTACAGAATTAAACATTGTTGCGCTTATTATATTCACAACATTGAAGAAAATGTATTTAAAACTGCGCGCTACTGACAAACTACTGCAAATTTTGCAGCGCCTGGAAACTCTGGATTCGTGGCAAGGGGTAGCAGGAGGAGAGGTAAAACTAACGCGCAAAGCATCCGAGACGAGACTGGCAGCTCCAGGGGAGGAAGTGGCTTCATCCTATAGTCCTTGTCTCTGGTTTCGCTCTGGCAGCACCAGGGGAGGAAGTGACTTCACTAACGATTGCTTGCATGTCAATGAGAGCGAAATTTTGTAAAAAAAATTCGAGCCGCTAAATAGAGACTGTATAATAAATGTATTTCACAACATAAAACGAGACAAGAGCCACAAATGTCTGGGGGTGCTGCAGCTACGCAGAACTCCTTCGAAAGCCGCCCCCGCACATATGCAAACAATAATTAACTAATACGTAACAGAAACTATGGTTAGCTGATTATAATATACTCGTACCAGTCAGGACTGTATGCGTCGCTGAATTAAAGCTTGTGTCTCAATATTATTGTAACTCAGAACTTTGAAATCTAGGCTATAAAGAAAGGATCAGAAATCTTAAAACAGAATGATGAAGTCCAATCAAGCCCTACAGATTAAGCGCGGTTTAGATAATCCACCCACGGCTACTCTGAAGTCCACTGTACCGGTATTTTTAATATGCACATTTATTTTTTAATTAACTCAAAAATTTATTGGGCTTAGCTGTGAGAATTCCACACAAAATCCACACAGCCAATCATTCCACACAACATCCTAAGGATTTTGTGGAATTCCACACAGTTTGACAACACTGCCCTTAACCTCTCATTATAAAATTTATAATTAGATTACTAAAATTGTAAATAATATTATCAAAATCGTTAAATAAATAAGGAAAAATACTTAATAAAGAAAAAATTTTCATGAGAATTTTATCAATAGTAATCTCACTAGAGGTTTTGATTTATTTAGAGAAAATTAAACCTCGAGTAGGATTTAATTGACTATTACACGATTAGAAGAAAGTATATAAAGATTAGAAGTAACGAAGTACTCCAATACTATAAAATATTAATTGACTTACGAAAATACAACTGTCTTCAAATGTATTATTGTACCATCTCAACATTACAAATATTACGCTAGATGGCAGTAGTGTGTTATGATTAGCTGTTTTCTTGTTATCAGTTGTTCCAACTATGGAATCTTCATTAAACTCTGTGCACGGTTACTAGCCAAGAAGGCTTTGTGAATTGTTTCATTTTTATTAAAACAGTTTCATTCCACTTCAATTATCCGGATTCCAGTAGTCAACGTCACTTGACAGATGATTTTCAATAAATCTTAGTATTAAACAATCTATGATACGTGACTATCCATAATATCATATAGCAGAAGCCATAACATAATCTATATAATATAAACAAGTGTTAGAAAAGTTTTAATTAAGGACGATGAAATAAAAAAATAAACATGAATAATTTTAAAAGGAACAATTATTGAAAGTACTATTTTTAAATTTGAATGTTTTAGTGGTTTTTGGTTCAGTTGATGTTATATTGGACGTGTACGTAAAAGAAGTGGAACTCGTTGATGTACATGGTGTAGGCCTATTCCTCAACTTATTCAGGATTTCCGAATGGTGCTCTTCATTTATTTGTAAATAGGGTTTCAGGGAAGATGCACAGCTATGACCAGTGATCTTTATTAATTCTTGTTCTTGAATGGCAGTGTGAGTTGTCATTTAAAACTGCTGTGTATCGACTGAAGTGGTTTGTAATTTTGTGTTTTTTGACGTCTAGACCAATGTAGTTGGAAATGTTGGTAAACAAAGAAACAGTAGTGATAAAAACAAACAAATGCTAGGAAAGCGATAAAATTAAACAAATGCTAGGGACGCGATAAAATTGTGCGATAAACAGCCAGGATTGGTTGAAAGACGTCCTTTCGTACCGTTTTATTGGTCGAAAGTAGTGTGACGTAGTAGAAGTGTAATAGTCATTTAGAATGTTGTGTAAAATTGTAGTCACTTCTTACAAGATGTTCCATAGCTTAAAAATGGTACCGTGTACTCGTAATGTTTTACTCCACCTGCTGTTATTAATGTCTCTCATTGAACATTCGATAATAATTAATCAAGTAGAAGGAACAAATTCTAGGAGGGGCGAATGGAGAAATTGATGGGAAAGTCATGAAGAGAAAGGCCAAGACTGATGGGAGGAAACTAAGAGCAGCGGAGCGAGAAGATCGCGGAGGGTTGCGTGCCCACCTGCGAAATTCCTCAGCTTCGACAATTGACACCGCAATCATCGCATCAGCAATGCTGTTATTTATGGCGAGGCTCCCCCTGCCTCTCTTCCACCCGCATGCATTATTTATAGCCTGTCCGGAGATCACCTTGTGGATAGCGAGTAGGAAAGCCCTCCCACCAAACCCTTCTCTCCGGCACAGCGCTCGGCTACGTGGATCGAATCTCATAACCATTCTTGTAATGCTTCTTTTATGTACTCAATTGGGTAAATACATCCGAAATAGGAAGATATTAATACCGTTCCAGAATGTTTAAGTAATGTCTTCCCTTCTCTCTTTCTTTACATTCAGAACTGACGTAGTTTTTTTCCTCTGTTTTTATTCTCCGTGCCACATTGTTCATGAGGGAATTTGAGATGTGTCCAAGAATACAATTAGAGGCTATAATGCTTAGACGTTGAAGACGACCTACAATAACGATAACTTGTCACTGGTATCGCTTAGTACAGCGTAAAGATCGTTCCTCCATACCTTTCCCAACGAATTTTATTCCCGAATTGCTTTCTCCTAAAAATGTTAAATCCCATCACCAATTTCCCAATGAAATTTCTTCCCAAATAGCTTTGATGGGATTGGAGATAGATGAAATGGATGAATGGATGGATGGAAAGGTAGGCCTATATTGTATGCATTGTATGAATGATTGGATGCATAGGTGGATAAATGGATTTATTGATTAATGAGTTAATGTATAGGTGAATGGATGGATGGATGGATGGATGGATGGATGGATGAATGAATGAATGAATGCACGGACGGATGGATGCATAAGTAGATAGATGGATGTCAAATGTTTAGAGAAAAAATGGAAGTATTAAATTTATAGGAAGTGAGATTAGTGAGAAAGAATTTGGTGTAAGTGGAGTAGTGAGAAAGTGAAAATGAGCGCAAATAGGAAGAGTGAATAATAATAATGAAAAAGTGTTAAGAGAATTGAGTAAGTGACAGTAAGCAAGTAGTGCTAACATTTGATCATTGGAACAGTAAATGAATATAAGAGAAAGATAGGAGAAAAGGTCAATGGAAAACAACACAATATGATAATGTATAGAAAATAGTTAAATTGAGATTCTAGCGAATATTAGTTACAGAAAAAAAAGGGGGGTTGAAAGTAGCGTATAATATTATAGATATTAGGATTAATGAACAAATAGGGAATATCAAAGGAAATGTAGGATAAATATTGAAGGGGAGATTAGACAAAGTAATAAAAGGGACATAGTTTAAATTGGAGTATTTGTGTAGACGTGTGCTGCTAATAATGTGTTAATGGTGGCACAGGATACAGAGAAATTTGAGGTACACCGTTACATGTAAAGAAGTTCTGTGACGTAAATATATATCATATCAGATTTATAATGGATGATGAATGGTAGGTGACTGGATGAGTATACTGTGTGAATGGTTGGATGCATATGTAGATTAGATGGATGGATGGATGGATGGATGGATGGATAAATAGCGAATGCATGGATTGATTTATGGGTTAACTGGTTGGATGGCTGGAAAAGTTTGTTGGATAAAAAAGTGTATGTATACATATGTGAATGGTTTGATGTTGGATGTGTGGGTGGATGTGGTTGGACTGTATAGCAGCGTTGTCAGACACAGCCTAAACGGAACGGAGCGCTCCACTATAACTCGTTGCGTGCTCCGGTGCTTCCACAGACATAAGCAAGTTCACGCTCCGACTGGACGTCTCTAGCACCACAACCGGTTTCGGAGCTTACAACTCTGACACTACTGCTGTATAGAGACAGATCTTACTGCAATGAGGATTAGAGGTTGGAAAGTTAAGGCTGGAAACAGAGATGGCGTAGGCCTATAGTAGAGGAGGTCAATGCCCACACCGGGCTGTAGAGCCAAGGAATAAGAAGAAGAAGAAGAAGAAGAAGAAGAAGAAGTGTGAGTGGATGAGTGAATAGACAGTAAATGAATAGGTGAATATTTATGGGTGTGTGATTACTGATTGGATTCATTCGATGAGTGGATTAATAAATGAACAAATTGCATGCTTCAGGGATGGATTTGTGATTGAGATCTGCAAGAGTATCAAGGAAGGACAAAACTAGAAATAATGTTATAAAATAAAAAAAAATTGAAGTACAGACCCAGAAACAAAATTTTGGCCATCTGAATTTTCTAGTTCAGTTATAACATACTGCGAATGTGCAGTAAACAAGAGCGCCTAAATCTATGCTACTTGTGGACAGTCTTGCGAAGCTTGTTGCCTCCATTTAGGAGTACTGTTATAGAATTCTGTAGGAAGATGTCTTTTTATTTTCATTTTATTGGGTTATTTTACGACGCTGTATCAACATCTTGGTTATTTAGCGTCTGAATGAGATGAAGGTGATAATGCCGGTGAAATGAGTCCGGGGTCCAGCACCTAAAGTTACCCAGCATTTGCTCGCATTGGGTTGAGGGAAAACCCCGGAAAAAGCCTCAACTAGGTAACTTGCCCCGACCGGGAATCGAACCCGGGCCACCTGGTTTCGCAGCCAGACGCGCTGACCGTTACTCCACAGGTGTGGAAGATGTCTTAGGACATTATAAAACCTGATAATAAACAAATAAAACAAATGGTGGATAAATGGTAAATGAATGAATTGATTTATGGGTGGATGGATGAATGAATAACATAAGTGTATATATGTGTATATGATTGGTTTGACGATTGGGTGTGTGAGTGGATAAGTGAATAAACGGGTAAGCCTAAATGAGCAGATGGATTTATGAGTGTGTGATTGGATTCATTGAATGACTGGATAAATAAGTGGATGGGTGGATACATTTTAAATGAATAGATTGAGTTATGAGTAGTAGAGATGAACAACGATCTAGAAAGCGGGACTAGCAGCGCCCACAAAGCAGAAAACCCGCACGACAATGTATTACGTCACGTCATTGACGTAAAGATTTGTTGTGAGTCTTGCGAGGCTCGAGATTGATCACTCCCGAAGTCAAGCAGCTTTCAATCGTCACAGTTGTTTGTACCTGACTGAACTTCTACTTTGACAACTGTTACATATGTATAAACAATCAAGTAGCCTATTTGGAACATCTCTACCTTTCAGTGTATAATAATCCATCCCTCAGTCTTTATTTTAAATTACTAGACCTTATTAAAAGGCTAGGAATTTTCTTTTCATATTTTTAAGATCAAGTGTGCAATCTCAAGTAAAAATATATTAATGTTATGTTTTATGTTTCTTAGAAATGCAAATTTATTTGAGAATTGTTTTTTTTTTATTTAACCATAGGTAATATCTGATAATAGAACCAGAACATTTTGATAACTAAGATACTGTTCTGTTTTATCCTTTTGTCTCATTTAAACATTTATAATGTTATTTATTTCAATGATGTACGTTATTCAAAGTTACGAAATCTTTCCAAGCCGACCAAATGCTATTTCGAGAATGATGAGCGAGACTCGAAGCGCACGAGAATGACGAGACGAGACTCGAAAGAGAAATGCAACGAACACAGCGAGCGAGAGCGGCAGTTAGTTTTGTTCATCTCTAATGAGTAGATAGGTGGTTGGGTGGATGGATGGGTGGATAAATATGAGTGTGTAGATATGCGTATATGAATGGTTTGATGGTAGACGGATAAATCAATAGATGGATTAGTCTACTACTACTACTACTACTACTACTAATAATAATAATAATAATAATAATAATAATAATAATAATAATAATAATAGCTTTATTTAACCTGGCAGAGTTAAGGCCGTAAGGCCTTCTCTTACACTCAACCAGGATTAAAACTTGCTTACATAGTTGAACATAAAACTGGATCGGAATTAAGTAATTACATACTGATACAATTTACTGTAGGTACATAATGAGATCAAAAGAGGTAGTTACATAAGAATTTACCTCATAAAATAAAAATAAACATAGTGGAATACACATTAATGTTGTTAGAATCAAATACGAATCACATAAAAACAGAAGCCGATAATTCAATTAAAAAAATGTACACAGTAAAAATAAAAATAAACACATTAGTATACATATTAGTGTTAGATTACAATTAAGTAGGATTTACATAATTAAACCAGAAACCGACAATTGAATAAAATGTACACAAAAATAGATTAATAATAAAAAAACAACACAGTGGGATACATATTGGCGTTAAGTGGTAAATAAACACGATTTAGATAATAAAAATAAGAAACAAAAAAATAAAAATAAATAAATAATGAGTGTGTGATTAGATTCATTGAATGAATGAAAGCATGCATAAGTAAGTAGGTAAATGATGGATGATTAGGGATAGAATTGGATATGATTTGAAATCAAATCTTAACTATTTTCACGAAACAGAAAATCATACACATCCCAATAGGGTTAGTCCGTATCGTGTATGATATTGATATCTCCGACCTTCGAAGCAACAAGCTTCAGCTGTCAGTGCCGGTAGACAGGTCGGTAGCCGTGCTCGTGATGTGTGTAGCACTTCTGCAATATATTAAATTTGAATACAAACTGAGGACGCTTCTAAGGAGCTGTTGCTAAGGCCAGTCGGTTGGCAGTCACGATATTCAGCTGTCTACGGGGATTACGAGCCGTAATTCGCCGGCGTTTTCTTTCAGGTCAGGAACAACACATTGGATTTTATTAAAGGAAGTCAGTCGATGCTGAGGACATGGCTTGGAAATGCGATCCGCGCATCCTCTTTATGAGTCTCCGGTTTCTCTCGATGCATATTCGTCAAACGCCGCGGTGCGAGAGAGAATTGTGTGGGAGGAAGAAAGCCGCGTATGTAAATCCGAAGCCCCTATAGCAAACCCGGACGGGTAGTTTGAAATACAAAGTAGAATTCAAATTACAACGATCTCTCGCCCTAAACACCAGCTTCGCTCGTTGCGAAAACCGCACCCACCGGTACGTCTATTACTGTTATTATCTTGTTGTAAAATGCATATTGAATAGCAAAACCCTTCATGTCGCATGTACGCGTAGTGTGAGAAAAAAATTCGCACTCTTCTCTTCTCTTCTCTTCTCTTCTCTTCTCTTCTCTTCTCTTCTCTTCTCTTCTCTTCTCTTCTCTTCTCTTCTCTTCTCTTCTCTTCTCTTCTCTCCTCTCCTCTCCTCTCCTCTCCTCTCCTCTCGTCCCGCCCCGTCCCTCTTCTCTTCTCTTCTCTTCTCTTCTCTTCTCTTCTCTTCTCTTCTCTTCTCTTCTCTTCTCTTCTCTTCTCTTCTCTTCTCTTCTCTTCTCTTCTCTTCTCTTCTCTTCTCTTCTCTTCTCTTCTCTCGACCCGTCCCTTCCCTTCCCTTTCCTCCTCTCCTCTCCTCTCGTCCCTCTCTTCTCTTCTCTTCTCTTCTCTTCTCTTCTCTTCTCTTCTCTTCTCTTCTCTTCTCTTTTCTTCTCTTCTCTTCTCTTCTCTTCTCTTCTCTTCTCTTCTCTATCCTTATTTTTTCTACCTTAACCTGTAGAGATGTGTCTAGTGTCTGCAGATAACTCGTACAGAGTGGGCCAAAGAAACGAGAGATTTTTGAATAGTGAAACGAAACTATAGATATTATATTTAATTAACTTTTATTATATGTAAATGTAGAATATAGTATAGAATTTTCATGTAACCACTGCTTCTTGAAAATGACACCCTTCAAATGCCTCCGCCAACCTGCATACATTCTTGTAATCGCTCTTTGAAGTTTCTCATTACACTTTGCAACATTTCGACTGATGTTTCAAATTTCTTCACGAATTAGTGTCTTCAGTTGTTCTATGTTCCGTGGTTTGTTTGCACAAACCTTACTTTTTAGATGTCCCCATAAAAAGAAATCACTTAAATCCGGGGATCGTGCAGGCCAGGGAATGTCTCGATTTCTCGATATAACATGATTCCCAAACAAATTTCGCATTTACGTCATAGAGATGGCTGCAGTATGTGTATCTGTGGGTTAAATTTTTATTAAGCAGGCCTATTCGTCGTCCACTAGAACGGCTCATGTTAAGTTCCAAAGCATGTTTCCGGACTGAACGCGTCGACTACTCACTAAAGCAACTGTAAAAGCCCCAGTATTTTCAGCAGTAAGAAGAGTTTCTCTTTACTTGGAGGTTTCTTCTTTAGTGCTGAGCCTGTTTCTTATATAAATTGCCAGGTTTTAATCACATGTGAAGAGGGCACAGAATCATGATGACGGAGTTGAAAGTGAAGGCGAAACTCCCTACGAGCAGTTTCTGCGCATTGACTATTTAGATAATAAGATTTTACAGCAAATCCTCGTTGCTCACCAGTCCAATGCTCCATGTTTAATAAATTGCAACAATGAGGCTAAACAATGACAATGAATCTAAGCATACTAAAATAATTCATGTTCTACCAACAACAAAATTAAAATTTCCCGTTTCTAGAAACATAGAGTATGCACACGAAGTAATAGACAAATGTCCATGGATACATTTTGTCCAGGGGGTTCTCAATAAGCTGTTATCCACGCTTAAGTGTCCCAGCTGTCTTTCAGTTCGCCCTCCGAGATGTATACCTTAATTTATTTCATGGAGTACAGTTTCATAGAAAAGACTTTGCCGACAGACCTTCTACTGCCCACTACTAATTGGTTGTCATAAATAAATGTCTTCCTTACTGTGACGGAAATCTTGTCTTCTCCTGTTAGTAACCAATCACAACCTTCGTTCAGAAGAATTGACAGGTTCTCGTCAAATCCACGTGGAGGCAGAGTTATCGCATCTTTTCCGAATTCCAAGAATCCCATCAGTTTCATTGCATAATTTCGAGGGCCACCAGGATTGTGGCAACTGTGCAATGTTGGGACGAGGGGACAGGATGGAATTGTCAGAGGTGTTTGTGTAGAAAGTCATAAATCTGTAAGTGGGTGTTCAAAGGAGCCACCGAACTGCTCTCCTTGAAATAAAAAAAATTATAGCAGTTACTAAGCTAACCGTTGGCTCCGAGGTTCAAACCCAGACGAGAACTATTGATTTTAAAGAGTAATGAGATCCTAAAATTGGATTCTTCGGCAAAAAAGTGCTATGTGTAGTTGCGGTATTTAAAAAAACTCTGACTCTAGATGCCATTTCTCCCGTCCACTTTGAATTTCGACGTCGAATAACCTCTTAAATTACAACCATTATTAAATAAAATACTACTAGCATGTAAGATAAGAAAGTAAGCATATTTTTCCAAAGGAAGCCGTACTAAGAATTAATTGTTTATCGTTTCTTAAAAGCCTTGATCAGGGTTTGATCACTCCATGTGGTACCTATTAGCAGGTAATATTATTTGCAGTAATCAGGCTACGGATAGGTGATTCCACCACGTGAAAACAGTTAACCCCGGTATTACGCTCAATTTAAGAGCAATTTTCGTTAAACCGAAGCCCGTGATTAATAATAGAGCTCTCGGAGAGAATGGCTCGCCGACCGGCCGGGGCCACGGGACGACCGTGCTGTAGGCTACCCCGGACACCCACACACAATAAATACGACACTTCCGTCACGGACACGCCCACACTTTCATCTGCATGCAGACGCTGGCTTCCTTTTGTATGAGGGTGACATTTTCTGTTAGTTACGAGAGAAGTAATGCTGTCACCCGTAATATTCCACTCTCTTACGAAGATATTTGCGACCGCTGGAAGGCTCCCACGTCCCGCGTATAAAAAACAGCTTCCTTGGACTTCGTGCGAAGCTCGTCGGACGTCGGAGGGGTTGATAATACGCCTTCCACTCCGAGGGTCAAACCGTCAAAGTGCATAGTCTAAAATGGAATTTGTTATATAAGTCTATTGCCATGGGCTTCCTCGAAATGCTTGGTACGTTTCAAATATCGTATGTCATCTTCATCTTTGAGTGGTGAATTGACACACTGAGCTAACACAGACTTAGAAATTGAACATTTTGTGGCCGACTGACTAACAAACCTCTGCCCGACTGGCCACTAATTAACATTGACTGATTTCTGGCTGGTTGACTCACAACTGACAGTGGCTTACTTACTCACTACTGACAATGGCTGACTGACTCACTACTGACAGAGTGGCTGACTGACTCATTATTGTTTATTGTAATTATTGTACTCTTGGTTTCACAAGTAAAGAACCTTCGTTGCAGGGTTGGGTTCAGGAAGCCATAAATCTGACTGACACGCTCCTCCAATTAGTGAAACTGTGGACAAAGATACCGCCAGGAGACTGCCGAGAATGCTGTGTTGTGAATTTTCCATTTTTGAAAGAATCCAACCAGTTGCAAAAGAAAATACATTTAAAGAGTCCAGCCAAGAGCAAACGTGGCAACAGCTTCCCCTAACTGGCCTGTCAATCACTGTCATCTGTGCAGGAGTGGTGTGAGGCCAGGGTTCTTTACTTGTGGAGCCAAGAGTATGTAATTGTTACCACTGCCACAGGGTGTTTGCCACTTGCAGTGTAAATAAATACATATAAAAAAAGGTCTTGCAAGCAGGGAATACCGACGGAAGGAATTCGAATGAAACAATTCGATAAGGAAGAGCGGGCGACAGGAAAGTCACGAGATAGCTTGAATGATATTCAAGAGTACAGTCGGAAGAGAAATGACATCGATAGAATCAGTCTTGTGTTGCGATAGTTACATTACGATTTTAGTTTGTTCCATTGCATGTGAATACGTGTCTTGTATCGCACGGTATTATTATTTCATTCGTAAACATATGTTGCGCGTTTAATTAGCTTCGAATTTTTCTCTTGCTACGTTTTTTATTTTCACAGCGATGTCCTCATTTGTTCAACATCTTGAAAGAGACGGTACTTCCATCGGCCCGTACCTCTCGCTCCCTCGGCGTGTCTACATACACACGTCAAAACAGACAGCAACGCCACTGTTGCTTTTCGGTAATCGTTCCTTGCGCGAGATAATACATACATACATACATACATACATACATACATACATACATACATACATACATACATACATACATACATACACACATACATACATACATACATGGCAGTGGCTGACTCACTACTGGCAGTGACTGACTGTGACTCACTACTGGCAGTGACTGACTGTGACTCAGTACTGGCAGTGGCTGACAGACTCACTACTGACAGTGGCTGATTGACTCGCTAATGACAGAGTGGCTCGCTAATGACAGAGTGGCTAACTATCTCCACTGACAGTGGCTTACTGAATGACTCGTTACTGACAGTGATTGATTGACTGACATAGTAGTCTACTGAGAGTAACTGGTTGACTCACTACTAACAGCGGCTGACTGACTCACAACTGACAATGACTGACTGACTCAATACTTAGGGTGTCTGACTAACTTATTACTGATAGTGGCTGACTGATTGACTCACTACTGACAGAATGACTGACTGATTTACTACTGACAGAGTGACTGACTGATTTACTACTGACAGAGTGACTGACCGATTTACTACTGACAGAGTGACTGACCGATTTACTACTGACAGTGACTGATTTACTACTGACAGAGTGACTGATTTACTACTGACAGAGTGGCTGACTCACTACTGACGAATGGGTGACTGATTTACTACTGACAAGAGTGCCTGACTCACTACTGACAGAGTGGCTGACTTACGACTAGCTGATTGACCAGTGACCGACTGAATGGCGACTGACTGACGAATTGGCCACTGAGTGACTGACGATCGTAGGTTTGGAGTTCGTTTGTTCCCCGTCATTGTGAATGCCTTTTTATTAAATGTCATTGGTTTCTGTCTGGTTGTCAGTTTATATGAAATGAGTTTTTTCTTCTATTTTTCTCTTTCTTTTTTCTCTTATGTGTTAGTTGTCGGTCTGAATTAAGTTAATTAGTGTACTTAGTAAACGTCTTTGTAAATTTTTATTGGCTAAGACCACAGCATACATGAGCCTGGCTCTTACGGTAGTGGCTAAAACATTTTTTTTTTTGTATTCTTTTGAATTTGTACTCATTTTGCTTAATAACTAAATAAATAAATAAATAAATATGCATTGGCTGAATGCCTAGAGTAGTGCTGACAATGAGTCATGGTAATAATAGTGATGATAATAATGATGATGATGATGATGATGGTTTTAGTATTAAGTAGTTTGTGTCGACATTTTTAACTCTTGGCGACATAACGAACCATTCCCCCTGAGAGCTCTTATCACGCAAGTGAGCACGAAGAAAAACTGTGGTAAAGGTGATGTGATGGTCTGTACAGATTGGCTACAGGTGCTGTTGGTCATCCCGTACAGTCAGGTTGGTCTGTAAAATAAATTATTTCCCTGCACCAATTTACGGGACGGCATGCAGCACGTCATGGGACTTATTACGCGTGGAAACCGACATCCTCGTTCGTAATTTAACTGTAAGGCCGATGACTGCCATTCAACCCATCGCAACGCACGTGCGGGTAGCAGCGGTGCAGCTTTAGATCGTTTCACAGTTTTAACAAATACAATTTTTGTATGTTATTTTAAAAAAATTAGATAATATCATAGAGTGGACTCGTTATATTACATATTTTACAATTTGTATGAACGTTTTCGTCACCACTGTGACATTTTTATTTTTTATTTTTTTGCCAGCTTATTTTAACTGTTATAAATGCCTAAACATCCGGACTCTTAATGATAAGTCAATGACAGAAATATAACAAAACATTTGTTTGATATTACTTAGAGACTTATTTGAACACACTCAAAATGAACTGCAAATGACAGTCATGGGCTGATGATGATGGTGATGATGACGATAATGATGATTAAAGAATATTTAATTGGAAGGTACTTGCAGATGATGATGATGATGGTGATAATGAAAGAATATTTAATTTGAAAATGCAGATGATGATGATGATGATGATGATGATTAAAGAATATTTAATTGGAAGATAGTTGCAGATGATGATGATGATAATGAAAGAATGTTTAATTGGAAGGTACTTACAGATGTTGACGACGATGATGAAAGAATATTTAATTGGAAGGTACTTGCAGATGGTGATGATGATGGTGAAGAAAAAATATTTAATTGAAAGGTACTTGCAGATGATGATGATTATGATTATGATTATGAAAGAATATTTAATTGGAAGGTACTTGCAGATGATGATGATGGTGAAGAAAAAATATTTAATTGGAAGGTACTTGCAGATGATGATGATGGTGAAGAAAAAATATTTAATTGGAAGGTACTTGCAGATGATGATGATGATGATGGTGAAGAAAAAATATTTAATTGGAAGGTACTTGCAGATGATGATGATGATTATGATTATGAAAGAATATTTAATTGGAAGGTACTTGCAGATGATGATGATGATGATGATGATGGTGAAGAAAAAATATTTAATTGGAAGGTACTTGCAGATGATGATGATGATGATGATGGTAAAGAAAAAAGATTTAATTGGAAGGTACTTGCAGATGATGATGATGATGATGATGGTGAAGAAAAAAGATTTAATTGGAAGGTACTTGCAGATGATGATGATGATTATGATTATGAAAGAATATTTCATTGGAAGGTACTTGCAGATAAATGATGATGATGGTGATGATGATGATGATGATGATGATGATGATGATGAAATAATATTTAACTGGAAGGTACTTCACTGTTAGATGAACTTGTACAGTTGTGTGTATTTTTATGGAATTTGAACACTAAAATGCCAACGCAAGGCTTCTCCGAGGTGTGTATATTTATTGACAGACCGTTGGCGGCGAGTTCCGATTTTCTGTCGCTTCCTGGCTGCTTGTTCGTCGTACCCTCTCAGCTGGAAGAGCCCCTCGTTCGAATCCGTGTCGCCGCGATATGGAAATGGCATGTCACACAGTGACTCATGCGGAGATCCTGCAGCATAAACAATCTAAAATTACAATAGAAAAGCTCTCGTGGAGGTCCATTGACCCAGCTATTGTTCGTTTACACAACATTTGAACCTTGTGTACGCAGTTGTTTTTAGAACGAGTTCCGACCCGCGTGCGTGAGGTGCGCCAATTGGATTTGTTGACTCATTCCACCCGATTGTTCCGATTGTTTGCTCGACCTGATTCAGTGCAATTCTTTATTCAGAATCCCTTTAAAACTACACATGCTATCCAGAGACGGTATGTGGCCCTACAGCGTTGGCAAACCATGACTGAATGAGAAATGAAAGTGATGCGGAACTGTTCGAAGAAAACCTGCTTCACATCCGCTTATGCGCGACACATAACACAAGAAAATTTAATGAAATAATTAAATCAGAGACAATGAGATAATTACATTTACAAATAGGGCCTATAATCACTGACTTAAAGAGAACATGAGATGACTTCAAATAGAATGCTTTACTTTGAGAAAATAGGGGAATTTTAAATGTAGTTATTTGCTACATACTCAGAGAATATTAGATAATTATAGATATAATTCTTCACTTCTCAGGAAGGATGAGATGATTTTAAATTCAATTTCTTAGTTACTCAGTAAATATCAGATGATTGCAAATACAATTCTTTACACAGTAAAAAAGAAAGAAAAAGAAAAAGAAGAGATGATTCTGAATAGACTTGCATGCTTTCTCAGAAAAGGTTACATGATTGTAAATACAAATCTTTATTACTTACCCAGGAAAAAGAGATGACTGTAAATAGAATACGTCTTTACATAGAAAAGATGAGAGGATTGTAAATATAATTCTTTACTTGTTCAGGAAATATGAGATGATTCTAAGTACTTCCTTACTCAGAAAATTTGAGATTATTGTAAATATAATACAATTCTTTACTTACTCAGTAAATATGAGATGATTGCATAAATACAATTATTTACTTACTCAGAAAAAATTAGATCGTTAACACATTTCTTTACTTACTGAGAGAATAATATGAGATGACTGTAAATATAATTCTCTACTTACTCGGAAAAGACGAGATTATTGTAATTACAATTATTTCCTTACTCAGAGATTAATATGAGATGATTGTAAATACTACTGTTCTTTACTTACTCAGAGAATAATATGAGATGATTGTAAATACTACAATTCTTTACTTACTCAGAGAATAATATGAGATGATTGTAAATACTACTGTTCTTTATTTACTCAGAGAATAATATGAGATGATTGTAAATACTACTATTCTTTACTTACTCCGAGAATAATGTGAAATGATTGTAAATACTTCTGTTCTTTACTTACTCAGAGAATAATATGAGATGACTGTAAATACAATTCTCTACTTACTCAGAAAAGACGAGATGATTGTAAATACTACTGTTCTTTACTTAGTCAGAGAATAATATGAGATGATTGTAAATACTACTATTCTTTACTTACTCCGAGAATAATATGAAATGATTGTAAATACTACTGTTCTTTACTTACTCAGAGAATAATATGAGATGATTGTAAATACTATCCTTTACTTACTCAGAGAATGATGTGAGATCATTGTAAATACTACTATTCTTTACTTACTCAGAGAATAATAAGATGATTGTAAATACTACTGTTCTTTACTTACTCAGAGAATAATAAGATGATTGTAAATACTACTGTTCTTTACTTACTCAGAGAATAATATGAGATGACTGTAAATACAATTCTCTACTTACTCAGAAAAGACGAGATGATTGTAAATACTACTGTTCTTTACTTACTCAGAGAATAATATGAGATGATTGTAAATACTACTATTCTTTACTTACTCAGAGAATAATATGAAATGACTGTAAATACAATTCTCTACTTACTCAGAAAAGACGAGATGATTGTAAATACAATTCTTTGCTTATTCAGAGAATAATGTGATGTGATTGTAAATACTACTTTTCTTTACTTACCCAGAGGATAATATGAGATGATTGTAAATACTACTGTTCTTTACTTACTCAGAGAATAATATGAGATGACTGTAAATACAATTCTCTACTTACTCAGAAAATACGAGATGATTGTAAATACAATTCTTTACTTATTTCAGAGAATAATATGATGTGATTGTAAATACTACTTTTCTTTACTTACTCAGAGGATAATATGAGATGATTGTTAATACTACTTTTCCTTACTTACTCAGAGGATAATATGAGATGATTGTAAATACTACTGTTCTTTACTTACTCAGAGAATAATGAGATGATTGTAAATACTACTGTTCTTTACTTACTCAGAGAATAATGAGATGATTGTAAGTACTACTTTTCTTTACTTACTCAGAGGATAATATGAGATGATTGTTAATACTACTATTGTTTACTTACTCAGAGAATAATGAGATGATTGTAATTATTACTTTTCTTTACTTACTCAGAGAATAATATGAGACGACTGTAAATACAAGTTTCTACTTACTCAGAAAAGACGAGATGATTGTAAATGTAATTCTTTTCTTACTCAGAGAATAATATAAGATGGTTGTAAATATACTACTATTTTTTACTTACTCAGAGAATAATATGAGATCATTGTAAATACTACCATTCTTTACTTACTCATAAAAGGTGAGATGATTATAAATGTAATTCTTCAGCTATTCTGAGAAAATGAGATGATTATAACACTTCAAGTTTTTATTTGACTAATTTTTACTTTTATTGAACAAATTCACTAAATATTTTGACAGACTTGTCTTTTTGTACTGTCATAATTTTTGCAACTATTCCACATCGCTTCGTTTTATAACTCTTTTTTTTTTTTTTACTTTGTACAGAGGAATGCACGTGTTATGTATTACTGATTCCTGTATTTAAATTAGAAAGTCCAGTTTCTTTGTAGATATCGTAAGCGCTTTATGATGACATTTGTCAATTCATCCTGCACGTCGTAAGGTCCGGTGAAGTTCCACTAGACTGCGTACTATAATACCTGAGACATCCATCTGCACACCAGTCACAATACTACATCACGCCTCACTGAAACACTGATAATAAATATTGAAATTATTGATAATGGCAGTGGAATAATGGAGGAAAATGGAAGACCTTGAGAAAAACACTCAGGAGCCTTGGCTAAGTCAACCACCACAACCATTATCAGGATTCAAACTGTGGTCCGCAATTATCGTACGCTATCTCTGCAAACTAGGCCATTGCGACACCCGCAATAACTTACTATTGAATTATTATTTCATACAATGTTTAAACCAATCTCATGTACAACATGCCTCGCATAATTTTGTACCAGAATTAAAATACGTGTATCCCATTGTAATGAACATCAAACCGGGGTTCGATCTAGCTCACGTGGTCACTAGGAAAGAGCCACATTTCATTTTAACGTAATCCGCATGTACGAAACAGTAAATACAATTTAAGTTCATTTAATTATTCCCTTGTGGATATATTAATGAGATTAACTGCTGAGTATATCCTGTGGTCAGGCCGCGTGCGTAGTCAACGAAGGCCACGCTAAAGCCGAATGGACTGTAAAACGCGTGTCGTGGATACAAGATTGTCTTTCTCTGCGATGATCGATGCGTATGCAATTCCGCTGTTCTAACAAACTGCTATTTCGCCGAGTTATTTTGTGTATTGAGAGCTTCTGTTCGCATCCCAGCGGAATGCACACACAATTATGTGGTGGAGGACTCCTGAAAGGGGAGAACTTCATTTGCGTTTTCTAATCAAGAGGCTGAATACACGTCCCTCTACACATATGAGGTTGTCCTTCAAACACACAAAGAAACCCCTTAGGAAATTGTTTGTTTTGAGATTTTCATCTTCATCGTTGTCATACACCGCCGTCGCTGTCATCATCATCATCATCATCATCATCATCATCATCATCATCATCATTATTAAAATCTCCACGCAAACACTGTAATCATTGTCATAAAACATCCTCATTGCTATAATACTACCATCTACTATTGATACTCTATATAAAACTGTAGTTAGGAGTAAACTAGAGTATGCGTCTGTAATATGGTCACCTCAGTTCCAGTCCAATCAGATGCAAATAGAAAGGATACAGAAAAGATTTTACGTTATATATATTTTTTTTAAAAACAACATCACGTGTCGTCTTATGACAAGCAAATTTCATATAATTAGTTACTTTTTGAATTTAATTGTAGAACTTTAACATCTCGACGATTAATAAATAGTCAAATTTTACTCTACTGGGTGTTCATTTCAAAGTGTGTCATGACGTCACTGTTGTTGGGTCACCGATTTGAAGCGAGTTTCAGTTTATATGTTAGAGAAGTTGCCTATTATTTAAGGCGTCCTTCAATCTGAACTTGAGAACGTGTACGGTATAACTTGAACTTCGTAGCAACAGATGGCGGTCTGTACGGTCTGTGTGCTACCATAACCTCTTTCGAACTGCGTTTTGCGCCGGCAAGCCGTACGCAGGGTATTTGTTATCATCGGTTGCGTACGGTAACATTCCACAACACAAATCAAATGCTCAGTGTCCATGTTGACCGTCGAAGTTAATGTCAACAAATACGTAAGTAATCGTCTTAACCCTCTCCCCATATCCCGACAGTACGTATTTCCAAACAGTTCACATCCCTACCACTACCGGCGTTACCGTACGTATCGGCATGTACTCTTCAGAATGAACGCCGTACTTGCTAGGCAACTTCTCTACCTCATAGGTTATGCACCTCTGCGGAAGTGTAGAAAGATTGAATTCTCTAGGCTCATCGGCTAGCCACATGACGGCATACAGCGAGCCATGACACATTTTGAACTGAATACCCAGTATAAGACTGTTAACGGTATATTGAATAACTGTGATTTTCTTAAATTCCTTCAGTTCAATGTAAAAAAAAAAACAGAATTACGTCATAGGCAACCTTTTGTTATTCCCATTCCTAGAACTGTTTTCTTCAAGAACTCTCCATTGTTTGTTATGTGTAATACTTACAACTCTCTGTCATTAAACTGTGATTCTCAATTAGATTTCAGTTTAACAGTTAACAAATTTCATACAATATTAAAAAGAATTGTATTTCCTTAGATATTTAAATTATGAAGAACTGTTTTTACTCTAGTTTTTAAATAATTTTGCATTATTATATTGACATTTGGCACTATATTAACTGCAATACTATATTCTAGGATATATTACCGTTATGTATTTTCTTTCTTTCGTTTGTGTTGTTTTTTTTTCTTATTATGCATTTTGTGTATGCATCTGTGTAAGCGACCTGTAATTGGAAGCCTGCTTCTGTTGGTGGTGGATTTAAATAAATAAATAAATAAATAAATAAATAAATAAATAAATCACGCAATGACGGGAGCCTCGTTAGCTCAGTTGGCAGGCCGAGGATCTGAGTTCACAACCCGGCGTAGTTGTATTTGTGTTAGATAAAGCCTAGGTTATAAGGGTTTTGTAGGGGTTCTCCAGTTTTCCCCACGTCATTCCGTCAACATTCTTTGCAATTTCTGTTTCATTAGGTTTGTTTCTGCAGCGAGTTTGTGATGGTTTGACAACTGTTTGAAAACTGTTTCAACCTCGACTATTGCGCATGATAGCGTTGCGCAGTTTCAAATTAATTTGAAACCTTCTCTGCACGAACGCTCATGTACTGTAAAATAATTTACTAATCTCGTATATTGAGAATGTAATTAAATTTCACAGTATATTTGAATGACCAAATATAGATGGGCATGAAAACATAAAAATATTAATTAAAAAAATAGACGTACGTGTGTGCCAATCCAGTGGATAAGAGTAAAGTACAACTATCTTAATGCGCATGCGTCACTGTGGTTTGAGATTTGTTTGCACTTGATACGCAAATTTTTGTGACCATCAGGAAATGGTTTGATAAACGTCTGGCTTTAATCAGCAAGTAGAGTCCGAGTTTGAAGTTATCGCTGCACGAACAGTGAAATCTATGTGCGCATGCTCATGACGGTTGGAAACTGCTGCAGAAGGAAACCTATTATAACATCTCCGTGCCACCGGCGTAGCCTACCGATTTAGAGTTGCGCTCGGGCGCGAGTTCGACTTCGGCTTGGGCAGATTACCTAGTTGGGCTTTTTTCTAGGTTTTCCCCAACCATAAGGCGAATGTCAGGTAATATATGGCGAATCCTCGGCCTCATCTCGCCAAATACCATCTCGCAATCACCAATCCTATCGACGTTAAATGACCTAGTAGTTGATACAGCGTCGTTAAATAACTAACAAAAAAATCTCCGTTTCGAAAATTATGGCACCGGTAGTAAACTAGTAACTGTTATAAATTACCTCATTCTTCCCTAGAATTAAACTACACAATTCGGGTTGTTCCCCAATTAGTTATAGGTAACTGATTATAAACGAATCTTCCGGTATGTTAGTGTTCCTCAATGTTTTTCCGAGAGGTATTAGTGGTAGTGGATTGTAGGCGACTCAGATCTACATCAGGGGCACCAGAGTCCCTTAGGGTCTCACCTCTGTCGAAGACCTGACAACTCATATAGGTCTGTGAGTTACGACAAATTGTTAACAGAGGTATGGTAATCGTTAACAGAGGTATGGTATCGTATCAACTTCTTCAGGTTCCACTCCAATATACATATTGGCAGTCGTTCTTCCTCCATCCACTGATCATGGCCGTACCATTTTAACTACTGTGTCTTTATGTAATCTAATTTTATCCTGAAATTTTATCTTTTCTTCTATAATTGAGTTTATAATTTTGTCTTTTCTTGAAATTCTTGCTGCTCTTCTTAAAAAATTCATTTCAATTGCCTGAATATATTGCTTGTATTTTATTTTATTTTACACTTTCCTTAAACAGGATTACCTACAAGACAAAGTATACCATTTACAAAACAAATTTTTGAGTACCGGTATAACATATTACATGGATAATTTGTTATGAATAAAAAAAAAACAATAAAAGAAAAAAAAATAAATTACAGTTCAAGTTCTTATCTGAGGTGATAAATTACCGTAAATTACCATATTCTTAATTATTGTATTATATATGGTAATTTTAGTTTTATTACTGATATTTTTATCCCATAATTATGCAAGCAATTGCAAATTTTCCTTTATTATATCTATTCCTTATTTCGTCTCCATATTCTCCATCTTTATTTTAATTCCCCGATATGTTACTTCTTCACAAGATTCTATAGTTTCTCCATTTTCCAAAATCACATTTTGCTTTGGTTCACCAATTGATGAATATTTTGTTTTCTTCGTATTGAATGCCAATCTTCATTTATTCTATTCCTCTATTAATTTCCTTGCCATATACCCTAAACCGTCATAAGTTTGGGTCATTAAGAACTGATCATCAGCAAAATGTATAATATACAATGTTCTATTATGAAAAGTAGATGTTCCCATATTTGATTTTTTTTTTCTTTTCTTAACACTTCATGCACATAATGTTGGTGACAAACTGTAGCCTTCATGAAGACCTTTATTTGAGGCGTTCAGAGCTAAAGTGGATCAAGTTACAAATTTTCAAAAAATAAGTTGGATCTTTTCCGAGCAGTAATGGATCTAGTCTTAATTCCAAGCATTCGGTCCACACCTGTGGAGAAACGGTTAGCACGTCTAGCCGCGAAACCAGGCCGGGTTCGATTCCCGGTCGGGGCAAGTTACCTGGTTGAGGTTTTTTCCGGGGTTTTCCCTCAACCCAATACGAGCAAATGCTGGGTAACTTTCGGTGCTGGACTCCGGACTCATTTCACCGGCATTATCACCTTCATCTCATTCAGACGCTAAATAACCTAGATGTTGATAAATGTCGTAAAAATAACCTACCCCCTCCAAGCATTCGTCGGTAGGTGACACCAGTCACTTTTGGCTCAGATTATTTGTTCATGATGTTCTGAGCCAAAGTGGATCAAGTCACTAAAGCGTTGCATCAATTAACATCACAATTGTTTATATTTTATAAATCTAGAAATTGAGAATGGAGTAATGAAATTTTTTCTAGTGAAATTAGATAATCCACTAGGGCAAGTTAACTTTAAGTCCTATTACCTCAAAGCTACGTCTCATGGACTTGATCCACTTCAGCTCTGAACGCCTCATTTGTCGAAAAACGATTAGATAATTTACCGCCAATTTTAATTTTAGATTTACACCCAACCCATGTAAATAATAATAATAATAATAATAATAATAATAATAATAATAATAATAATGATAATGATAATAATAATAATCACCATCATTACTACCTTTAGTATTTTCTCATGAAATTTCGGCCAGTGTATGGGACCGGTGCCCACTCAGCATCGTGATGCACTTGGGGAGCTACGATAGGTAACGAAATCTGATTGCGAATACCAGCTATAACGGCTGGGGGGATCATCGTGCTAACCACACGATACCTCCATTCTGGTTGGATGATCGTCCACCTCTGCTTCGGCATGTGAGCGTGAGGCCAGCAGCCGGCTGGTCGGTCTAGGCCCTTCATGGGCTGTAGCGCCACGGATTATTATTATTATTATTATTATTATTATTATTATTACTACTACTACTACTACTACTACTACTACTACTACTACTACTACTACTACTACTACCTTTAGTACCTTTAGGGAGGCCGAGACGTAGATGGGAGGATAATATTAAAATGGATTTGAGGGAGGTGGGGTATGATGATAGAGACTGGATTAATCTTGCTCAGGATAGGGACCGCTGGCGGGCTTATGTGAAGGCGGCAATGAACCTTCGGGTTCCTTAAAAGCCATTTGTAAGTAAGTAGGTAACTACCTTTAGTACCGAAAGAGTCTTCATTAACACCACACTTCACTACGAGCACAAATTTGACCACCACCACCTATAACCATTTTGGTCACCAATTCATTGCCTGCTTTAACTGTAAGATACTAGCTGAAATCTAATTTCTGAAATTGTTTAATGGTGGAAGGCTTCCATGTTTCGTAAAGTTCTCCAAGCCTGTGTGTGACATGTTTGGTCCTTTGTGATGCATGGAGGTAGAAGTGACACGATCCGTGCCGTCCTGTAGCCCAGTCCGTGGGCGTGCCCCACGATCGGCTGGTCCTCATTTACAATGTCACGGGCCGCTCGCTCTCCCGCGCCTCGGGCTGGCTCATCGTATCGTGCGCTCTTGGAGAATTAAATAACTAATTTCATCGAGCGTCACTTGAATGCTTGGCGGTACCGATCTTCAGAACCACCTCCACGCCGCCGACGCATCGCTTTCACTATGTCGGAATTACCATTATGTTTATCTCCTTCTTCAATTCACTCTTTTCTTCTTCATCTTCCTTTTTCTACGCCTTTTCTTTTTCTTCTTTAATCATCTCTGCTTTTCCTTTCATTTTTACCTTCTTCTGTACGGGCTTTCCATATGAAATCGATCAGTAAAAAAACCTCGTATTTTTTTAATAATCTAATTTTTTTCCCTATTTATACAAGGTGCTGAGGACAGTGCATTTTCAAAAATATATTATCGAAAGTCAAACGGTTTTCGTACTATTGAGCGACAAATTTAGCGTATTTTATAAAAACAAGCTTCTTTCAGCGCTCAGAACTCTGGAACAATTTACTGCAGAACATTGGACGAAACTCATTTCTCCGCTAGAGCATGCGAGATATCGCTATTACTGAGTAAGCAACCCATTGCGCACGACATTCAAAAAGTGTCATTTGACGTCACTAGGACGTTTTTCCAATTTGCTGTGGGCTAAAGCAAGGAGATGCATTTCACTTTTACTTTTTAACTTTACTCTAGAATATGCCGTTAGGAATGTCCAGGGAAACAGGGAGGGTTTGCAATTGAAAGAGTTACATCAGCTTCTTGTTTATCCGGATGACGTGAATATGTTAGTAGAAATTCTATGAACTATTAGAGAAAACACGGGAATTTTACTTGAAGCAAGTAATGAGATATAGTTGAAAGTAAATCCCGATAAAACAAAGTATATGATTATGTCTCATGACCAGAATATAATACGGAATAGAAATATAAAAATTGGAAATTTATCGTTTGAAAAGGTGGAAAAATTCAAATACATTGCAGCAACAGTGACAAATATAATTGAAACGCAGAATAAATATTATTCGATTGAAAAGCTTTTTTATCTAGTCTGCTTTCAGAAAACAGAAGTTAGAATTTATAAACCAATTATATTACCGATCGTTCTGTATGGCTGTGAAACTTTGACTCTCGCTTTGAGAGAGAGGAACAAAGGTTAATGGTGTTTGAGTCTAAGGTGCTTAGAAAAATATTTGGGGCTAAGAGAGATGAAGTTACAGAAGAATGGAGAAAGTTACACAAAGCAGAACTGCACCTATTATGAACATTACATTCAAACGTTTAAGATGGGCAGGACATATAGTAGATATAGGTGAATTCAGGAATGCATATAGAGTGTTTCTTGAAGAACTGAGGGGAAGAAACCTTTGGGGAGGCCGTGACGTAGATGGGAGAGTGATATTAACGTGGATTTGAGGAAGGTGGGATAGGCCTATGATGGTAGAGACTGGATTAATCTTGCTTAGGATAGGGACCGATGCCTGCTTATGTGAGGGCAGCAATGAATCTCCGGGTTTGCTAAAAGCCATTTATAATTACAGTAAGTGAGGAGGGTTTACCTTGCTTTAGGCCAATCTTCGCTCAATTTCAGATTGTTAGAAAAGTAAACAAGTGGTAATTGGTCAGCGGGCTTGTGGAAGAAGTGCAAGTGGATTTGTCAGCTCTCGACTAATTTACATGTCAGTGGATAGCGCATCAATACACGGACATCCTTCTGATTTACGGAGAAGTTGGAAGAAATGAGAGGGCTGTTCGCCAGTCGTGGTCGATATATTCCAAACATTTGGAGATCACTGTACTGGTAGAAGGGCACTTACACGATGGCCACCACGTTCACCGGACCTTAGCTCCCTAGATTTCTTTCTGTGGGAGTACGTGAAGAGCCTCATGTACGAGAACCCCACGAGTCCGAGAAGGATCTGATTACCAAGATTGACACCGCCATGTTGTAGGTTCAGGGAATTTTCACAAGAGTCCAACGAAACATGTTATGTCGTTGTCAACTTTTTTAACGAAGTCGGTGGCCGCCACTTTGAACAGCTAATGTAGAAAATGTAATATACCCCATAATATGAAATCATATTATGTAAAAAAAAAAAAAAAACTTGTGAAAGACCTATAAATTAGATGAAGGTTAGTACCAGAAAAAATCATAACAAACCTACATTGAAATAAAGAAAAAAAAATTTTTAATGTTTTATTTAACGACGCTCGCAACTGCAGAGGTTATATCAGCGTCGCCGAATGTGCCGGAATTTTGTCCCGCAGGAGTTCTTTTACATGCCAGTAGATCTACTGACATGAGCCTGTCGCATTTAAGCACACTTAAATGCCATCGACCTGGCCCGGGATCGAACCCGCAACCTTGGGCATAGAAGGCCAGCGCTATACCAACTTGCCAACCAGGTCGACGAAAAAAAAAATGAAAACAGTCGAGCGAGAAGCAAACTTTGTCTTCTACGTCTTTTGTGCACGAGGCGTGGACTATCTATCAGGACCGATCTTTCGCGTGCTGTAGTGGCGAATGGAGGAATTTTCGACCACCAGTTTATTAGAAAAATATGTTCCTTATAACACCTACTTTCTACCTTGAAACGTTGTAACGTGAGTTCATTAACATCCTGTATACCTTACTATCCTTCATTGCTATAAATCTCTACCTCTTCTTCTCTTTGTACATAACACTGTTATTAATATTCTTAACTGCTATTATTATTATTATTATTATTATTATTATTATTATTATTATTATTATTATTATTATTATCATTATTATTATTATTATTATTATTATTATTATTATTATTATTCATGAATATAAAAGTCAAGACCTTAAAACGCCTCATAGTCTAGCACTTGAAAACAAAAAATAGATTGATGATGATGATGATGATGATGATGATGATGACGATGGTGATGATGATGGCGATATTACATAAAATGCTGACCCATGTGTGGAGGCGTATTGGGCTTCATTTCATTGCTTTGTATAAAGCGTTGAAATATTTTTGGCTAATGGCGATTGTATTAGGTAATGAGATGGTTATGAAATATGAATTGTTTGCTTTAAAGAAGAACGGATCGTGACCTGTTGAAGCCGGCCGGCATCACAACACTGACTACGCCCCAAAAAAGAAAATGCAAATGCGCGTGTCTTAACATGAGTTCCTTCCTAGTCCGAGAGTGTTCGCGTATAGCTGGACATTATTTTGGTCTATTTTTTAATCATACGAATGTAAATTATGGGATGCAGGAAATGCCTGACTCGTCTGAAGTCCAATCAGCAAGTGCTTTAATGTATGACTTGGCCGGGACAAAAATTGTATGCCCCATAGGCATAGAAGTTCGACTGATCAAAAAATCTAATAATAATAATAATAATAATAATAATAATAATAATAATAATAATAATAATAATAATAATAATAATAATGATTTATTTTAGCTGGCAGAGTTAAGGCCGTAAAGCCTTCTCTTCCACTCAACCAGCAAATAGTATACATACATATGTATGAACTTACAGAGAATTCAACAATTTGGTTTAGATAAGAGTTACGTGTATACAAGAGTTATTTACCAATTAAAGAACAAAATACTATGAACTATTAATTAAACAATGAAATACAAACTGTGTAGCAGAATTAAACTAAAATACATAGAATGTTAATATATTGCATATAATGTTATATAATAGGAAGAGATTATGATACAATTTTGAAAATACAGTGCTATCAGGATGATGTCTAAAGGAAGAAGTAACAATGTAGTCAGTGATAGTTTAAGTCACTATGATTGGAGTGAATTGCTAAGAAGGTTATCTTTTAAGCTGTTTTTAAACGTGTTTGTCTTGCAGTCCCTAATACTTTGTGACAAGGAATTCCATTGTCGCGAGGTGGATACTGTAAAAGATGATGAATAACAAGATGCTCTATGAAGAAGTATACTTAGCGTGCCACAGATAAGTGATCTGGTATTTAATTCGTGGTTAGAGTATAGATAAGAGAAACGAGACGTAAGGTAATAGTGAGTAAGATAGTAAGGTAATAATAGTGAGTAAGAGAAATTTCTTTCCATTTCAGTTAGGCTCATTGCCATCACAAAATCATATTATTGCCCTTTCTCCCAATTTATTACAGTGTGTATTAAAATTCACGCTCACGAGCTGCATAGTTTGAATCCTGGTAGTAGGGTAAACTAGAGTCTGTTGGACAGTCGGGCATGTTGGACACTCCGTACTTTAACGTGTTACCACGCCACTTGTGGGCACCACATTCAGCTAGAAGTCAATGAAGGAAGTAGCCACGAGTGGGGCTACTTCCGTCATTGACTTTAGCAGAATGTGGTGCCCACAAGTTGCGTGGTAACACGTTAAAGTACAGAGTGTCCAACATGCCCGACTGTCCAACAGACCCTAGTTTACCCTATTAAATATTTGGGGCTTTTCCAAGTTTTAAGGTAATAATAATAATACTAACAATAATAATAATAATAGACTAATAGACTAATAATAATAATAATTGTTTATTTAACCTGGCAGATTTAAGTCCATACCGCCTTCTCTAACACTCAACCAGGAATAAAACTGCGTTACAAAAAACACTACAAATTTACAAAGTAAATTACAATTTTACACACAAAACTGAATAAGATAATAATAATATAATGTAAACAACAAGTAAGTAGAAATCAGACATAATATATAACATATAGAAAGAGAGGAAAAAGCATAATAAAATGTGAACAGCAGGTCAAAATAAATTAGACATACAAAGTATAAAAAAATAAGACAATTATTGATGATGATGATGATGATGATAATAATAATAACAATAATAATAACAATAATAATAGTAATACTTACTTGCTTTTAAGGAACCCGGAGGTTCATTGCCGCCCTCACATAAGCCCGCCATTGGTCCCTATTCTGAGCAAGATTAATCCAGTCTCTATCATCATATCTCACCTCCCTCAGATCCATTTTAATATTATCTTCCCATCTACGTCTCGGCCTCCCCAAAGATCTTTTTCCCTCCGGCCTCTCAACTAACACTCTATATGCATTTCTGGATTCGCCCATACGTGCTAAATCCCCTGTCCATCTCAAACGTCTGAATTTAATGTTTCTAAGTATGCCAGGTGAAGAATACAATGCGTGCAGTTCTGTGTTGTGTAATAATAATAATAATAATAATAATAATAATAATAATAATAATAATAGTAGTAGTAGTAGTAGTAGTAGTAGTACTAGTAGTAGTAGTAGTAGTAGTAGTAGTAGTAGTAGTAGTAGTAGTAGTAGTAGTAGTAGTAGTAGTAGTAGTAATAAAATAGTGAAGTACAAAGCATACAATGAATACAATATTTTTAGGTAGACACAGTAAGGAAAATTATGATTATATATAGCTCAACTTATCACATTATAGATATACCATTATCGGGAAATATGAAAACGAAAAGATAAAATAAGTTAAATATCACTAAAACATAAAAAAGAAAAATGTGATTACGTGGAAACATGAAATACAACACTTTTCATAATAGTAAGTTAGTTTGGAAATTCATCATAAGATAATTTTCTGTTTACCTTCTGAGAGGTGAATGTCAGGGAAATCCATGATCCTTCCTTGCAATCATTTCGCTTAAAATATCATAAATCAATTAAATATCTTCTTCTTCTTCTTCTTCTTCTTCTTTCCCTTAGTTTAACCTCTCCCTTTTAGGCTCTAATTACACGACCCACGCCACCCGGGCCTTACAGGGCCGCGACCTGTCGGGAGAGGAATTAATCTATGGATCACATACATACTTTTTTGACCACACAAGGACATGGAGGACCTCCCCGAATGAGGGATCAGCTCAATGCCAGGGCCACCTCCGATACAACACAAACATTTAAGACATTACACAGCATTCACTCACACATACGAAAGGATTAAGGGAAGGATCGCCGTCCATGGCCGGACTTTCAAGAGGTACAATCCCGGCATTTGCCTGGATATAACTGAGGAAACCATGAAAAACCTCAGTTAGTATTTCCGGCCCCTGGGATTGAACCCCGGACTTCCCGAATGCAAGGCCAGCCCTCTACCACGCCGCTAGCCCGCTCGGGTCAATTAAATAATAATAATAATAATAATAATAATAATAATAATAATAATAATATCCCTTATTGGACAGTGTTTAACCCTTTCAGAGACTCAAATGGGTTATGAAGAAGAATGAAAACAGAGCATAAGACATTTCTAGAGCTGTTACTGAAGATGGCGTATAAGAGGTAGCCAGCCAGTGAGTTTCGATTCCAATTTGCAGTAAATTGTGTGCAGCCCTCCCTAACGTCTTGTGTTGGGTGATGGCCAGGTCAAGGGAAGGCGACGCCGGGAGATTGTGACGTTCGCCGAGCTAACTAAAGGAGTCGCAAGATTTGTGGGGGTTGTTTATTTAGCAGGCAACGCGCGGTGTACACTGAATTGCGGGCCGGCTTCCTCACAGGGGTTCAGAGTTCACGGGGTATTAGGGGAAAGTTATTTTGTGGTTTATAGTAACACTTCGTTCAGACTGCGCTCTCAATTTCCATCCCAACCGAGTTCCCCCAACTGTAGAAAAAAAAAAGAACCAAGAAAGCGCCCAAAAACTCTGGATTAACAGAAGGACTGAAAGGGTTGTGTGTTTACCGATGGAGGATCTGATAAAAAAAAGTATTACTCTCCAGACTGAATGGAGGTAAATACAGTGGGGCAAGTTTCTGAGTAAACCAAACAGAAATGGCCGAGTTCAAAGGCGTAATGGAGCCACTTACTTGGGCTTCTCCTCGAGAGATGGATCACTTCAACTTTCACGTTTCTTGCCAACTCTGCATGAATCAAGCTTGTCTGAGGATACTCAGTAGGTGTGAGGTCTCAACAGTGACTTAGTCGGATCGCAGCCTCACCGACTGGACCAGATTTCGATACTAGGCAATGTAGACAGGCCATCTGTGACGCAAGTTTTCTATAATTTCGTCGGCTTACAAGCCAAACACATTAATTTTCAATATCATTTTTTTTATCCCTATAAGTATCTGTACAACGAATCTCTTTATAATATTCCGTCTTTACTTATCATTAGTTGATTACATTAATGTTACACCTTCTTATAAGTTCACCGCTGTGGAGTAACGTTTAGCACGCCTGACAATGAAACTAGCGGGCCCGGGTTCAAATCCTGGTATAGAACAAGTTTACCTGGTTGACGTTTTTTCCGGAGTTTTCCCTCAACCCAATAAGAGCAAATGCTGGGTAACTTTCGGCATTGGACTCTGGACTCTTTTCGCTGGCATTATCACCTTCATCTCATTCAGACGCTATATGACCATAGCATATGAAAAAGCGTCGTAAAATAACCAATTAAAAAATTACACCTTCTTACACATTTCTATAGGGCTGTAAGAACTAATGTTTTCGCTTTAATTCAAGTATCTTCAGGTCCTTGTTATTGTTATTTGTAATGAACACATGTTGACGACCTAATCTACTCGTAGTTGTGGACTGTACATTTGTTATAATTATATTATGTTATTTATTTATTTTTTATTTTTTTTATTTTATTATTTTTCTCCGTTCCATTACTCTTCCATTGTACATTTGTTGTTTAGTCAACTGTCCAAACACAGATTTGAACCTCATAAGTAACACCGATAAGGCATCACTCATGAGGAAACTAGGCCAGGAGATAATGGGTGGGGTGACCTTTCTCCCTCCAGTGCATACATCGCCGATTAGCTATGTATTCCACTAATCAGACTTTAGATGCATACAAACAATTGTTCTTCTTCTAGCCAGAACCTCAATCACAAGTAGATTGTACAGTATTGAGTTAAAAAAAAAACATATTATTCTACTACACTTTGCTAATCTTCGAGAACATGTTGAATTAAAATCAGACACATTAAAATGTGTCAATTGTACAATCTATAAACATTCAATCTTATATTTTAAATATTTTGTTTTAATTATGGTGTACATTACATGTAGTTTTAGACAAACGATCGCTAAAGAATTACGAATATCGTTACACTTTTATTTCTTGAAAAGTAAAGGAAGGATACAATTCTTATTTGTTCTTGATTCACACACTTTTGACTTTAGTAGGCCTATATCGCTAATGATTAAATTTTGTTAAATTAAGAATTTTTATATCTCACTGTGTTAAATTATTAAATTTAGTGACTTTTTCGTCTTGCAATTTTTAAATTTCTAGACTACAAGTTTGAAAGCGGCAACAAATTTAACTACTAGTAAATCTTGATTACACAACTTTTAACACTAATTATATCATTTCGGAATGTATAGTGTATTTCTTTCACGTGTTAAAATTAGGTACCTTGTTCAATTCTGAAGATAACCTACAACAGATTGAATCTAGTCAACGATAATTTCTAGATTATAAATTTGAAAACGTCAACAGATCACATCGAAACTAGTTACCAAAGTAAAGTACCATAATTATTAATTTTCTTAAGTTAACACAGTGAAAAATAAAAGTTCTTAATTTAAGAAGTTCTGATTATCATTAGCAATAAAATTTTAACTATTATCATATCCCCATCGTCAGCTTATTGTCCCTATCATCATCATTATTTTCATCATAATCGTCACAAAATGTTCGTACTCTGCTTTAACATAAGATCCTTCTATCTTCTTACAACTCGTCATGGTCTATGTTTCTGTAGTTTGAAAGAAACATTCAGTAAACAATATTGGGTACAATTGAAATTATTTCATTCTTTTTTGATAGCCTCTGCAGTTCAGCAGAAACGTGATCGCAGAGTTTTCAGTGCTTGTAATATGTGTTTTTATTTTCTGTAAGAAAACATTCTTATGTCTATGGGGAGTCTGAATTGTGTGGTTGTTCATTTGGAATGATTTGTAATTTTTTGTTATGGTTTTAAATTATTACTCTGATTGTCTCTTCTTATTAATAAGCTAATAATTTATATTTATATTTTCTTAAAATATCTATTGGAGCGTCATGAGTCAGATAATTAGGTCGGCATCCTTAGAGGTCTGAAGACTCTGAAGATGACTTGTGTTTTGGGCAAGAAAAACAATAAAAGGATGATGTGGCAGTTCGTTCATATTGCTTTCTATACTGTGAACCGAGTAAACGTGGTCCCAGCATCATCAGTCTTTGTGCCATGTGTTTTAATGTTCTTCAGAGAGAGCGCCATTGCTTTATAGAATTTCATCAATGTTTCCTTCATTGATCTGTTGAGGAGGATTCGTTTTAATGTGCCGCATAATTCTTGGAATAATGATAGTTTTATATCAGCATCTTCTTGTTTAATTATTGCTAAATTAAAAGCTAGGTATTTAAAATGTCCCTTGTTCTAAAGGAGTATTATTCAACACAATTTTGGTTCTTATCTGATTCTTTCCACAAAACGCCGTAACTTTTGTTTTTTCTTTTGAGATTTGCGGGTTATATTTTTAAATTATTTTAGACAAGGTATATACAGTCGTTTGGAGGTTATTTTCATTAAAGGATAATTTGGCTTGATCATCTGAGAAGAGTAAATTAATTGAGTTTCCGCATCAAAGGGTAGATTATCTTGCCATTCCCTGATGGCATGTTGATTCACTGTCATGTTGTTTCTACTGCTTTCTTTTTCAGTTGGTACAATTAAATTAGTTTAGTTGCAAACATTCAAATAAAAATAGATTCACAGCAGCCAGCATAACTCTAGATCAGTCGTGGCGAAAATGTGACTCGCGAGCACATTGTGGCTCACAATGGAAGCTATGCATTTCTCTTGCTTCTTACCTCCCCCAACCTCCACCCTCTCACTCACTGGAGTCAAACTCCGTTCCATTTGTATTTGCCTCTGACCTGCAAGTGGCGTATCGTCGCAATGTCTCTCTCCAAACCATGTAGGCCTACCTCTACAAAAACGAAAGTTTCAAGTAGGATGGGAGGACGCATTTTTTTGCTGATAATATGATGGGAATATTAAATATATGATTTGTTTACAAATATTACGAGGAAAACGGTTGTGTAACATAAAACGGCATTATACTACATGTCACTCATGAAACATTAAAAGGTTGTGTTATCATCATCATCATCATCATCATCATCATCATCTCTGTACGTCGATCCTTTTTCAGCAGATGTACGAATAATGCGGTTAGATTTTCAATTTAAACTCACAGATTTACAATGTGATGTTAAATGAAAGCTAGATGTAAGGACTTGACAAATGTTGAACTTTTCAAATCTTTGCCAAAAAATAAATATCCGAAGCTTCGTTCTTTCGTTTGCTCTGTTGAAGCCATGTTCGCTACAACTTACGTTCGTAAAAAAATATTTTCAACAATGAAAATAGCAAAAACCAAATTTAGATCATGGCAGACAGACAAATACCTTCGTGATCAACTACGACTGGCAGTAAGTGACATAATTCCTGATTTTGAAACTCTGTCGTAGAGACATTCTGAAGACAATTTTAGGTTGTGATAATATGTCCTATGTTTTCTTATTCATTTCTTTCTTCGTTACACGTACTAAACATTAGTTTGTAACCTTGTACTGTTTAAAATTATATTTAAGTGCTTGACGTAAGGAAAATGAAAATTCGTTAATAAGTCAGACAGTTGCTTCACTTCCCCTTCGGGTGTCGGCCTCCCTCCATGTGCTATGCACTTTGCAGGTTGCACAGTGGCTCGGCGCACGATCACATTCTCGCCACGGCTGCTCTAGATAATCTTGTGCAAAGTGAATCTATTTGATGATTCCAAATCAATTTGGGATCGAGTTTTAACGTAGCAATTTCTCATGAGTCTGAAGTTGAACAGTAGTGGTTTCCAAGAATACTGTCTTTCTTCTCGGGACACTCTATATATATAATGAAGCATTATGTGTTCCCGATAATTGGTACAACGATACAGAGTTTTTAAACAACCGACATAAAGATTTAAAAAATACTTGTCTTGCCATTTACTGACACTCTTCTCTCTTCGTTGAGACTCGAAGTCTGAGTGCTAGAAGGCCGCGTTTCCTAGCAGCCGCTCAGTGCTTTTTCTCTCTGCTCTATTAAATATAGTCTATTTCGTAATGGATTGGTTTGTTTGATTATGTCAGATTTTCTTTTAGTACAGTTTCTATGTAGTTTTTTATCTCATCAAGTTACGCTCGCAAGTGGTCGATCGATCTTTGTCTTGTTTACCTTGTCCACCGCCCATTGCCTCTCAACAAAGCATTCACCAGAATCTTGTAACCTCTCATTCATTTTTCGTTTTGACCTCTACTACAATAACCAATAGCGTTTCAGTTGCTTTTGTAATGCTATGAATTTGTTAAGTTTTGACCGGACCGCCATTTGTACTAAAGCTATCAAGGGAAATTAAGTTTCTGAGATGAGTTAAATACAGATATTCGTTAGGAACTGAATGTACAATAATTATGAATAACAAAAAAAAAATAATAATAAATGCATTTCATGTGTGTTCTTACGTTTACCATGGTCTGCGGACGCTAGGTTCTCGGCTTCAATACCATGCGAGGATTGTGAATTTTAAATAGTGATGAAATCAATATATATGCTGCATAGGACACGAGCTGTACTTCTCTCCCAGCGGGTGCCATGCTCAAAATTTTATCACCATTTAGAACTCATCGGTTTCTACCGAATATAAACCCTCGTACCTCGGAGACAGGGAATAGTAATATAGAAATATTATGTTTAGAGGACAACAGAATTATGCGACTTCTTTTTTTTCTTCAACCACAAGGATTAGGTCAATGGTATGTTCCATTTTCGAAGCTTGTATCATTATTCCATCTTCTCAGGGTGACCAGATGTTGATATTAAAAAAACCGGGACACTTCTTAGATGCGATATATCAAGCACAAATTTTATAAAATGGAATTCAGGCTATTATAATTGAATCAGTCGAAGCTAAAAGGAACTAAGTCACTTTTCACAACTTTTCAGGAGAAGCAAAAAACATTCCACCAATAACACAAATATTATATTTTTATGTCATAGAAGACAAAAGAATATTTAAAAGTCTTAGTTCCTTCTTCCACCGTTCGTTGCGCATGACATCCGTTGTTCAAATTGTTGCATAACTCAAAACTGCATATTTTGACTTAGTTTCTTTTAGCTCCGACCGATTCAATTGCAAATTTGTGTTATTGTGTTAGAAGAAATAATAATAAGAATATATTTGCTCATAATAAAGCTAATGCAACAACAGCAATACATATAACTTACAGTACCTTAAAACAATAAGTTGATAACACTTTAATCATGTACGTTGCGTTCACTTCTCAGAACTATGGATTTATGATATTATTTCGTGTTGAGTTTATATCCGAGTGTAGGAGTCAACACGAGAGATTAAAAAATGTGTTTTAACAATAAATAATGTTGCTTGCTTTCAATATGAAAATTTCCCCAAACAAAACAAAAATTGTGGCGTTCCAAGTTTAACAGCCAGTTAGGAGTAAAATTTGCATTGGAACCCATACGTTAGAACAGGTAAACTCATTTAAATATTTAGGTTATAATTTGACATATTTACCTGTTACTGATATATCTGAAAATATTCAACATTTTAATGGAGCCTTAAGAACCAATCAACCAGGTTTTCACAACCACGAGAACCCAAAAACATACCAGGTTAAAAGCATATAAAGTTCTAGCAAGACCTGTCCTCATGTATGGTAGTGAGGCCTGGACTGTCCGAAACTCAGATGTTCAACGCCTAACAACTGCGGAAATGAGATTTCTGAGGAGGACTGCCGGCTACAGCTTGCTTGACCACAAAAGGAATGAACTAATTACAAAAGAATTGAAAATTACACCTATTTATGAACATCTCAACCACTATAGACAAAAATGGCTTAACCATGTCAATAGAATGGACCGTTCCAGACTCCCAAGACAAATTCTCCGCTACATACCACATGGAAGACGATCTTTGGGACGCCCCCTGAAAAGATGGACGGAGACCGTAACAGGCCACTAGGCCTAATACCTTCAAGGACGATGATGATGATGATGATGATGATGATGATGATGATGATGCTTTAACTAAATTTAGGGAAGCATGTATCTTTTCAGGAGTCCCGTAAATGTTCATAAGTCTGAAAACACATTCCAGACTTGCATTGCTATCCGGAAGACAGAACAAAAACTCAGCAAATAATAAAATGTACAAAATAACAAAATTTTCTTTATAGTTTTGCACAACAGACTTTCACCTGTCAGTCATTTTTTTTTTTCACATCCCATTCACTCATATCAATGTCTACAATTTCTTTTAACCCTTCGACTGGCGCGGCGGCGCAAGGTGTACGCCATGCCGTGATTTTCCGGTTGTATGTGGAGGGGATAAGTTCCTATTTCTTCTGCGTCCGCCTATTCCTCCATTCGAGTATTCGCTTTGTATTAAAATATAATAATAATAAAGTGTATATGAACGCTCTTAAAAATATTCAGTTAACATTATAGAAAAGGCAGTTTTTTAATGAAAAATTGTGTGACGCACCGTGTACTCCGCGCGCCTGGTCGTGTTACGAGAATAGACGCGCGCCCGCCGAAGGGTTAATTGAGTGAACTCATCAAACAATAAATTTGCATTTACGTTTTCTGACAGTGCTTTATACTTTGCCGGTAAAATGTTTCTACTTCTACTTTTCTACTTCATCCCACAGTCATTTCTTCTTGAAAGTGATCCATTCAAATAATATGAGTTCATCATGTTGGGTTCATCTCTTTATATACTTCATATAATTATGAAAAAATCAGTAGAACTATATACAGTATACGTATATTCAGATACATATGAGACCTTGCCGTCATCATCGAATATCATAATCACTGAATTTAAGTAGCCATACTGTAAATATCTATTAATTTGAGAAAAATTCGTTCCGGCACCGGGAATCGAACCCGGGACCTCTCAGCTATGCCCGCTGAGCGCTGTTTCTATCTGCGCTATACCAGGACACGTTCCACGGGTTCGATTGCCGGTTCCGGAACGAATTTTTCTCAAGTTAATAGATATTTACAGCATGGGTATTTATAGTCAATGATTATTCAATGATATTCACTGAGGAGAGCGAGACCTCATGTGTAAATATATGTAGCCTATACAGTATTTGAGGATCATAGTATCGAAGTTAGACAACTCCATTTTTTTTTTTCGATTTCGAGATATTGATTGTTTCTCATAGAATTTGTGTGCTGAATGCGATTCTGGAACTGTTTAGATTCAAAAACGGACAGAACAGAGCGAAAATACCACTTAGGCCTAATTGTGATCTTCAGAATAAAAATGTAGATAACTCCACCACGGCTTGGTTTCAAATCAGGACAATTCCTTCAGTAGCCAATGAGAAGCCCACATTCGTACCACCTTTTCCCATCACGCATCGCGAATCCAACATGGCTGATTGTTTATATAATCGGTTTGTGGATGAATAAATACTGTTTTACGTAAATTTGCTTTGAAACCGAGATAGAAGAGACTTAGATTCAAAAGTAGACAATTTCACTTTAAATATGGCTTCGTTTGGTTACAGAAACAGGCAACTCCACTTTAAATATGACTTTATTTGGTTTCAAAATCAGACAACTCCATGACTTAATTTCGGAGATGGACAAGTCCACTTTTTAAACTTAAATTTCGACCTGAATATTAATTTTAATCACATTTTGAAATATTTCTATGACCTATGAGAATGTTTAAAAAAAAAAATGTACGTATAACGGTGACATTGGTTTCCAAGGATATAGTTTTTCGCCTCTCCTCTAAAAAAACAAAAGTGGAGTTGTCCAACTTTGTTATCAAGCTCCTCATATCAGTGTTAGCAGTATTCATAAACTGTTGTTGAAAATGGCCATAAAGTCATTTAAATATGCGTTCCTGTATCATGGATTGAATGTCTTAAAAATGCAGGTAGTAGACTATTGATGATACAAAGGAGAAGAGGTCGACCGTCACCTTGGATCGTGTCCCGATATAGCTCAGATGACAACAACACGACTTGTATAACACGCGACGTAGTTAACTTCATTGGTTCGGTATCCGAACTTCCGTCCCTACTGATTACTGATGCAACGTTGTGTTTTATATGAATCCTGTGGTTATGTCTGTATGTAACTTACAGAATAATATTCACAAATTATTTTCAGTGTTAGCGAAACTAGCGATACTATAGGCCTAAATAAAAGAATTCACAAGAACTATCTACGAACAATTATTTTCCTTCTAGGAAATTTCGCCTGCATGTGTCAGAATTTGATATCAGATCTCTGTCGTTGTAAACCGAGACACAATCATCGGGTATCATTTAATTTATAAGGTTTTCTGGTTTACTGATTACTAATGGAACGTTAGGTTATAATCTGTTATTTACATGCTACCGTGTTTAGTTTGTTCGAGTAAACACGGAGCATTTAAACATTTACTCTGTTCACTCTCTCTGCAGTTGTAGCACTAAATTTTGGAAACGTGCAATCATGATTCTAAAATCATGTTATGAAACGTGAATTTTAGATGAAGTGCTTGTATGCAATGCATGCTTAAGCTTCTCATCATTTTTAATTTAACTATCAAGTCTGATAAGTATTAGATTCTAAAAATCTCTTTTCAGAAGAAGGATTGTGTACAGTTTGAGGAAAAAGAAAACTGTTTGTCTTGCAGTATTTACTTCTGAACACGTCTCGTCTAGCCTATATGTGACGAGGAGCGTAAATATTTGTACTGTTTTTCCTGTTCTCACTGAAACTGCTAAATCTAGTAAATACTCTGAATGCGAAATTAAAGAGGACAAAACTTATTATGTTATCCTATCTAGGAAATTCTGGGTTACCGATTTTCGCTTAGTTAAGTTTGGTTTCCTCTGGCTACTTTTAGTTCATTACGCGATTTTTCGTTCCCCCGATTTTCGCTTAGTTAAGTTTGGTTTCCTCTGGCTACTTTTAGTTCATTACGCGATTTTTCGTTCCCCCGATTTTCGCTTAGTTAAGTTTGGTTTCCTCTGGCTACTTTTAGTTCATTACGCGATTTTTCGTTCCCCCGATTTTCGCTTAGTTAAGTTTGGTTTCCTCTGGCTACTTTTAGTTCATTACGCGATTTTTCGTTCCCCCGATTTTCGCTTAGTTAAGTTTCGTTTCCTCTGGCTACTCTTAGTTCATTACGCGATTTTTCGTTCCCCCGATTTTCCCTTAGTAAAGTTTGGTTTCCTCTGGCTACTTTTAGTTCATTACGCGATTTTTCGTTTCCCCGATTTTCGCTTAGTTAAGTTTGGTTTCCTCTGGCTACTTTTAGTTCATTACGCGATTTTTCGTTCCCCCGATTTTCGCTTAGTGAAGTTTGGTTTCCTCTGGATAGTTCTAGTTTATTACGCGATTTTATCGTTTCCCCGATTTTCGCTTAGCTAAGTTTGGTTTCCTCTGGCTACTTTTAGTTCATTACGCGATTTTTCGTTCCCCCGATTTTCGCTTAGTTAAGTTTCGTTTCCTCTGGCTACTCTTAGTTCATTACGCGATTTTTCGTTCCCCCGATTTTCCCTTAGTAAAGTTTGGTTTCCTCTGGCTACTTTTAGTTCATTACGCGATTTTTCGTTCCCCCGATTTTCGCTTAGTTAAGTTTGGTTTCCTCTGGCTACTTTTAGTTCATTACGCGATTTTTCGTTCCCCCGATTTTCGCTTAGTTAAGTTTCGTTTCCTCTGGCTACTCTTAGTTCATTACGCGATTTTTCGTTCCCCCGATTTTCCCTTAGTAAAGTTTGGTTTCCTCTGGCTACTTTTAGTTCATTACGCGATTTTTCGTTCCCCCGATTTTCGCTTAGTAAAGTTTGGTTTCCTCTGGCTAGTTCTAGTTTATTACGCGATTTTTCGTTTCCCCGATTTTCGCTTAGTTAAGTTTGGTTTCCTCTGGCTACTTTTAGTTCATTACGCGATTTTTCGTTCCCCCGATTTTCGCTTAGTTAAGTTTGGTTTCCTCTGGCTACTTTTAGTTCATTACGCGATTTTTCGTTCCCCCGATTTTCGCTTAGTTAAGTTTGGTTTCCTCTGGCTACTTTTAGTTCATTACGCGATTTTTCATTCCCCCGATTTTCGCTTAGCTAAGTTTGGTTTCCTCTGGTTAGTTCTAGTTTATTACACGATTTTTCGTTTCCCCGATTTTCGCTTAGCTAAGTTTGGTTTCCTCTGGCTACTTTTAGTTCATTACGCGATTTTTCATTCCCCCGATTTTCGCTTAGCTAAGTTTGGTTTCCTCTGGTTAGTTCTAGTTTATTACACGATTTTTCGTTTCCCCGATTTTCGCTTAGCTAAGTTTGGTTTCCTCTGGCTACTTTTAGTTCATTACGCGATTTTTCGTTCCCCCGATTTTCGCTTAGTGAAGTTTGGTTTCCTCTGGCTAGTTCTAGTTTATTACGCGATTTTATCGTTTCCCCGATTTTCGCTTAGTTAAGTTTGGTTTCCTCTGGCTACTTTTAGTTCATTACGCGATTTTTCGTTCCCCCGATTTTCGCTTAGCTAAGTTTGGTTTCCTCTGGCTACTTTTAGTTCATTACGCGATTTTTCGTTCCCCCGATTTTCGCTTAGCTAAGTTTGGTTTCCTCTGGCTACTTTTAGTTCATTACGCGATTTTTCGTTCCCCCGATTTTCGCTTAGTGAAGTTTGGTTTCCTCTGGCTAGTTCTAGTTTATTACACGATTTTTCGTTCCCCCGATTTTCGCTTAGTTAAGTTTGGTTTCCTCTGGCTACTTTTAGTTCATTACGCGATTTTTCGTTCCCCCGATTTTCGCTTAGCTAAGTTTGGTTTCCTCTGGCTACTTTTAGTTCATTACGCGATTTTTCGTTCCCCCGATTTTCGCTTAGTGAAGTTTGGTTTCCTCTGGCTAGTTCTAGTTTATTACACGATTTTTCGTTTCCCCGATTTTCGCTTAGTTAAGTTTGGTTTCCTCTGGCTACTTTTAGTTCATTACGCGATTTTTCGTTCCCCCGATTTTCGCTTAGCTAAGTTTGGTTTCCTCTGGCTACTTTTAGTTCATTACGCGATTTTTCGTTCCCCCGATTTTCGCTTAGTGAAGTTTGGTTTCCTCTGGCTAGTTCTAGTTTATTACACGATTTTTCGTTTCCCCGATTTTCGCTTAGTTAAGTTTGGTTTCCTCTGGCTACTTTTAGTTCATTACGCGATTTTTCGTTCCCCCGATTTTCGCTTAGTTAAGTTTGGTTTCCTCTGGTTAGTTTTAGTTTATTACACGATTTTTCGTTTCCCCGATTTTCGCTTAGTGAAGTTTGGTTTCCTCTGGCTAGTTCTAGTTTATTACACGATTTTTCGTTTCCCCGATTTTCGCTTAGTGAAGTTTGGTTTCCTCTGGCTAGTTCTAGTTTATTACACGATTTTTCGTTTCCCCGATTTTCGCTTAGTTAAGTTTGGTTTCCTCTGGCTACTTTTAGTTCATTACGCGATTTTTCGTTCCCCCGATTTTCGCTTAGCTAAGTTTGGTTTCCTCTGGTTAGTTTTAGTTTATTACACGATTTTTCGTTTCCCCGATTTTCGGCTAGTTAAGTTTGGTTTCCTCTGGCTACTTTTAGTTCATTACGCGATTTTTCGTTTAGCTAAGTTTGGTTTCCTCTGGTTAGTTCTAGTTTATTACACGATTTTTCGTTTCCCCGATTTTCGCTTAGCTAAGTTTGGTTTCCTCTGGCTACTTTTAGTTCATTACGCGATTTTTCGTTCCCCCGATTTTCGCTTAGCTAAGTTTGGTTTCCTCTGGTTAGTTCTAGTTTATTACGCGATTTTTCGTTCCCCCGATTTTCGCTTAGTTAAGTTTGGTTTCCTCTGGCTACTTTTAGTTCATTACGCGATTTTTCGTTCCTCCGATTTTCGCTTATATCGCCAATAGAGGATAAGAATCTTAATATAGGCCTTTAAGTAGCAGAGCTAAATTTGATTAATATATTCTATATTTTTTACATCAAGTGATTATCCAACTCCAAGCAAACAAAGATTGTGATTCTCTTTTGAATCGATTTCATTTAATATAATATTGAAAGAAAACTGAGCACTTATGTGCACTGAATTACCGAGGTGCTTGTCTGTGTTAGACGTTTGCTTGTAGTTATGAACTTTAAATGATCTGTTACTTGTAAATTCGCCATTGTGTACCAAATCAGCTTTATTTTCCCACGTTATGAACTGAACGCACTAATCCACCTGAAAGTAGGTTACACGCTGTTATAATTAGTATAGTATCACCTCTGTCGATCTTTAGATCAGAAGCAATTACTCCTGCGAGTACTAGGAGGAAGCTCCATAATGGGCGGATATACGATTATTACGCATGTTAAAACAACGTCTTGAAGGCCTGAGTGGTATGTAACAAGACTTGTGTGACCATCCTGTGTCAATGACTTCATTACCGGCTTGTCGCTGAGATCTGAGCGCTCTATTGTAGCGGAATTTTACTCTCTTCGCGAAGGGAAGACGACAATCGAAAATTGTCTGAAAAGTAGCGACATTTTCTGTTCGGGTGAAACTAAATTATGAGTATCTAACTGCTATAGGCGTACAGTATGTTCCTAACAGTTTTCCTATTTGTAATTTTGTTAACAAATTCTGTATACAAAATTACAGGGGTTACAGAAAAGGATTTTTTTAAACTATGCTTTTCATTATTATTTTATAAACTGTGTGTGCGAATAAGTATTTTTATGGAATCATATAGACCTACTTATTTTTCAATTTGGATTATTCTGGTAACAATTTCAAACGCATTTAATTTAACATCCAAATTTTAACGAAAGTAATATAGTGTGATCCGTTTGGGTATGGATAAAATAAAAACACCGTAAAACATTTACTGCTGAACTTTATTTGTTGAAACTTTGCGCATACAACAATGAAAGATGGGAAATTCCTCAGAGCTGAATATGACCCCATTGCGCACCCTGCACAACTCATAACGATGATGCAATTCAGTCCATGTCCTTTGTAACATAAGAGGGGTGATTTGTTAAAAAGCTTGAGTAATTTTTACACTCAGATCATCAATGTTCCTGGTTTCTGTGAATAGACAATGTCTTTAACAAAACCCTACACGAAGAAGTCAGGAGGAGTTAGATCTGGGAAGTTTGGGGAACAAGCCAAGAGATAGCTGCTTCTCATACTGGGTTTCGCTTGCGACCTCCTGCATGTTGTTGTTGTTGTTTTTTTTTAATACAGAACCTGTTTCTACAAATGTTCGATACCACAACATTATGGAATCGTATTTAGGTACATTACGCACACTGTACTCACGTCGAAATTCCCTTTGAACTTTTTTAACATTCTCAAATTTAGCATACCAAAGAACACATTGTGTCCGCTGTAGCCATTTTAATCACCTACGATTTTCATTTGTCCTTTCAGATTATGTATTGTTGATTGTCATATATGGAAACTCCCATTTTTTAATCGTAATATAACCAGCAGGGAATTTTCCTACTATCATAATAGCTTTATAATAATAAATTAATATTATCCATATTGAAACGGATCAGACTGTATTTTTTTCCAAAATCACGACGTTTCTAGCTTTCGATTGAGACATACAGAATCTCGTAGGTGTTATAGATTTCTATAAATGTTCATGCAGAGTTCAAATAAATTAAATATGTAGATATTGTAGACCTACTTTCATTTGTTCATAATTAAATACGCTGTAACAATGAAACTTTTGACGGCCTTCGAATTATTACATAGTCCCGGTTTAGAAATGTTTGCATAAACAAAATGCATTTATTCCCGAAAAATGAAGTACTTATATTTTCGTGAATTTTTCAACTATTAGGGGTTTCCTGTGAATTTCATTAGTAAAATTGCACTAAGCATTGAATATTGAACGTAGGCTTTGGGGAGGCCGAAACGTAGATGGGAGATACTGTAATATTAAAATAGATTTGAGGAAGGTGGGATAAAATGGTTGGGACTGGAGTAATCTTGCTGGGGATAGGGACCGATGGCGGATTACGTGAGGACGGCATTGAACCTCCTGTTTTTCTAAAATCTTTAAGTATTATGATGATGATGATGATGATGATTATTATTATTATTATTATTATTATTATTATTATTATTATTATTATTATGAAACTTTTGACAGCCTTCGAATTATTACATAGTCCCGGTTTAGAAATGTTTGCATAAACAAAATGCATTTATTCCCGAAAAATGAAGTACTTATAGTTTCGTGAATTTTTCAACTATTAGTGGTTTCCTGTGAATTTCATTAGTAAAATTGCACTGAGCATTGAATATTGAACGTAGGCCGAGACGTAGATGGGAGTTACTGTAATATTAAAATAGATTTGAGGAAGGTGGGATAAAATGGTTGGGACTGGAGTAATCTTGTTGGGGATAGGGACCGATGGCGGACTTACGTGAGGGCGGCATTGAACCTCCTGGTTTTCTAAAAGCCATAAGTAAGTATTATTATTATTATTATTATTATTATTATTATTATTATTATTATTATTATTGTTATTATTATTATTAACTTATAACTTTTTTTCGTGGAAAAATTCCTCAGCATTGATCATATTATAAGTAAGCTACTCGTCGTATGAGCTTCAGTTGTCATAAGTCCCGCTGCGTGGCGCACGTGTTCGCTTTAACCTCAAGATTCAGGTAATTGATTCGCTTCACGCTCCGGCCACTTTATCTTCCAGCAGATAGCCCCCAGCCTCCGTGTTCCGGCAGCCAATATATCAGGCGAGGCTGCAAGGGCTCAGAGAGCCGATCTGCTCTCCAAGGCGAAAGTCGTGGACATGCGCACTAGGTAATGTTTCGATTAAACCGTGTCAAGGGTTCAAGACAATTCTTTGTTAACATGAAGTTCGGTACGTGGGAAGTAATTCGACTTTTCTATGAAAGAACGAAGCCAGTTCAAGGACTGAGGTAATATATTGGCTTCAATACAATGATATGTGTTCCGCAAATATATAGAAATTCCATTCTAAATGTAAAACAAGAATAATGTCTGCATTATGATACATGATTTGTCATATTTTTCGCTTTTCGCAACGGTTTGTTCTAAAAGAACAGGTGTATGCCTCAGTCCTGCCAAAGTCAGGGCCCATCCACAGACGAGTACCCTACTTCATGAGTCCTAGGATCTAAAGCTTCAAGTCCTTAAATTCTAAATCAACATCAGAAGTCCGAACAACCCCCAAGACTTCACCACCGTAAATTTTTAACTAATGCATATGATAGACGGTGAAGGAAGAAAGAAAAAAAAGAAACAAGGAAAAAACAAAGAAAGAAAGAATAAAGAAAAAGAAATAAATAAAGAAACAAAGAAGGAAAGAAAGAAAAAAAGAAAGGAAGGCAGAAAAAAGAAAAGGTAAAAAGAATAAATAAAGGAAAAGAAAGAAAGAAAGAAAAAATAAAGAAAAAGAAATAAGAGAAAGAAAAGGAAAATAGAAGAAAAAGAAACAAAGAAGAAAGGAAAGAAAGAGATAAAAGAAAAAGGAAGAAAGAAAGAAAGAAAAAGGAAAGAAAAAAGAAAGAAAGAAAGAAAGAAAGAAATATAACAAAGAGGGAAACGGTAGTACCTCGAGAATGACTCACTGCATTGTTTGTTTTGTCCGTCACAAATTCCATCACGACCTGGCTGAGGCCGAACCCGGGCCGCGTGGATGAAATATCAGCGCCTTAGCTTTGTGCTGCGGCAGAACAAAAACTTTCCTATTCTTTAAAATAAACGTGAAATAAATAATTACAATTAATTACAAACGTCTTATTGTCTTTGAGTAAACTTTGTGTTTTAAAATACCTAGACGTTAATGTTATTAAAGAGTTAGTGACAATGATCTCATGGTCTCTGAATAGGTTGTGTAGTTTGAAAAAAAACGTTCAATGTAAAAATAAAAATTGTAGTTACAAACATGTTATCGCCCTTCAGTTGTTGTAATTTCTAATCGACGTTAAATAAAACATTAAAATTACAGTCATTTTTAAATTTATTTTGTTTAAAGGGGACGTTAAATAAATATTTACAATAAATTACAAACGTTTCGTCACCTGCGGTTTCATTTGTTTTATTAAAAGTCATATTAAATAATGAATTACAATTGCAATAATAATCTCCTTTGTTTTTTTTTAAGGAACGTTAAAGAATTACACATGTATTACAAATACTGTATCTCACCCTCCATAAATATTAACTACGATTTGAAAGGAATGTTATATAATAGAATTTTCACTACAATTACATCTTCATCTGTGATAAGTAGCTTGTCTTATTTAAAAGACACGTCAAAATTAATCGTTACAATTACATAGACTACATCTCATAATCTCGAATTTTGTTTCATTTTACACTATTAAAGGAACGTGAAATAGGTCTAAATGATATAGTCTCAACCATAAATAATTTATCATAGATAATTTTATTTGCAGATGATACAAGTGTGATTATAATCACTGTACAAAAACTTCTAACACAGTGTTAAAGCTAATGAATGGCTGGTTTAGTCAAGTGCAAATAAACTCAGTGTTGATTAAATCAGTGTAATCAAATTTAGCAGACATAATAGTGCTCAGTATTAATTTTGTGCAATATTAGGGTAGAGTCGGGTAGTATCGGACATCGGGTAGTATCGGACAGTGCGTTTCTTTCCTCTACCACCGTATGGTAGTTCCTGAATTACATGGTTGCGTTTCTCTATGCGACATCACAGAAACGTAACCATGTCAATCAGGTACTATCATCATGTGGTAGATAAAAGAAACTCACTGTCCGATATTACCCGATGTCCGATACTACCCGGCTCTCCCCTATACTGAATGGAATTGTTATCAAAGCATCTATAAGCACTAAGTTTCTTGGCTTGAAATTGGATAATAAATAACACACAATTCTAAATTGAGCTCTGCCTATGTATGAAGTCCTTACCTTTTATTGGCGATATAGACACTCTTAAAATGGCCTACTTTACATATTTTCATTTCGTAATAAAATACAGATTAATATTGTGGGATAAATCATCTAAAGTTAAACATTTTAGTTTGCAAAGGAAAGCCCTAAGAATGAAAGATGTGCATGAAAGGACATCCTGTAAAAAAGTATTTTCAAATTTATAAATATTGATCTTAACATATGAGTACATTCTTTCTCTGATGAATTGATGGATGGATGGATGGATGGATGGATGGATGGATGGATGGATGGATGGATGGATGGATGGATGATGGATGGATGGATGGATGGCTGGATGGGCGGATATATAGAGGGTGTTAAAAAGTGTCCAATATTATAAGAGATGGTAGTATGCATAAAAACAAGAAAATAATGTCTAATAAACATGGGTCCTACAACACATACTTTCTGAGATCTGAACACTTGTTCATAGGAGGTGCTCAAATGTGACGTCCATTCATGGCAATGCATTTCTCTGCCCTTCGGCGTAAGGAATCACGCACTCTTTGAAATTTACCATTACCAAAAGTGTAGGGGATTTAGGTTTGGAGAACGAGTAGGCCAAGGTGTGGGGCCTCCTCGATCAATGCAATAGTCCTGAAATGTCAGCGACAGGTGTTCACGCACATAGCGGAGAAAATGTGCTGGTGTGACATCCATCGTGCATCAACCACAGCAGCTAGGTAGCCAATACGTTAATAAGAAAGTTCTGATAACGAGCCCCAGTTAATGTCTGTGGTAGCGCGTATGGCCCTATTAACATATCGCCCATACGTTGAGAATCGGTGCTGATGCCTTATTTCTTCAACTGCATGGGGATTTTCATCAGTCCACATATGCTGATTACCAAAATTCACAACACCATCTCTGCTGAACCCCGCTCATATCCGCAACCAAACTTTTGTTTTCAGTATTCCTCGCGACGTATCAGTATTCCATGCCAGGAGTGTCAACTACGATATGATTATTTGGTAGTCTGCTGTATTGTAAGGCAGAAAAATGCATTGCCATAAATGCACATCACATTGAGCACCTCCTTTGGACAAGTGTTCAGATCTCAGAAAGTGTGTGTTGTATTTATTTTTTTTATTTTACTAGGTTATTTTACGACGCTTTATCAACTTCTTTGGTTATTTAGCGTCTGAATGAGATGAAGGTGATAATGCCGGTGAAATGAGTCCAGGGTCCATCACCGAAAGTTACCCAGCATTTGCTCATATTGGGTTGAGGAAAAACCCCGGAAAAAACCTCAACCAGGTAACTTGCCCCGACCGGGAATCGAACCCGGGCCACCTGGTTTCGCGGCCAGACGCGCTGACCGTTACTCCACAGATGTGGACTGTGTGTTGTAAGACCCATGTTTATTACACTTTATTTTCTTGTTTTGATACATACTGTCACCTCCTAAAATATTGGATACTTTTTTTAACACTCTGTATACATATACATTAGTAATTACAGTGAAACCTCTTCTTACGGAAACCCCCAAGATACGGACACTCCCCATATACGGACAGATTTTTATGTCCTAATTGAAATAATATAGAAATAATGATAAATTCAACTCTCATTTACGGACACTCTCAGACACGGACACGGACAGCTGTTTGACAGTTCTAAAGCTTGCTTTACCTCCTGACTATGGACAGAACTTGGATTTCAAGACCTAATATGTTACAAAAATGGAAAATTTAGTTTTGAGGACTGTACAAAAATTCTTTAACATGAAAGAAGACGAAACAATTAGCTGGAAGCGGGTGACATTTCTTAACATGAAAGAAGACAATAAGGGTCTTGTAGGCTACCGCTAGCCGAATCGGCTACCCCTTTGTTTTGCTGGAAGCAGGTGGATACACAAATTCATATAATTTTATTTAAAGCGTGAAGAGATGTAGGCTACTATAATTTACTTACTTTTGGGCTTTTAAGGAACCCGGAGGTTCATTGCCGCCCTCACACAAGCCCGCCATCGGTCCCTATCCTGTGCAAGATTAATCCTGTCTCTACCATCATATCCACCTCCTTCAAATCCAATTTTTATATTATCCTCCCACCTACGTCTCGGCCTCCCCAAAGGTCTTTTTCCCTCCGGCCTCCCAACTGACACTCTATATACATGTGAGGATTCGCCCATACGTGCTACATGTCCTGGGATATATAATGCATATTATAAATTTATTGTTAGACTGAGGAGCCTCCCTCCCAATAGAGGACACCTCCCAGATGCGGACAGATTGTTACGTCCCTTCGATGTCCGTAAATGAGAGGTTTCACTGTATATATTATAAATGTTTGTATAATTTTTTGCTTGCTCCAATAATTCTGAGAAGTGCTGTGATGATAGAAGATAGATAGGATACATTAAATAGTATATTTAAAACTTACACTAATCTCATTTTGTATGTGCAGTCTTTGGTTTAAAACGTAAGTACAGAAAAAAAAAGCTATAATAAGCAACCAGAAATTCAGATAACTGATGGTGTCCTATCGAAGAGACCCAGGTTTTATTCCGAATTGGCTTTGTGATAAAAACTACAGCCGTACCTACACGGTTCATAATTCATTAGCAAAGACCGACCGGAAGTGGCGCGCATGTCTCCCGTTGCCGCGCAACCATGACGGAAGTGCAGTTGATGTCGCATGCGGTATAGCTGAGCTGTGTTTGTTTCCATTTTCCCTTCTGTGGCCCACATGTTGGTAGCGATGCTTTTTACAGTACTCATTTAAACTTTAAAAAACACACACTCACAAAAAACAGACCTTCCTTCTTTCGGCTCGACTCCCCTTCTTGATTCTATCCATGCTATGTGTCACACAGGTTGGCAGCAGTGAATAATTGCGCGCTAAGATGTTTGTGGTGTTGCGTTCCAAGTAACACGAGGTGTGGGCTTGTGCTTTATCAGCATTCTTTTCTTTCATCTTGTCAAATTTACTACAATTTGTGAGCCGTCTTTAACTGCAAATTTTTGTTGCCTTGACGACGAAAATATTAGCATTACTTAAGTCTTGTTTTCTCTAGATTTAGTGTAGGTGGGTAATGTTTGACTTTGGCAGTGGTATAAATAACTTTGTATAGGTAAAAGAAATGAGTCGGTCTACGCCCACTGTGTCAACCGAAGCTGTGCAAGCTGAAGGATTTTACAAAGGGGACCGGGGTTCTATTTGTAGCGGATTTAGCGGGATTTGTGATAAACACAAAGAGACTGTGAGAAGGATATTTTTAATGTACATTTGCAATTTTCTGTGTATCACTTTTATTTACCAGAGTTGTATAATTTATTTTTCATTATCTTATCGCCTCTGAATAACTTACTTCTTTTAATAAAACGTTAAATAATAATTGTAATTATAATCATATCACTCACTCTAAAAAATTATGTAGTTCAGAGAGGCTAAAATGGTTACAGATATTTTCTCATTACTGGAAGAAGAAGCTTTATCTGTAAGGGGAGTTGAAGACTGAAGTGACCAAAACTGACAAGTTACTATTTATTTATTTTTATTTCTTAAACTATTAAACCAATATTTACCAAAATTGTCAAAATGTGTTAATATGTGTCTTCCATGTGCGATTTGAATTTCATTCTCATTGGTGATTATAGTCATATTGATGAGTTCTTTGAAACTATTTCTTTTGTTTATTGTTTCCGTTAACTCAAAACATTGGTTTTCAAGGTGCCTTTTTTTTTAACTACCTAACATAGGCAAATGTGTGAATATTACATGTTAGGAACTATAGGTTATGATTTGGGGAACAGAGAATGTCATATATTCATTCCAATAATTGATCCGCTCAGAGCAAAAGTGGTGTAAGTCAAAATTGGGTAATGAGGTTTAAAGTAAAAATTCTGTAAAATACAGCGCAAAGTAGCAATTAGTATGGCCTTCTTGCTGTCCACTGACTACTAATAGTTTAAATAAAATGAATATTAATTGCTAATTTTCGCTGCATTTTACATAAATACTAATACTAAATACTAATAATGTTTACTTTAACCCTCATTACCCATTTTTGACTTATACCACTTCTGCTCTGAACGGCTCAATTAGAAAAACTTTTTGTAATGTTCAACTTTTGCAATCGAATAATTTCAGAAAACATAAACATACAGTATGAATGAATTTACGGTAGCCTGAGACATTATCAGTGTGATTGTTGGTTACTTGGCGTAACATAGTATAATAAGCATTTATGTAAATTTTGAATCAAATTGGACTTGCAGTTTCTGAAAACTGGTAGTTACATAGAATATTGCAATGTGTGCTTTTGAGAAAAACAGCGTAAATTTTATTATTGATGTTATGTTGTCTAACGTGCCTCGGAACATACCGTTTAAAGGACATAAATGATAACTTTAATGAACTCATATATATAATGTTATTTACGATATGAGTATCGTAATTTTTCATATAACAATACGAAATTGGAAAATTGTCAAATGAAGCCGCAGGCCGAGTTTGATAACCAGTCGAGTATTGTAATATGAAGTTACGATAATTAAGTGGGCCTATATCGGATAACGTTTTATCTACCTCGATAAAAGATTAATATTTTAATGGAAGTAATTATATTATTTTTATTACTTTTGAACATGTCTTTTGTGGAGAGGCGGTTGTATTATTATTATTACTTTCTTCCTATGAGGAGCGATTCATTTGTTTCTTTTATTAGTTTTGAGGACGATAGGTTATTGTTTATAACAGAAGAACAGCAGTACTAGGAGAAATAAACAAACATTGTTAAAATGAGTTCAAATGAGTATTCATATATTGAAAATTCTGCAAATTCTGCAATTGAATGTTTAATACTATCGAAATTCCGCGTAAAATATACGTGGAATATAAAAAAATTTGAAGATCGGTGTTCCAAGAAAAATGTGGAAAGTGTATCAAACATATTATTGTTAATGCTTACAATAAATAAAATGGAATTGAAGGGCTTGGGCCAACATAGTGACACGCACACTAAAATTTTACAGGAAAACAACCCTTAAGTCTTAAATCTTTAAGACTTAAGACTTAAGGGTTATTTTCCTGTAAAATTTGAGTGTGGCTTGTCACTATATTGCCCCAAGCCCATCAGTTCCATTTAATTTAATTTAATGTGTGGTTCACATTACGCAGCCAGTTAGGTAACATCATTATTATTATCATCTAACTAGTTGCGTAATAGAAGTATCATTACCTAACTAGTTGCGTAATGAATGTGTTTACAACATTTTCATTAGTGATGCGAAGTCCAAATTACATAATCAAAGTGGATAAGTGTATATTTATACCCTGATTTAGAAAAAGGGGGAAAATTTAATGGAATTAAAAGTGAAAAATGTCATTTTTAGTCGTTTGTCTTCATTCTTCCCTTGAGGACTTTGGATGAAATGGGGAATCAAGATCTTGTCACCTGGAATGTAAACTGTGACATTAAGTAATGAAATAATAATAAAAATAATAATGATGATAAGAACGGAGGTGGTCCTATCGCTTCAGTCGATATTGTCCACAATTTCATTTATTCTGCAATGCGGCACATATTTGGTTGCGCTCTTTAGGGGTTGGTAAGTCCTTCTACATTAGTTAGAGAGTTGAAAGAAACGAACCACACTAAAGATCCTTTTTTATACTTGTTGTGTTCCTCCAGATGTTATTTTTCAACATTGCTCGACTATGCTCCCAACACACTCCCCCCCCCCCACTTACTCCTCAGGATCCAACTCCCATCCCCTTTTTAATTATCATAACTTACGTCGAACGCTGCGCTACCTAACGAATGCAAAGAAGGTGGAAAAATTTGAGCCTGATAGAACGTTATCATGTATTCTTTATATAATGACTTCCCTTAATTAAACAGAGTTAATTTATTATTATGTCGCTATCGAAATATAAGTTAGGCAGATACGTCCCAGTGGAGCGAACAATAAGCTGGTGAGTCTTGCTTGGAATGCGGCACTGTGTGTGGCACCACGTCTAGGCTCTTCAACTACCTTCGTCACACTCGGAAGGCTGACATCCCCTCCTGGAGAACGTCAAACGTAATAATAGGACTATGAAAATTACGAAGGAAAAAAGTGACAGGGGATTTATAATCCAAGGTTAAGGAGTAGGCCTAGCGGTTAGCATGTCTGATTTCGAAACGACCGGGCCCAGATTGTAATCCTGGTTGGGACAAGTTACCTGATTGAGAGGTTTTTCCGAAGTTTTTCCTCAACCAATTGAAGCAGGTTTTCTGGGTAACTTTCAACGTTCGATCTCGGACTCACTTCGCCATCTTAATCACCATTCCTATACGTATTTCGGAATTGCGTCAGATGTATAGTCCATTTTATATCATGGAGTGCAGTTCAGTGGCTCCTTTGAACGCCCACTTACAGATTTATGACTTCCTACACAAACATCTCTGACAATTCCATCCTGTCCCCTCGTCCCAACATTGCACAGTTGCCACAATCTTGGCGATCCTCGTAGTCGTCATCCTCATCTGGATGCCACGTGTTTTGAAGAAGAGAACGTAATATCAAGAGCTGACCGTTCAAGAAATACTACAGAATACACTCTCAATGATATTTCCGTGCTAACTGACGGGATTCTTGAAATTCGGAAAAGATGTGGCAACTCTGCCTCCACGTGGATTTGAAGGGAACCTGTCAATTCTTCTGAACGAGGGTTGTGATTGGTTACTGACAGAAGAAGACAAGATTTCCGTCACAGTAAGAAAGACATTTATTTATGACAACCAATTAGTAGGGGGCAGTAGAAGGTCTGTCGGCAAAGTCCTTTCTATGAAACTGCACTCCATGAAATAAAATGGACTATACAGAGTTAGGTGTGGGCCGCCACCGAACTTGAACCCCGTGGTGTGTGGTCATTAGTCGCTGGTGGTAGTGCTTAGATAGTTCAGAATTGAGGGACCGCAGTTATGCCTATGTGGGAAGATAAAAGGGATTTTTAAAACTGTAGAAGCCACCGGCGTGGCTCAGTCGGTTAAGACGCTTGTCTGCCGATCTGAAGTTGCATTCGGGAGCGGGTTCGATCCCCGCTTGGGCTGATTACCTAGTTGGGGTTTTTCGGAGGTTTTCCCCAACCGTAAGGTGAATTCCAGGTAATCTGTGGCGAATCCTCGGCCTCATCTCGCCAAATACCATCTCGCTGTCACCAACCTCATAGACGCTAAATAACATAGTAGTTGATACAGCGTCGTTAAATAACCAACTAAAAAAGACTGTAGAAGAGTTCGGAGGTGGCCCGTATGGGAATCTGTAGCTCGGGGCCTTAGGGCTAATACATCATCCATTCCGGGTAGTACAGTGGGCCCACCGAAGCGGCCTACGTGCGAGGGCAGTCATTACTTACGGTTTACCTTGTAGCCTATACAGACTTTTGGAAAATTTGGTTATTAATGTTTCCAAGATATAAAAATTTAAATGGTAACCAGTCAATTTTTGGCCATTTCAGTCTTCAATATCCCGCTTAAATAATAAATTAATATTACAACTTCCATTTTCCAAACACTTAAGGGGACACTCCACTAAAAATGATAACTTTTTCCCCTAATAATTTTTTCAACCAAATTTTGAGAGGATGTTTACTATGTAAAGAACTAGCAAAATCCTAATTTTGAACTCCCAATGCTTTTGCCTTTTGATTTTTTTTTTTTCAACTTTCTTTTTAGAAATATTTTCAAACCCAAGTTTTTAATAGAATATCTCAACTTCCATTTTTGTTACATTCAGAAGACATATATAAAAATTTCTATGGATTCATTTTATGAAATATCTCATTCATTCACTTAATTTTTTTTTTTTAATTCTGAATATGTTATTTCTTTCTTAATTCGTGAAAAAAAAATATTAATAAAATAAACTAGCAGCATTTCTTCCAAAATAAATGCATAGAAACATGCAGCTTACATACTTACTTACTTACTTACTTACTTACTTACTTACTTACTTACTGACTTTTAAGGAACCCGCAGATTCATTGCCGCCCTCACATAAGCCCGCCATCAGTCCCTATCCTGTGGAAGATTAATCCAGTCTCTATCATCATATCCCACCTCCCTCGTATCCATTTTAATATTATTCTCCATCTACGTCTCGACCTCCCCAAAGGTCTTTTTCCCTCCGGTCTCCCAACTAGCATTCTATATGCATTTCTGGATTCGCCCATACGTGCTACATGCCCTGCCCATCTCAAACGTCTGGATTTAATGTTCCTAATTATGTCAGAAAACAATGCGTGCAGTTCTGCGTTGTGTAACTTTCTTGAATCTCCTGTAACTTCATCCCTCTTAGTCCCAGATGTTTCCTAAGAACCTTATTCTCAAATACCCTTAATCTCTGTTCCTCTAGAAAAATAAAATAAACTTACGGAAAAATAGATTTAAAAGTAAAATGAATATTTATGTAACAGCTATTAAAATTATCCTTCGCTACATTCATCTAGTAACTTCAGGGGCCAAGTTTTGAATATAGAAGCTACTGAATTTGTAATCAGAAATTTGTAAAAATGAATTCTTTGATGAAAAAATAATTTTGACAGCTCTTTAAATGTCAGGCCCCCTTCCAGCCTTAATTTGAATTATTTTTAAACTTATTTTGAACTAAATCCATTTGGGGTGTGAAAATGTACATTCTAAAGACGTGAAATAGCCAATATATATATATATATATATACAGACGTGGACAAATTATTAACAAAATTGACGATGTTTATGATAATTCTGTTTACAAAATTGGACTTTTCAATTTAAACTACAGTTGACAATTTTGCATATTTCCATCATTACAGTAGACAGAAATATGTAAAAATGTCAACTGTAGTTAAAATTGAAGAGTCAAGTGTTGTAAAAATATATAAGTTAATAAAAATCTTCAATTTAGCTAATAATTTATAAATTAGCAAAAATGTCAACTGCATTGAAGAGCCAAATTTTGTAAAAATATAAAACAAAAATCTTCAGTTTTGCTAATAATTTGGAAATATCCAAAATGTCAACTGTAGTCCAAATTGAAGAATCGAATTTTGTAAAAATATACAATAAAAACCTTCAATTTTGCTACTAATTTGTAAATATGCAAAAATATCAAATGTAGTCCAAATTGAAGAGTTAAATTTTGAAAAATATACAATACAAATCTTCAATTTGGCTAATTATTTGGATATACACAAAAATGTCAACTGTAGTCTAAATTGAAGAATCATATTTTGTAAAAATATATAATAAAAATCTTCAATTTTGCTAATAATTTGTCCACGTCTGTGTATATATATATATTTTTTTTTTTTGGAAAAATTTTCATGATTTTCAGTGGAGACTCCCATTAAATAAAATTAAAATATATATTATAGAATGTATGTAAGGATCACACCTCTTGCTCTTAATGTAATAATGCTGATACAAGTGTAAAGAACCAGGCTGTGTGGTGGAACACCGTCCTGCTGTGTGATGACAGTAGTGCGGGTATTGATATGTGAGCCCGCTGTTTACACGGCTAAGCTTCTTGCTATATTTTTCAACTGGTATCCTTGTCGTGAATAAATCATTTACAGCGGTCTTTTAAATGTGTAAATGTGATTTATACGACTATATGTATGCGCTGGGGGATTAACGCAACCCGCACTGTCACGCCTATGCCGCAAACCACGGGGCTGTGAGAGTTCGGACTCTCTTCACCTCTTCCAGTGAAAATATTAAGAGGCAAGACGGAGCAAAGTGATTTAATTTGACTGTATACTTCGGCTTGAGTTTCGTTTGTTTGAGGTAGGGTTTTTCCTCTCCATTACGTTATATCGTCTTTTTTCTTACTTTAACGTACTGACAACTTTCTCTTCCATGAATTCTTCATAAGATTTTAACAAGATAAAAATTCCTGTGTGACGTTATCTATTACGCGAGTTTCAACAAGTCTTTATCCAGATGAACTGTGTACATATTTAGACAAATTAAAGCTCTATATTATTTTACATAAATGTGAAATAAAAATAAACATGAAACGCAATGGAAAATATTTCGTAATTTCCGTTTTTGAGAAGCAGATATGTTCAAACAAATTCACTCACTTCTTATACAGTGGAAGATCTTAAGTTCGACAGAAATCAAGTTCGATATCCTATAGTTCGACTGCTTACGTAGGAGAATTAGACATGCGCCTATGCGGGCACTAAGAAATGTGTTTGCCATTTGAATGGGAATTTATCCTGTCTCTTGTAATGATACTTTTGTTAAAGGAAAACAGAATATTTAATTGATTAGGACATCCATATTGATCACTGATTTTGAATTAATGAACTCTTATTTTTCTATTTGAGAATTGTGCTGTTTGTGAGACGGAACTGTCGAAACCCACTGTGGTATTAGAAGGGCATACACAAGTCTCGGGGCGGGCAGGAAATGCAAGTACAGTACTGTATTCGTTGATGGATAACCAACAAGAATTTGTATTCATTTCACCTGCCATACCTACTACCCATATTGGACAGAAATTTCAATTCTGTTCTGTCGAACTTGGGAGAGTTCACTGTATATTCAGTTTTTGAAAACTATGTAGTTACAAGAATTAGCCTTAGGCTATTTGAAACACATCTTACTCAATGAGTTCGAAAATCAGCCATCCATATCACTAATAATTTTACAGGAGAGACAAAATCTGAATTTTCAATATGCAATAGAAATACAGATGCTTCTACTTTTGATGTAGAACACGTCTTTTCCCGCACTGAGTACGGGCACTGAGTAAATGCTTAGGACCGTTGCACAAACAGATGTTAGAACTTAAACTATTATACTGATTTAACAATAGCTGAATTCAACACAAAAACTATTTCATGAACAGTTGTTAACTTTAACAATTTGTTAAACTGTTTGTTAAGTTAACATCAACATATCCTGTGTTAAAACCTTAACAGGTTTTTTAACTGTAGAATGCTGTCGCACATAATTTTGACGTATAATGGCTAAACAACAGATCCTCATTACATTTGCCTTCAAACGAGCCCCTCCTGCTTCTAGCTCTGCCCCCATCTGTCAATTGCTATCAGTCGTGACAGTAGGTTGCAACTTATACGCTAGGCTGAGTTATTATAAGATATATTATAGTACATTATGCAACGAGCCTATAATGATAGTAATTAAGACGCAAGTATGGTTATTTATGAAACGAGCGCAAGCGACTTTCATGATATTCACACGAGCGTCTTAATTACCATTATAGGCAAGTTTCATACGACTTTTTATGCTCGACCATATTCCTAACTTGAAATTATTCAGATGTATACATTTTATTTGTATCTGACAAGATCGGAAGTGACCTTGTTCTAGGTCGTGAATTGTGAGATGTCTGCAGACGCGAAAGTATTGATTTTTTCCGAGGAACAATAATGTCATTGACCTTGATGTAATCCCGTTAAACTTGATATAACGTTGATTATTGAATTCGACATTGAAAAACGAGATGACAAATTGAATTTATTTGAATATTATTTACAATTAACGCTAATTATTATACAGTAGTAACAGAACATAACCTTCTGCAACAGTACTGGATTTCCAGCCTCCGTGAATTTTCGCTAATTCTCTTTTGATTGCTTATCCGAGAATAATCGATACTTGCGGTTTTATAACTGTACAAATATGACTTGTCATTGACTGAACACCTGTAAGCTGAGTTGTCATTGGCTGAACACCTCTACTTTAATGAGTAGGTGTACTTTAATGACAAGCATTAAAGGACTGCTACCAGGTGTATAATTACTACATTTCGGCATGGTCGAGCATAAACATATGAAGAAAGTGTACGTCACATTTACGCATCAATACTATTAATAGAAAATTTTCTGTCAGCGCATTTATTTCCTTATAGGTGTGTTTTATGTAACAATGTAACACGGGATGAAAATTTACGTGATGATCCTGACGCTATTATGCAAATAATAGATGAAAATACAGATGACGGTATTGAAGGCAGTGTAGTGTGAAGATGAAGTTTGTGACAGTGACAAGGATCTAGAATACATACCGAGATGAAGTTGCAGGAAAAAAAATAATAGAAGGAACAGTAAGAGAGATAGAGAATAATAAAAGAAGCAATCGAATGGAGAAAAAATAAAAAGAAGCAAGAAAACGGGAAACTCGTCACGTGTTGAACTACCTAATAAAAGTAAAGAAAATGTACGAAATGCAACCAAAACACCTTCAGTTCACGCTGAAGAAAATTCCCATGTTGAAAATCCAATAATGAAACTCCAATTGAAATTTGAAGCCTAATTTCTAAGACTTTTCTTATGGGAGAAAGTTTTTTCTTCCTGTCTGCGCAGCTCCCGCGTATCTTTATCCTCAAATCAAATGTAGTCCGTTAGTTAGATATAGTAGCACGATAACGCTCACCACAATATGTTATATCAAACGTGCTTGTAGATAGGTGGGTGATTCATAACAGTCCGTTGATTTTCACGTAAATAAAATTACTCAAACAAAAAACAAACGAACTAAATGAAACTAGAGAGAGCAATAAATTGCATTCTGAAATATTTGTTGTAGTCAGATTTATGTTTTTTTTTCCAGTAAATTTATTTTGATTTAAATACAAATTAGTAACAAAAAAAAAAAAAGCAAGCAAAACTAAAGAAAATAAATAACAATTATAATTATTCAGAAATATTTTCTTATAGTTAAATCTATATGCTTTTATATTTTATGTAAGTTTATTTTAATGAAAATAAAAATTAGAGACAAAAAAAAAAGACTTAAACGAATAAAACTACAAAGAAAGAAATAAAAATTATATTCCGAAACCAATATAGAGTTCAGAAACCTTTTTTTCGCCTATTACGTCATTTTTACGTATATGTAACAATACAGTACTGCTCAGTGACGACAGCATTCTAGGGTTAAAACCTGAATTATGACTGGTGTAAATTATGCTGTAAATGCAGAATTGTTGTCTGACCTTTAAAATGTATCGTACATCGTCGGCAGAGAGGTTCATATGTTAAATAATTTCGAAAAACTACCGCAGTACGAATTTTTACTGAGTTATAGACTCTCGAAATCTGCTGTCAGGAAGATAGACGAAATCCACGAGAGGTTAAAATACATAATATAAATATGCCTCTCTCTCCCATCCTACAGGTGTCAATAATTAATTAATTAGTTTCTAATGTTGCGGTGAGAATGAGGCGAAAATATGAAACGTTTCCGTCAACTGAAGAGCGGCCGCAAAATGTTGCTTTGCTTAGTTCTTGCGGTAACGTCCACATGACAATTGAAAGCATTAGTAATCCACACCCACTCGTCATCCTTGGCTTCGGTTTTCAACCATCTGTTTCTTGCATTACAAACTGTTTTTATATTTGGTTACCAATTTCACTAACAGAGACTTTTCTATATTAGCAAAATTGGATCTTTTATTTCTTTTCAAATCATCAGTTTCGCTGTTCATTTTAAATAATAAATGCCAAAGAGATCGTAATACTGCACAGGTTTTCTCTGTATGAAGCGGATGAAACGCGTTCAGGAAAGCTTTGGTTCTGACATGGCCCCCCTGCTTTATATTACTTCCAATTTTCACGAGAGTTAACAAAATGTTAACATTCAAATCGTTGGTGGAACGAAATGCACAAAATAATTTTCACAAAATTCTTAAAATTTTAGCATGTGTTAGCAAATGTGTTAGTACTATTTTTAACATTTGTTAATGAAACTTAACCCTACTGTTACAACACCATGAGTCCCAGGCGAATGTTAATATTATTAGTAGCTAAGCCATGAACCAATGCAACTTGTGTGACCACGCTCAATAACGCCATCTCCCCTCGTTACGGGCATTAGAGCGTCGAAGTTGCGTATAAAATTACCGCACTGTCATTCTCAGTAATATCTCCGCATAGAGAGTAGCTAAAATTTATATATCTTCTCATCATTCGTGAGCTGCCACAAGGGACAAAGAGTACTTAACCATAGACATTTTTATAAGTTCATGAAAAACCATTGATTTTATTTTAACAATGAAATTCCTACAAGTACGTAACTGCAAATAATTTTTTTTTATATTAGTGAAAATATTACCTATTTTTAGAAAGGTAAGTGTTACAAAAAAGTAAAGAATGCTACTGAACTTAGTTTGATTTCGAATATAGGTGATTCTTCAGGAGAGCAATTGATCCTTTCAATACAGCTAAGGTTACAATCGGAATAATAGATGTAGGTTCTGTTAGACCACTCGTTTGACCATAACAAGGACCACGGCAAGAATTAAAACTTGGACCACGACAAGCGCCACTTCCATATCGTAATCCTGTCATGATCTTTATCGTGGTCGTTGTCGTGGTCATGATCATTGTCGTGATTCTTATTGTGGTCATTGTCGTGGTCCTTATCGTGATGCTTGTTGTACTGCTTGTCGTGGTCCTTATCGCAATCCTTGTTGTCTTTAACGTGGTCCTACATTTGTAATTTAAATTGATACTCTTTTCTTCATTTGACAACTGACTTTGGTGTCACGCGGTATTTTTTTTCGGCCTACAAAACCTCAGCGTCACCTAAGAATACTTCTAATAAATAAAATAATTATCATTATCATCGTCATCATCATCATCTCTAACTTTATCGTCATCCGTTTCTGACGTAAGACTGTAAGGATATGACATGAAACCGTATTTAATCCGTTTTGATAAATGCCTTGGGGACAGACACAGCTGCAATCAGGAATATTTTCTCACGAAGCTCGTATTTTGTACTGCAAACAGGTGCGAACACTTGCGAGCAACTCACACCAAAGCTGAGCTTCGTGTTTGCGTAAGACTGAGTAGCGTTAGAAACTTCATACGAATATAAAAAAGCTACACGAGTAGATTTAATCTCAAGAGAAATAAAAGAGGCGTGGCATTAACTGTTTATTCTCTGCTATAATTAATTATGAAGGATCTTTTATGAAAGCATCGTCTGTTCTTTAATAAGAAGCAAATAATAAGGCCCCTAATGAGTTTTAACGTTACATAATACAAAGGTAGATGAGGAGGGTATCAAAGGTGCTTTTTAATCAAAGAAACGCGTTGATTTCTTTTAGTTTTACACGTGGAGATGTAGAACAAATACCTGCTGTTTGTTTTAAGATGGTGCCTTGCTTTGTGAAACTAAAATCGTATGTAAGAAATCTGACTGTTCCTCTAGTTCCCGTGTGGAGTTTTATCAACAATACTTTATTCTTCTACGAGAAAACCTCTTCCTTTTAATTTGTATTATAATCAACATCATATTATTTATATTTCTTTCACTACAAACTCAGCATTCTCCAATATTTCTTATTGTTCACCCTGCTCCTAGGCTCCGCATACGATCTTAAGGTTGTCTTCTCATCTGATATCTTCTTCTGCCTCGAACTTTCCTCCAGTTCACCATTATTTCCAGTGCATCCTTCAGTAGGCAGTTTCTTCTTAACCATTTACCCAATTCCTTTTACTCTTTCTGCTCGGTTTGAGCTTCTTATTGTTTCTTGAGCCAGTCTTTCCAACACAGCTTCAATATGACCCATGAGAATGTTTAAAAGAAAAAAATGTACGTATAACTGTGACGTTAGTTTCCAAGGATCTAGATTTTCGCCTATCCTGTAAAAAGAAAGCAAAAGTGGAGTTGTCCAACTTTGATACCAAGCTCGTCATTTGTTTTACACAACGTTATCCGTTACTAGTAAAAAATAACGCTATCAAGAGGAATATGATGAATAGAACCCGGATTTTATGTAATTACACCCATAGGCCTATATACGTAGCTAAGAGAAAAACAAAAATGTCGGCGAATCATGCCAAAAAGGCCTTTATTCCAAATGTTTAATTTACATACTTTTATACATTTTGATATATCGGTATATAGAAATATGTTACATATTTTAAATTATAACTAGGGACCGGATTTTTATGTAATTACATATTATATTCCTTTCAACCTAACCGTATATAAATAACAAATCTTTGCGAATCTTGTAATTACCACTAATATAATCAAATTTGATACTACATATTTTTACATATTTATTCCACATTACATATTATGGCTTGGTATTACATAAATCTACATATTTAGGGAGTTTATTCATTTTTACTTCTCTAAAAGGAAAAAAAAAAAAAACTTCTGTTAGGGAAGTTTACAATTTGAAATAACAAATTTAAAAAGCCTTTTTGCCTACCCAAGAAAATATATATTTTGGCACGAAACATAACGTCCTTAGTTCCAGGCAAACAACAGTTTGTAAATGCCTATAGTTTGAGGTTTTAGTAGGTACTTTGTTTCTTACAGGGAGCAGCTAAAATGCATGTGTCCCACATCTCCTCTTATTTTATCCTAATCCAGTAAACCGAAACAGTGCTTGCAGAACTGTTGTGCCAGTTCTATAGTTTTAGTACTTACAGTATAAAGTGCAAGTGAGTTTATCTACTGCTTTTAACTAACTAAAATGGCCCCTGTATCTTCAACCCTAACGACAAAAATAAAATCATGGATTGCGATGGACGAAGGTTTCACTATAGATGGAAAAATTGCAATGTGTCAAGTATGCGGTAAGAAAGTCGGGTGCTCTATGAAATCACAACTGGAGAGTCTTATCTATCCTATACCTGCCACATATTGATATTAAATTTTTTCATGACTTTACATATGTATTTTGCTACATATTCAGCTTATTTTTCTTACATAAATATGTACATATTTCACAGCTTGATATTACATAAAAATCCGGTCCCTAATTATAACAGCATAAATAAATATATATTTTTGCCACTTTAACCCCATATCTTTAATTAATATGAGTTTGGGAATTGAAATACTTTTTCAGTCTCAAAATGTGATTAAAATTAATATTCAGGTCGAAATTTAAGTCATCCACAAACCGATTATATAAACAATCAGCCATGTTGGATTCGCAATGCGTGATGGGAAAAGGTGGTACGAATGTGGGCTTCTCATTGGCTACTGAAGGAATTTTCCTAATTTGAAACCAAGCCACAGTGGAGTTGTCTACATTTTGATTTTAAAGCGCACAATTAAATGCTATTTTCGTTCTGTTCTGTCCGTTTTTGAACCTAAACAGTTCCAGAATCGAATTCAGCACACAAAATTCTATGAGAAGCAATCAGTATCTCCAAATCGCAACAAATGGAGTTGTTTAACTTTGATATTGTGCTCCTCAAATATTGGTGAGGATGTTACTGAAGGTGATTTTTAACCAGAATTTGATTTCGTTTTCTTATTACTGCTGGCTGTGTACATTTAGTTGAGGATGAAGTTCCAGGTGTGTCTGTCAATAGTGCCTTGTGTTTACGGACTTAAAGTTCATGTACTAACAGCCATCATCGAGTAGGATTCCCTGACAGATACTGTGTGGAATCGTCAGTTTATTGTTCTCCTTTGTCCCAGCAACCTCCTCCTGAGAGGTCAGACCTGGACTTATGGTTATAACAATAAATTTCATTGGCGCCATATCTTAGCTCCGGTTCTGTATAGCGTAGGTCCAGAATCGAGCTCGTAACTCGTGGAGCCAAGGTTAATACCGGACTGCCACCGACATTGTCTGCCCACGTCTCCATTTGCAGCGAATGAATGAGGGCTGCATTAAATAAGGAGGCAGATATCAGTGACCCCCGCAGCCACTCCCAAAAATGTTAAATAACTTTACGATCATTTAACTTAGGGTATTGGTTCAGTCATAATTCAGTCACATGAAGTTTTCTCTTTTTATTGGAACAGGATTTGGTCTCTTCTAGCTCCTGTGCACAAAGACACGCTGCAAATAGCTTTCCTCTGACCTTTCTGATAATGAGTTTTACTTTTATATCGTATATTATACCGGGTGTTTCAGACCACCTGTATCAGCTTTTTTTTCTCGAAAACTATAAGTTACTGGTTGTTCATAAAAACAATTTGATAACCAAAATCTATGTAAAGAATCGATTGGTAGTAGTGCCATTTCCCGTAACAAACCGGAAGTAGGAGTAGCTGGGTGAACTTCGAAATTTCAAATGAGAACATGGGTCATTGAAGGTACCGTTGGAAACTACATTTAAAAAGAAATAACTTTTACTGAAACTTTTTTTTCTAACTTTTATTGTTTACTCACAAAGCAACAAAAATGGTATCTTCTGAGAAATGCTGTATGTTTATGTACAGTAGTGGCAAAAAAAGCCGGACCGACCCTTGTAGCTGATTTCAGAGCCTTGTTCACTCTAGAGCACGATAGACTGGTAACTAAGGCCCAATTGTATAAAACTCCCTGACTAAAGATCAACTTTGATCGAAGATCGAAAAGTGAACCGAGTTCAGACACTTCTTCTATTGTATAAAACTTTTCTGCGATCAAATTACCTTGGTTCAAATGCAATCTAAGTTCACGTGAAAAGGATTTGGCAACATCGCATAAACAGGTGAAATACGTGATGCGCGGACAGGTTTGTTCAGTGTTGCCAATCTAGCGACTTTAACTCTTTTTCAACAATTTCTTTTAACTTTTATATTGCTTAAATAGGGATTTAGTGACACTTTTAGCACCCTCATAGTGACAAAATTTAATCTTTCATTGTTGATAATGAGAAATCTAGCGACTTTACAACTACTTTTTGGCGACTTCCGTACACTCTGTTGGAGACACTGGTTTTTTGTGCAATGTAAATAATGGCGGACAATAAGAAGAAGGTTGACTGTTCTCCGAGTTGTTATCATGTTATGGTGTTTGATACTGCTAAACATAATAAAGCTTTATAAAACGACAATTTTCGTTTAGTAATACAATTAATTGAAAATTTATGAATGTACCTATCATATCCATTAATAATTAATGGTTGTTATAAACATAATATAATTATAGGTTATGTTATTTGATACTGCTGAACACGATAGAGCCTTATAAAATATAAGAATGTTTGTGTATTAAGGCAAGAAATTGAAAGAAATATATATATATATATATATATATATATATATATATATATATATATATATATAAATGTACCTATCATATCTATTAATATTAATAATAATGGATATTTTATTTGCACAACCTGTCACTCGTATATTTCAAACAGAAAAGAAATAACTGAACTTGGATCATCTAACTTAATCGGAGTAATTTCTTCAGTCAAAGTTGACTTTAGTTTGAGACAAATTAATCTCAGATTAGACTTTATACAACACAAAATTCCAAGTTCAGCTGAAACAAGGATCAATTTAACCTCTGATCTAAGATTAAATGGTTTATACAATCGGGCCTAAGACTTTCGTGGTTCGAATCATGCCTGGGAAGGAAACTTTTCGTTTTTGTTCCTTATTCAAATTTATTTCCAATTTTTTTCGATTACATCGATATTTTACTACTTAATTAACTTATTATTCCCAGAACATGAATTTTACCAGCAATCGAAAAGTATTGGGAATAAATTTGAATAAGGAACAAAAAAAAAGTTTCCTCCACAGGCAGAATTCGAACCACGAAAGTCTTAGTTACCAGCCTATCGTGCTCTGGAGTAAACAAGACTCTGAAATCAGCTACAAGGGTCGGTCCGGTTTTTTTGCCACTAATGTACGTACGCTCTTCATAGTAAGCGTTCGAAATATACGCCATCTTGTGTTAAACAATGTTCTGATCACTTCCTAACATCCGTGATTGCACTTCAGGACAGCGTTAAATAACAAACTAAAAAAAAAATGAAATGAAACGGATGGTAGGCCTAATCTGAAGGCGTAAGTTCAGTGCTGTATGCCGCTTGTGTTCGATTCCTTCCAATTCCTTTTTTTCCCATGGTTGTTCGAACAGTACGGAGTCTCGCATTATTCTGCTGGAAGAGGATTCTATTTCGATTAACTAATGCCGGTTACCTCTTCCTGAAAACTTAATGCATTCGTTCTAGTTGTTGAGAATATAAATCCGCATCGACTGCACGTCCGATTGGAACAAACTCTCAGTGAATCACACTTCAAAATTCCACCAGACACATACTGTAACTTACCCTGGGCGAACCAATTTTGTTTAAGGACAATTTTGGCAGGCTGACAGGGATCGAACTGCTATTTTGAGATGTCGGAGTTGCGGTAATAGGCCTATCTATTTTTCATTACATATGACAGTTCTCCTGATAAATCTATCATCAATGGGATTAGGGATAAGCTGACTGCATATTCACTCTGCGTTGAGCCTGTGCAGGTGTCAATTCATGAGGTACAGATCTACAACATCTATATGATTATCTAAACGTTTTAATATGGCGATGTATTGCATCTTTTGAAGCACCTTGTTCTTCTGAAAACCTACGGGTAGCCTGCTTTTTGTGGATTTTCTTCCAGAATTCTGCGTGAATTCTCAACGTTTCATACCTTAGGTTTTCCAGTACGTTGTAAATCCTTAATGTAACCTATATTGTTGTGCTACGCGCTCACTAACGACACCTTCATCCTCGACTTCAAATATTCTTCGAGCCGCAGCAGAAACTTTATAATCTTATTTCTAATAGTGATTTAGAATAGTCTAATCTCAAACTTTATCACCTACATTTTATATTCTTTAATAATAATAATAATAATAATAATAATAATAATAATAATAATAATAATAATAATAATAACTTTCTTAAAAATGGCTTTTAAGGAACCCGAAGGTTCATTGCCGCCCTCACATAAGCCCGCCATCGGTCCCTATCCTGTGCAAGATTAATCCAGTCTCTATCATCACACCCCACCTCCCTCAAATCCATTTTAATATTATCCTACCATCTACGCCTCGGCCTCCCTAAAGGTCTTTTTCCTTCCGGTCTCCCAACTAACACTCTATATGCATTTCTGGATTCGCCCATACGTTCTACATGCCCTGCCCATCTCAAACGTCTGGATTTTAAGTTCCTAATTATGTTAGGTAAAGAATACAATGCGTGCAGTTCTGTGTTGTGCAACTTTCTCCATTCTCCTGTAACTTCATCCCTCTTAGCCCCAAATATTTTCCTAAGCACCTTATTCTCAAACAACCTTAACCTCTGTTCCTCTCTCAGAGTGAGAGTCCAAGTTTCAAAACCATACAGAAGAATCGGTAATATAACTGTTTTATAAATTCTAACTTTCAGATTTTGGACAGCAGACTGGATGATAAAATAATAATAACAATAATAATAATAATAATAATAATAATAATAATAATAATAATAATAATGTTTTATTTTCGCTGGCAGAGTTAAGGTCATAAGGCCTTGTCTTACACTCAACCAGCCTTAATCAATACAATACATATTTAAATTACGAATATTTACACTACACTTAAAAGGTTCTCCAGCAATATTCTTCAGTTAAGTTTTAACGACTAGTAGACTACATATTTATTTAAATTTAGATAACCGTATAAGGTAAAGTAGTAACTTAATTTATTAGCTAATTTAATTCAATCAATTATAATTCATTTGAGATTTGAGAGAGCTAATAAAATGATGAAAATTAATTTAATATAAGCTTACTAGAACTATGTTACAGGAAGAGAAAAGAAAAAATATATATAAATCTGAAATATATTTCTATAATGAGAATATTAATGTAATTGCCATTAGAGGTTTTGTAAATCTATTTAGAGAAATTAATGATAATAATAAGAATGGACAGATGTTAGTTTCATTATATTCTTTGTATTAAGAAATGAGTCCACACCTGTGGGGCAACGGTTAGCACGTCTGACCGCGAAACCAGGTGGTCCGGATTCAATTCCCGGTCGGAGCAATTTACCTGGTTGAGGTTTTTTCCGGGTTTTTCCCTGAACCCAATATGAGCAAACGCTGTGTAACTTTCGGTGCTGGACCCCAGACTCATTTCACCGGCATTATCACCTTCATCTATTCGGACGCAAAATAACCTAAGATGTTGATAAAGCGTCGTAAAATAACCTACTAAAGTAATAAAAAAAATTAAGAATTGACTACTGTCACATGCTCACAATACGCGATAATAATCATGGTGTCCTGTAAATTACATTGTCTTATTAAAGAAAATGATTAAAATCTTAAAATCACAAAACTTAAAAAAAACGACATTATTCACGATATGGTCGAATATTGTTCGTACTGCTGCATTAATCTCATATCCTCTGTGCCTAGTGCTCACCATTCCATCTTTAGTTGGATCCGATTTCCACTGGATGAAACCTGTCTGAAAGCCATAAGTTTTTAATGGTTCGATTGGAACAGGATTTGTTTTTCTTAATAGATTTCTTAAGTCGCTAAGTTTGGTAAATACTCATCTCATAAGAGATATATTGCTGAATGGAGGCAAACACGACAAAGCATAGGTTGCTTGTCGCATGTTTCTTGGCAGTATACTCGTACGTGTGTACACATAAAAAGAGATGCCGTTATTTCTGATGCTGCAGCTTTTGAATTGAAAATGACAAAGTTATATAAAAATGCAACGCGTTGGCATGGTGAAGGTTTGATCATAATTTTTAACTCCCCGTGAGCGTTGTGGGCACTCGACGTCTTACGTAGTGCTACGTGATTTGCATACCACTCGCAGCTGTTTTTTTTTGTTGTTGCTCAGGTTTCAGCTGCTTTTGTGCGAGCTGTGGGAACATGAACATCATTCCCGTAGGCAGCATTTTAGAACCGTGTCGAATTATGTTTTATTAATTTTTACAACCTTTCCTGTCCTGTCTTCTAAATAATCTGCGAAGAGATGGGCAGATAAACGACCCGAGTAAAACCGGTCAGCAGTTTCAAATATAAACCGTGTCTACAAATTATTCACCTGATTATAAAATGTAATAAAATTCGTGTTTGTAATGTGTAAAAGCTATTTGATACAACCGATAAAGCAACTAAAAATAATTTTTAGTAGAAATCATATTTCATGTACATCATTTCCGATTAATTTAACTCGTAGATACTGAATAATAACTAAATCCATCAAATAGTTTAGGCGATGGTATTGTAATAATAATATATATATTTCTCATCATATTCGATCCTGCTGCAACTTGAAATAATTTTTAGTAGAAATCATATTTCATGTACATCATTTCCCGTTTAATTTAACTCGTAGATACTGAATAATAACTAAATCAATCAAATAGTTTAGGCGATGGTATTGTAATAATAATATATATATTTCTCATCATATTCGATCCTGCTGGTCCTTCACATTTCTGTATTCGGGCCAGCATTCCCTTATTTACACTATTTACAACTTTAAACTCAGACGTATTTTGACACTTGAAGCCTGTTCTTGCTATGTCTTTCATGTCCCTTCACTTTCACTTTACCATCCTTCTAATTCATCCATTACTGTTCTACTTTCCTTCTCTTGTTCTCACTTCACTTAAAAAGCATTCCTAGCGTGTGTCCTATATATATATATATATATATATATATATATATATATATATATATATATATATAGTGCCAAGTTTGTGAGGATGTTGGTAGTGTAGCTGAGAATAGTACCACTTCCTATACACGTCACATCAGCCATTTGCCAACACAGTTATCAGACTAACTGCGGCAAATGTAAAACACTCGCACTTAACGTTCCCACTACTTATTTCACACGCCAAAAATGGTGACGCAGATTACTTCATTTCCGACTTTCTCATAACTAACTTAATACTTTCTTCTTGTAAATAACAATACATATAACTTATTTAATATATATATATAATATAGTCCACACCTGTGGAGTAACGGTCAGCGCGTCTGGCCGCGAAACCAGGTGGCCCGGGTTCGAATCCCGGTCGGGGCAAGTTACCTGGTTGAGGTTTTTTCCGGGGTTTTCCCTCAACCCAATACGAGCAATTGCTGGATAACTTTCGGTGCTGGATCACGGACTCATTTCACCGGCATTATCACCTTCATATCATTCAGACGCTAAATAACCTAAATGTTGATACAACGTCGTAAATAACCGAATAACAAAATATATATAATATATATGTTGACTATTTCACTAAAAACTTGAACGATTATTATATTCGCTGTCTAAACACATCTCACACAACACATTAGCGCTCGTACCCTAGCAACATTGGTTTGACTTTGTTTATAAGGAAGTTTTTAAATAGAAAAAGTCTAAAAACAGTGGAATTATTTGGAAATCAAAAGGCAGGAAAAGAAATTGAAAATATTTGAAGAAGGAAATGATGAACAGGAAATCGAAGAATTGAAGCAGAAGGCTGAAAGAGAAGGTGAATGATTTGAAAAGTAAAAGGCTTAAAAAAGAAGGCGAAGAATTTGAAGGGGAAGAACTGAATAAGAAGGCGAAGGATTTGGAGAGCGGAAGGTTGAAAGAAAAGGTGAATGATTTGAAAAGTAAAAGGCTAAAAAAAAAGAAGGCGAAGGATTTGAAGGGAAAAGACTGAACAAGAAGACGAAGGATTTGGAAAACAAAAGACTGGAAAAGAAAGCGGAGAAGTTGAAGAGCAAAAGTCTGAATAAGAAGAAGAGTTTGAAGAAAGGAGTTGAAATTTGAGACGTAGATCAATTAAGAGAACGAGAAGCAATTGCGGGGAAAAAAGACAAAGGCGAAAAGAACTTGAACATGTAAAAGAAGAAAAAGAAATTGAAGAAGCCAAAGAAAGAAAGTTATAGTATTGCAGAACAAATTATTTTGCTTGCAATGACTTTGTTCCTTTGTCATGTAATTGTACATTATTTTTAGTCGTTTAACTAAAATTAAATATTCAATTTCATAAACTTAATAAAATTATCCAGTTGCAATAACTTTTTGAGGAGAAGCTGAAGAACGAGCCGACGAAATAGAAGATCAATTATTAGAAGAAAGAAAGCGAAGAAAACTGGACAGGACAAAGAAAAAGGAGAAAGGCGTGCAGAAAGCAGAAGGAAGTGAAGAGATTAAAAATAAGGCGAAAAGAAACTTAATTAAATGACAGAATAAGAATGCAAAGAAGGAGAACAAGAACAAGTGGAAGACAAGAACGACTTGCAACAACACTGGACAAAAAGGGGAACTGGAACTTAACTCTGAAATCCTCATCACACGTCCTTTCCGCTTCACTGCTTATAAACAAACGCACTGTGCATCGGTGATGGATTTCAGATGACCAGCGAGAGCGAAAGTTCGTAAAAGCCATGATGAAATCCGTCACTGAGCAGTGCTTAACTAGTCGTCTCAGCCGGGAATGGTGGATTGAGGAGTTAAGGCTCATTCACAATGAAAATTAAACATAACCGTAACATAAACAAAGAAGTTTGCGCCCAGGCTACCAAATGGGATCATTCACAATGATTCACATAAGCATTGACATAAACATTACCGTAAGACGTTAACATGAAAGTTTGCAAACTCCAAACTTTCATGCTTATACTTACGTGATTTGCAAACAGAACACAATCGTGGAGCGCTGAAGTCGCCTATACGACAGAATATGAGGAAATGGCGCCGTTGTTATGTTTCCATGGTTACCAGATATGTTTGCGGTTATGTTTATGTCCCCATCGTGAATGATGGTATGACTTCTTGATTTTACCGTAACGTTTATATTCTTAAGCTATGTTTAATTGTTCATTGTGAATGAGCCTTTAAGGAAAAATCTCTATGACTCAATTGTTCCATTAGCGCCCAGGTCTTACTTGGAAGAATAACTAAGAGTAGAAATGTAAGAAAAAGAAGAAAAATATTACGTAATAATAAATAAGGGAACAAGAAGAAATTGTACACGTAAAAGAAAGTTTAAAGGAACAAAGAGGATTATAATATTTCTCGCTTAATTATGAAAAAATGACACTAATAGAATCCAGAACAGAATAGATAATCATGTTATTTAGTGACTATGCATGAAAAAGCGTTTAATGGGACAGAAGGAACCGGGCAGTCGATACGCCTGTCTGTCAAGCAGCGCTCTCTTGTGACTGATGAATACAGCCCATGAATATACATACATATATTTTAAGAAACAATGTCTTGTCATGACTGTGCGTTTTGTAGGACCAGCCGGTGAAAACAAGGCTCTGCCCGACCGACCTCTTCAAACAGATCTAGATATCGCCCAAGAAGACCATGAGAGTAAACACTGCTTCATACTTGTTTACAATCCCCGATTGTATAGACAGCGTTCATAATATTGTTTGCTGTAATCTTTAAATCGAAGCAGTTCCCTCGTAATTCCGCGAACTTTGGGTTAATTAAATATTCAGTGGAAGACAGACATAAATCACAACTCAAACAAGAAAATGGTACCGGTTAAGCTTATGCTGTCTCAAAATAAAAGAGCAAATTTTACTGTCATGTGTGAGTTCCTATAATAGTTCAGGCTAGTAAACAAGCCTTTTATCCACGGATCCGAGTTCAATTACCACCATATGAACCGTTCAGAGCAAAAGTGGTATAAATCAAAATTGGGTCATGATGTTTAAAGTAAAAATTCTGTAAAATACAGCGCAAAGCAGCAGTTAATATGTCCTTCGTGCTATCCACTGACTACTAATAGTTTAAATAAATTGAATATTAATAGCTACTGTTCTCCAATCAGGAGATAAACCGTGAAAAGAATGTGCTTACTATTGCGTCATCTATTGGAGCGAAGTAGATAGATAATATTAGAGTTATAACGTCAGTTTAAAAATCATGCGCTCTCCTGCATATGTTATTTCCTGTATGGAGGGATTAAAAGACCAGGAGATTAACAGTGATCTAATTTTGTAACTAGGGTAGTATAAAAATGTGGATATCAGTGTTATGGTTTGTGCTTTGAGAGATAGCCAATAGAGATACGAGTACCCACGTGTGTGACCTTATGACATCTTATGGCATCAACATTCATTCACAGCATCACCCCGCTTCGTCTCATTCCCTGGAGACTTTCTCATGTTTGGAGTACAGTACTTTGCGCTGTATTTTACAGAATATTTACTTTAACCCTCATTACCCATTTTTGACTTATACCACTTCTGCACTGAACGGCTCAATAATGTTTTCAAACAATATTTTGTATTTTATTATTTTTATTGTCCCGAGCCGTAGCTGTGGGTCTAAGGCTACATGCCTTGCACTGCCGTCATGAAATGAGCATTGATTCGAGTCCTCATGAAATAATTTTTTTCTCATGAAATTTTGGACAGTATACCGGGTGTACCATAAGTCATTTCATTAATTTTGGTGACTGATTTCTTTAGTAAAAACAATAAAAAGTCAAGTGTCTTTTTGCTGCATTTCGGACAACTTTTTCGGAAAAAAATGGAATTTTAAACCCGTAAATTGTGCCATGATACAACGTTGTAATCAGGAGTATGTTATGTTCCGGTGAACAATCTCTTCATCCGACGTGTTTTGATTATGGGACTGGGTGTCATTGACATTTATATTATTTTTAATGTAAGAAAAAATGCAGATGTGTACACTACTATTTAATCTTTCTGTTTTAAGCGTGTAGAGAGAAGCTGCAAGGAGTATTTTACTTCACGCAATTAGAAATGGTTTGCTCACACTTCAATTTTTGAAGTAGTTAATCGGTAAACTTACAAAAGAGAAACTAAATTTCCAGAACTGTTTGTTTACATTGATTGTTTATATTTCTTGTTCTCTAAAAACATACACGTGAACTATAGTACGTATCTGTTGATTCTAGGCAATAAATTTTTACAGAGTTGTCACAGTTCGGTAGAAATGAAAGTACACTGGGACTGAGTTTTGAAACTTTTAAATTTTATGACAAATTTATTTCAAATTCGGCGCGTTTGTTGTTGTGTCTGTACTTTTAAATTACAGTTCGAAATTTCGTCAATGCTTTTAAAAATCTTCTGTGAAGGACTTACATTTCATGATAAAGAAATTTGAGAATTGGTTTATGAGATGAAAATTTTCTTACAAATCATAATTTTTGCTTGATAATTTTCTTTCATTTATTCATCTAATGAAAAGTTTTCAGTGAAGAGCTGATTCTATGCTCAGCTTTGTGCATTGCAATATGTTGAATATTCTTGCAAACTTTCATGTAAATCGGAGTAAATGGAAGCCACTGGTAACCTTGCTATTGACCAAAAACGTAGTTTTGAGAAGACGCAATTTTTAGTGGGTATGGCATTTTAAAAATGGTCCCCAGACCTTTAAAAGCAGTAGGTGGGGGCTGAATATAGGACAGAATATTAAACAAATATACAAGGTAATTATTTATGTAAAAATATATTTTTTTTAATTTTAACATTTTGGCCAATAATTCAGTCCTAATGTCGACCTGGTTGGCGAGTTGGTATAGCGCTGGCCTTCTATGCCCAAGGTTGCGGGTTCGATCCCGGGCCAGATCGATGGTTTTAAGTGTGCTTAAATGCGACAGGCTATGTCAGTAGATTTACTGGCATGTAAAAGAACTCCTGCGGGACAAAATTCCGGCACATCCGGCGACGCTGATATAATCTCTGCAGTTGCGAGCGTCGTAAAATAAAACATAACATTTATTCAGCTCTAATGTCCCTTAAAATTGATCTCAGGAACGAAATAGTACATTTCGTCGTTGTTCCGGCAATAACTCTTATGTGACATATTTATCAATTTTCAGATTTTTGCTCTATTAAATAACTTTAATAGTGATACAACAAATAATAAAATCTCCTATATGTAATTATATTCCTTTCTTTAAAAAAAATATAAGAATTCACGATATCCTATGCACTACTGCCATAGAAGAATAAATGTGTTTTTTTCTTCCTACTGTCCACACGTGTGGAATAACGGTCAGTGTGTCTGGCCGCGAAACCAGGTGGCCCGGGTTCGAATCCCGGTCGGGGCAGTTACCAGGTTGAGGTTTTTTCCGTGGTTAACCCAATACGAGCAAATGCTTGGTAACTTTCGGTGCTGGACCCCGGACTCATTTCACTGGCATTATCACCTTCATTTCATTCAGACGCTAAATAACCTAGATATTGATACAGCGTCGTAAAATAACCCAATAAAATAAAAAAAAATCTTCGTACTGAAAAATTTCATATTTTGCACATAGGAGTTATTGCAGGAACAACGACGATTTGTTCAAATTAAATTTCTGGAAATTTAAGTGATGAAATTAAAATTCGTTTTAGTTTAGGCCTGAAGTTTTTAATGATGTTTGGGGACTGGGTGCATTTCCGTGACGACCGAATGATGCATACACAATTTACAGCCCCCATTATTTCTTGAATGTGTCTACAAATATCATATTATCCTAAGCGGGCTACTAACCAAGAACAATAGTCTCCACGCAACGTCGAAATAGGTACTTTGACCGTTACGTGCACCGTGGTTAGGGTTGAGCATATTTGATTTCTAAACAACGTAACAAATGCAGTTGAATCCCACTGCACGAGGGGAAGAGTGTATTGAAACACAACACGTGCTCGATAATCGCTATTGGATGCCATGCAACATTAATGGAGTTGAAACGAGCCATTCTGAACAATATGGCCGCTCATACTGCTGTGAGATATTGCTGCATTTGCACGCCTTGTTTGGATGCGCTGTGGTCGTTTCTTGGTTTAGTCCGATTCCTGTATTGCGGCGTACACACATGAAGTATCAATCATGTTTGATGAATGAGTGTTAACAAGACTGGAGGGCAGGGTGATCAATAACAGCATCAGGGACGTAAACAAACGCAGAGATCACTGCGATGCTGACGGCTCTATATAGGGGGAAATCATAATGTAACATTTCCCACGAATACTTCAGATTTAATTAAACCAGATGTTCCAGTTACCATGGTCAAAATAACACAAAATGACAGAGAGTCCAACATGAGAATTTTGAGATTGGGAACGAATGATTGGAGGTGCCATCTTAAGGGACACTAGGACCACAGTCTAGTATATACAGTCACGAAGCTCAATACGTAGTAAATATGCATCCATAGATAGTTGCTAACCACTAGGATCGCTAATATCGCCTCATTACAGACAATGCGAAATAGTACCGGCAGAGTCTAGTGTTCCTAGCAACCTCACAACTCAAGCTTCGTGTCTGTATATACTAGACTGTGCTAGGACTGAGGTTTTGCAAATGAGCAGTTAGGAAATTGATAGTAAGAGATCTTTTAACTCTGCGCCTTCTTTTAGGTCCAGGAACGATTTTTATATAGGCCTGAACCATATATCAGTAAGGTAAAGTACCCAAATAAGAGACAGGTTCCTAATAAGAGATACATTTTTAATTTCTCCGGTATAATTTGCCATTTATCGACAACTATAGGAAATCAATCTGTGTGCTTCTAAGACATCGTATTCTTTGTCTAACCTCAGTTGAAAGTAAGCTACGAAGCTGAGAGCAAGCAAAGTAGTTTTTCACATTTTGAACTTTCTGATGGTTTCTGTTGAGGAAGTGAACAGCAGTTAATGTAAGGTGCAACAAAATTATTATTAATTTTATAAAATTGCTGGCAAAATGTTGCATGTAATAAGGTAGGTTGCTAATAAGAAAGATAATAATTTATGACCTTGGGTAGCTATTTCATTTTTATTTATTCCGTTCCCTAATAAGAGATACCTATGGGTCCTATTAAGAGACAGTACTGTATCTCTTATTTAGAACCCTTATTTGGTTTTATTATGATGCTCACCTTTGAGGATTTACGAAAGGCGTTAATGCTTCTAGTCGTGTCAGTTTGGCTGCCATAAACTACATAAGAACCAATGAAAGATTAATCGAAGTTTAATATTCTACCATTTTTCCTTTCCCTAGTAAAATCTTAACGTTAGCAATAGTAGCCTAAGTAAGATTAGTACATTCATGTCCGATTTTACCGACTTTGTGTTATTTTCGTAAACCATCTTAATTTCACTTGGAAAGATTTCAAATAAACAACAGAATTTCTGTTGAGAGGACTTAGACCACTGTTGCACTGTCCCCTTCAATTTTAAAATGTGCCTGAATTTATTAAAATATCTACATGATTTAACAGTGTTATATATTGCTTCAATTTTCACTCAATGATAATAACTTTTGTCCATGTTCAAAAATAAAGTTAAATAACACACGTATCTCTTATTTGGAACCTCTTTCCAAAACATCATTATTTCCCAGTTTTACTTCTTTTTATAATTAAAAATAATAATAAAAACTGACTAAAATTTGTATTGTCAATTCTAAAAATAGACGAAATGCTGTATGCATTCCACTCATTGAGATTAAAAATGTCTATTCCCATCCTCATTTATAAGCAGTTAAAAAAGTTGTCTCTTATTTCGGTACTTTACCTTATTGTATCTGTTTCACAAATTTGTCATTTTCTCGAAATTATATTTTTAATGATCAAAATGCTCCATGGGCATGCGGTTTCCCACCAAATTCAATTAAAATATTCTTACAATTTCATGCATATTATATTACCTGAGAACTGACATTGAGAAATATTAAATTTCTTGAAAATTAGACGCTAAAAATTAATATGTTAATAAAAAATGTGAATAAATAAAAGTCTGATTTTCAAAAATGTATTGTGTCTAAACTATCCTAGATTTCATGAATTTCTCGACGTTAAAATATTGTCAATTTATAATTCCATTGTTTTCTGTGTTGCTGTTATTTATATTATATATGCATTTTTATACTGGTTGAGTGGAAGAGAAGGCCTTGTGGTCTTAACTCTGCTTACTTATTTACTGGCTTTTAAGGAACCCGAAGGTGCATTGCCGCCCTCACATAAGCCCGCCATTGGTCCCTGTCCTGTGCAAGATTAATCCACTCTCTATCATCATATCCCACCTCCCTCAAATCCATTTTAATATTATCCTCCTATCTACGTCTCGGCCTCTCCAAAGATCTTTTTCCCTCCGGTCTCCCAACTAACACTCTATATGCATTATTGGATTCGCCCATACGTGCTACAGGCCCTGCCCATCTCAAACGTCTGGATTTAATGTTCCTAATTTTGTCAGGTGAAGAATACAATGCGTGAAGTTCTGCGTTGTGTAACTTTCTCCATTCTCCTGTAACTTCATCCCTCTTAGCCCCAAATATTTTCCTGAGAACCTTATTCTCAAACATCATCATCTCTGTTCCTCTCTCAAAGTAAGAGTCCAAGTTTCACAACCATACAGAACAACCGGTAATATACAGTAACTGTTTTATAAATTCTAACTTTCAGATTTTTTGACAGCAGACAAGATGACAAAAGCTTCTCAACCGAATAATAACACGCATTTCCCATATTTATTCTGCGTTTAATTTCCTCCCGAGTGTAATTTATATCTGTTACTGTTGCTCCAAGATATTTGAATTTTTCCACCTCTTCGAAGGATAAATCTCCAATTTGTATGTTTCCATTTCGTACAATATTCTGGTCACTAGACATAATCATATACTTTGTCTTTTCGGGATTTACTTCCAAAGTAGGGATTCGTAACAAGGTATTTTTTACGGTGATGGATTGTTAGCCCTTCGCCCAACCCCCAAGCTGGATGACCATCCCTTATCGTCTGTCCTCTGCTGTAAAAATAAATGAATTAATGAATAAATAATTTAAACTATAGGAAACATCATCATAGTATATCAGTCTTTATCACTATAATCCATTATAAAAAGTCTATAAGATCTAATTTTGAATCATGAATAGAACGTCAACTTCGGCACAAACAAGAAATGCTGTGGCACGCGTCAAAAAAGACGTTACATCAATATACAGTCTATGAACAGCTAATCTTATCTCCGTACGCTCTGGGACAAAATACGGCCCATAGAAATAACCATAAAGGATAATATTGGCAACTTGATAAAGAAAAAAAGCTTTTAGAACGCGCGTAAGATGTCTGCTTCAGCGTCATGAAATCTATTTTTTTTTCTCCAGAAAATGAAATTCATAGAGATCGTACGCGTAGGTATTTCTAAGCAAATAACATCAGCGATCTATGTAATTCACGCTGGCACCTGATTATTAGAGCTGACAGTTAAACTCGTATGCACGTAGTTGACCTAGATCGTTTTCATTACTGCCATAAATATCTGAATCCGTCTCGAACACCCGAAATTTATCCCTCCCCAATTTTCGCTACTGAAATAGAACTCCTCCTCCCCTCCGAGCGGTCTCTAAAAGCCTAATTGAGTCATTAGACAAACAATGCATGGGAAGCTGTACACCTGGTGACTCAACAGTGAAACACAAGACTGCATTTGTTTGTTGTTTGCTTAATCATCATAGCGCGTTCCATAGAGTGATTCACGAGGATTTACCGCCACTTATGGAGCTTATTTCCGAAGACATTCTGAGCAAAAAAAGTCATACAAACTTGTGTTTTAATCTCAATATTTTCAGAGTTACACTAATTTGAAGGTTTAAGCAAAACACCATTTTTCTTTAGCTTTTAGGGTAAAATAATATGAAAATTAGAGAATGAACTATTCAGAAGTATCATTTCTTTAATTGGCTAGTGTTCTGAATATATATTATTTGCGTGATATGCGTAAATCATTTTGTGATTTAAGACGGCGCTTATTCCGTCGGATCCCGGCATATCAGTCACTCATAACGAGTGCACCTCCGCACATATGTGGACATTGTCCTACGTTCATAGACAGCTATGACGTAGTGCAGAGGGCAGGCCACTAGAGGGAACCCAAGAGGTGGAACTTAAACTGAGACGATTCGATCCGACACTGGGATGGGAATGCGGTGGAGCTTAGTGGATAAAGCATCAGCACGTAGAGCTGAAACCCGGGTTCAAATCCCGGTGCCGGAGAGAATTTTTCTCCGTCCACTACTCTTTCATCGTAGTGTTCTGAAGATAAAAATGTGTTGTGAATTCCATAGTTGCTTCGTACGGATTTCCCCCCCCCCCACCTACAAAATTATATTTTCCTTACGCTTTTATCACAACGATTGTTATAAATCACGCACTGTTGTAAATTCTTTAAGACTGTACATTAGGATGCATAATTAAAGTGTAAAGAATAAAGTTCCTGAAGTCGTATGACTTGTAACAATTTTGTTGTAAATGCATAAGAATAATGTAATTTTTAGTTAAAAATTAAAAAAAAAAACAAAATCTGTGCAAAGCAATTCACAACACATTTTGACTACCAAATCCTCTTAATGACTGCCTCCGTGGTCTGTTGGTCAGCATGCTGGCTTCCAGATCAGGAGGTCCCGGGTTCTATTCCCGGGCTAGGCTGTCGGTGAATTTTTCTTGAAGAAGAGGAATTCCCTGGGTGTCTAGAGTCTGGATATTTGTGTGATTGTGAGTGTGCCGGGTTAATATAAATTAACCAATCATCACAATATAAAAATACGTCAGGACTGTCGCTGGGCAGTAACCTGAACACACGTTTCAGCGTCACATTGTTGACAAGTAACTCCATCTGTTAGCACAACCATAAAGCATCTAATAGATGCTATAGAGTTACCAACAACGAAAAAAAAAAAATCCTCTTAATAGTATGAGAAGTTTAAGAATAACATGGAATCAAGAATTGCAACTACATCTCATTATTTTAAGTTAACGTTCAGTAACTCAGTGCATTTATGGCCATATTGCCCTCTGGTATTAGAATCTGTAGTCGAGAAGGAACTCTAAACCAATTACCGTTGTTAAGAAGCCTTCTACAGACCGAAGTAGGGCCTGCCACCGAGTCTTTCCACCCACGTCATCATGTTAAAATGAAATCTCGGGCCCAAACCAGTGTTTAAGGCGCCCCAACATCACAGGAGAGCAACATTTATTATTAAAAGATTTTTCATAATTTGAGTTTGGCGTCGAGCTTATAGCATCCTGCCTTCTTGAAAAGTGAAAGCTGTGATCGCTTAAGGACCTCCCCCCCCCCTCCCATCCCCAGAAACTCGAGTAATTTCTTCCTTATCTCCTTCCTTCTTCATCATAACCTTCCAACCGAGTCTCTTTTTTAACCCGTTCCACCTCTGCCGCTGATTTATGCATCACATTGCCCTGTCATGTTATTAGAAGCTTATGGTGGCCTTGATTAGGTTGCCGGGGGGGTCTGCCTTCAAGCCAGAGCCCGTAAGCTTAGCCAAGGAATCCTTGCGTCTTGATGACTTTGAGATCCGCCCTCTTATATGAAATGTGTGGCCTGCATTCTGAGCCCATGCCACTGCCGAGGCGATGCTAGCCGTCCGCACAGTAATTTCATATTCGAAGACAAGGAGAGGAGATGAAGGGGAGAAGGATTTAAATGAGCTGCAATGTTTTAATCATCTCTGCTGGACCTGTGGCTATCAGGGGAGAGAAATATTCTGCCGGAATGTTTATGCTATGTCAGACACTGTAGTTCCCAATATTTCACTCGGGCCTCTTAAAGTAGAACTGCAGTTAAGATTATGTTATTAAGTTAGCCATAATTATTCAGTTATGTTATATAGTGTCTTTAAAATATATGATACAACGATAACTCAGTCAACTAACGGTTTCGTTACGAAAGTACCATAGAAATTTGTTGGAGGTTTAGTTTACATTATTGAGAGTTTATACTGCGAAAATTAATTTTTATTTGTAAAATTTTTTTAACTGTGGAGATACTTCCGCTAGTATAATTTTACTATATTTTAATCTTTTTTCCCTCAAAATCCATAGGTCCTTTGGGAATAAAAATTGGCATGCTTAATATACATTATCTCGTAGTGTTTTTTGGAAATCTATTTTTCTAATTAGGAAAGTTTGTAGAGTATTTTATTCAGCCAGACAGCGTTTACATTAAACAGTAACTCAAAAAGTAAGCCTACTTTAAAACATTTTAATGAAACTTTGCATGTAATTACATGAAGCTCCCTTATTGTGCAAGTTTCGCTTACAACACACTGCGCATGTGCAATAAAGAAGAGCTCCTGTGTATATATTGAAACCTGGTGAGTGGAAGAGAAGGCCTTATGGCCTTAACTCTGCCAGGTAAAATAAAACTACTACTACTACTACTACTACATATGCTGTTTGTGGACAGTCGTGGAAATTATTGTTACCTACTTATAGGTGAACTCCAATCAGGAGTCTCTCCAAATTTTAATTTCGTATCTGTTCACGGAAATAAAATTTGAAGCTCCCTTATTGTGCAAGTTTCGCTTACTGCGCATGTGCAGTAAACAATAACCCCTGTATATATGCTACTTGTGGACAGTCGTGCGAAATTGTTGCCTACATACAGGTGGACTCCCATCAAGATTCGTTCCAAATTTTAATTCCGTATTTGTAGGCTACAGATCTCCCATGTGGACAACATACCCTGGCCTAGAATGTTTAATGTAGAATGTATAGTTTATTTAAAAAAATATTGATCAATAATATTTTTTAAAATTAGTATGAAAATATTGTTTAAAAATGAACTATAGGCCTACATTCTACATTAAAGTTTCTAGATTATGTTGTTTAGCCTATGAGGTGGAATGGAGGGCTTTGCCGGAAGAAAGGCGGATAGACCTGTACGCCCTTCTTCGGGAAAACGGTTTAAAATATAGTGAATAATTATAGTAGCGAAATTTTGTTTTGATTGTACTGTACATACCTGCAGGACAGGGCTACGTGCGTGTATAACATTTTAATCAGGTGCGTTTTAAAATCTTAGCTTGCATGTATTTCAATTCACCATATTGACGTATACGCCCTTTTTCCGGCAAACCCCTCAGTTATAGATGCATGCAAATTTTCTTTAAAAATGTATCTTTAGAACATTTTGTGTTATCAGGTAAATTCTGTCCCGGCTTAACAAAATATTCCACATTTTTTCGTAATTAAAAAAAAATAAATATTAGGTTTTCAAAAACATTAACCAATTTTATTACTGATGTACAGCTGTTATAGTATACCAATCATCATATTCTTTTCATTGGTAGGAAAATTAATCTACATAGGATACAAGTAAGCTACTAATACTAATAAATTATGTAAAAGAAAACACAATTCATATTTGGCCATTTAGGATTGTTGTGGCACTTTATAGGGACTTATACAGAGTGGAAGTGAAATAACCTTACAGATTGAAAGGAACGATAGAATACGCTGAAGTTGATAGAAAACCTACGAGTATATTTCTTTTTGTGATTAAATTCACGGTTAATTAGAAAATTAAGTTTGAAGTTTCAGCAGTCCGGCAACTTCGCCGCTAACACACACTTCTCGTGATACAGATGTAAGAGGTCAACGAACTCGATGTATCTCGCCAGATAAGCTGTTCTCTGGCGCTGTGTTGCAACCAAATCGCATCGTGCAATGGCTTCAAATTAGAGATTTTAAAATTAAAATTACACGAAAACCGTTCACACTATTGAAATACCACGCCAGAGGGATAACTTAATCTTTATTAGAGTTCCTATCGATATGGTCGAAAATCATGTCACGATCCTAATTACCGAATAAGACATTGTTAAACATTTGCGAAAAACATTTTTTTCTGAAAAAAAAAATTAGCTGTGAAATTTTCACCCATATATTATAGTTTTTTGTTACAAAATGAGTTATTCTCTCTGGAAATCTGCAAGTTTATTTTACTTCCACCCTGTATATCAACACTAATATACTACTATTATGAAGGCAAATATGTATAATAACGAAATCGTTTAAATTAAAAGGGCTCACTCGGATATCAAAGGGTTAAAAGAATGGCGTTTGTATTTAAAAGCTTGAGAATAATCTATCGTTACCGTTGGTTCATAATTTCACTAATTCCCTTCATGTTCAAGTCTTTTGAGATACTAATGCTTTTAATCACGCATTACAACTTCCTGCCATATTTCTCTACTGAATGGCAAAAGGATGATCTAATCGTTAGCAATTATAAATATATATATACATATATATTTTTTAATTTCACATCGAGGTTTTATAAAATGGACTTCGAAGTTGATAATCTGTGTATCCTCATAGCAGGTCTTATTCATAGTGCGCTTAGAAAGAAAATTAAATGGGAGGGTAAATGTATAATACAATGTTGGATGTTTTGAAAATCCCTAAATTTGCGTGGAAACTAATTCAACTGTCAAAGGGAGATTTGAATATAATTTCAAAAGCGAGAAAAATATATTGCATATTGGTGGTGATAGAGCTATAATCATAGCTGTTCAGAGGAAATGCCTTCCTAGGACTAACATAGCTATACAGCGTAAACCGTAAGTTATGTTATTAATTTCATGGGGTTATTCTTTGAGATATTTCAAACAAAAAAGTTTAATACAATTTTGCTCGTTTTTGCTTCCTTTTCGAGATAAAGATAAGATAGCACAGTCTTTATTTATAGTCCCAGATTTATTGCATTTATTTATTTATAGTTAGAATTAAATTTACGTTTATTTTATTTTTATTGCTGAAATGTAATTTTATTACTGTAATTATTGTAATGTTATTATTGTATCGTGGATTTACTAGTTTGTTTTGCTTGTGGTGGGTGAGCGACCTAAGAAGACAAGTGAACAGCGACTAAAACCAGTGCGACAGAAACAAGCGAACAATACCAAACTGTGCAGAATGTGAACCAAGTGAACAATTCCACTCTTAGCGGAGTAGCTCACCGCGTGAGACAAATAGAGCTCTCCCTCTATAGGAGGAGGCCTTTGCCCTTAACGGGACATTTTAGGCTAACCATTTCATTTCATTTCATATTATTGTATATTATATTATATCACTGCCACCGGGTGTATACCCAATTGTATTGTTAATACATACATACATATATACATACATACATACATACATACATAAATACATACATACATACATACATACATACATACAGTCGGCCTCGGTAGCGTACTTGGTATAGCTCTGGCCTTCTATGCTCGAGGTTGCGGGTTCGATCCCGGCCGAGGTCGATGGCATTTAAGTGTGTTTAAATGCGACAGGCTCATGTCAGTAGATTTACTGGCTTGTGAAAGAACTCCTGCGGGACAAAATTCCGGCACACCGGCGACGCTGATATAACCTCTGCAGTTGCGAGCGTCGTTAAATAAACCATAATTTATTTTTTACATACATGCATACATACATACATACATACATACATACATACATACATACATACATACATACATACAGTCCACACCTGCGGAGTAACGGCGCGTTTGGCCGCGAAACCAGGTGGCCCGGGTTCGATTTCCGGTTGGGGCAAGTTACCTGGTTGGGGTTTTCCCTCAACCCAATATGAGCAAATGCTGGGTAGCTTTCGGTGTTGGACCCCGGACTCATTTCACCGGCATTATCACCTTCATCTCATTCAGACGCTGAATGACCTAAGATGTTCATAAATCGTCGTAAAATAACCTAACTTAACATACATACATACATACATACATACATACATACATACATACATACATACATACATACATACATACATACATACATACATACATACATACATACATACATACATACATACAAATTGTTCTATATAAAACATTCTTAGCGTGTTTTGGGAAAGTCATTGATTTAATTCTCAATATACCCAATCTGTTTAAGACAGCGATTGTCAGCACACTGCACTCTCGGGCTAGCGTTTATTACCCGCATATGCTGTCTCCCTATATCTTCTGCACGACGGAGTATAATTCCTTGCACAGCTTGCACTCTACCCATTTCAGGGAGTGCTGACGGCCACTGGTTTAAGAGAATACTGTATTATAATAATAAATGATTGAAAGAATTTTAGTTTTGTCTTTAAATGTACAAAAATTTGATCGGAAGAAATACAACTTTTCGTTTTGCAAAGGAATTTTACAATGTTGCCTATTATTATTATTATTATTATTATTATTATTATTATTATTATTATTATTATTATTATTATTATTATTATTATTATTGAAAAGAGAAACACATTTATCTTGGTTTTTTAAATATAATTTGAGAAGGAGTCAAACCGAAGAAGATCGAAATGTTTAGAGAGAGAAAAAGAGAATGTACGATAAATCATTAAATCCTTTTCTCAGATTAGGTGAAATGTAGTTTTAAAGGAGTTTGCTCAAGACCCGGTTTGTTTTTTTTTTATATTGCAGGTTGCTATGATACTCTTATTGCAGAAAAGCTGAAAAACGATCGCCCGTGTCTGGCAGTAAAAGCACTCAAGAAGTTTCAAAGACGGATTAGATTCTCATTAATTGAAGTTATTGCTTCAGAAACTTTACAACAGCGTCCCTCAAAACAAAATGTTTATCAGCTTACGAGGTTTGAACTTTGATTGCACTTTTTATTTCGAAATGTTCGCATCTCACAGATAAGAAGAGAAAGAGTCTGCAGGTTTTTGTTTGGGAGAAAATGTAGAATGGAAGTATTGTTGCGCCACTGTTAAACTTTATCAAGACTTCGCAATCACCGTCGGAGAATCGAATATTTTTTTTTATCTGTACTTATCTACAGTCTCTTTATATCCTAGGTTATATCGCAACTGTCTGTTGTTTTTAACTGGTGAGAATGAACTGTAGCACTATTCCTGCCCATAGAACATCCCACTATTCATCCTCTTTTACTGTCTCAGTCCCCCGTGAATGGAATTCTCTACCTCAGAAGCAGTGTTGCCAACTGGACGGAAATTCCGTCAAAATTGACGGAATTTCAATGTAGCAGGCGGGAAAAGAAGGACTTCGACGGGTGACGGATTCTCTGGCGGAAATTACCATTTACATCGTCCTTTGACTTTTGTAGCTGTTGTCATTTGTAACTGTTTAATTTTGGGGGGAGCGTAGACCAACAAAGCACTTCAACTGCAGAACTAGAGGCAGATGATGTGGATGAATTATTATTATTTTAATCAATATTGCTAGGGAAGTTGCGTTAATATTTGCTTTTATTTATATATAGATATATTGAGTGGGTCTTACTTTTTTTTTAATTTTGACGGATTCTGACGGATTTCCAGGTGATAGACTGACGGGGATACGATTTATGTGTTGGCAACACTGCTCAGAAGATTAGGGGCTGCCAGACAATAACCACTTTCAAGAAAAGTCTAAACGATTTCTTACGGGCGCAGTCATATTGAAGTTATAATTGTGATCGAGTTTAATAATTTAATTTAATTTAGGTATGACTATCATTACTATTATTATTATTATTATTATTATTATTATTATTATTATTTTATTGGTGTTGTGAAAATGAAAAGAATTGTCATTGTATTATATTAATTATGTATTATATTGTCTTGTATTGTAGTATTGTATTGCTTTGAATTGTATTGTATTAATTATGTTATATTCACAGCATTGTAGTAATTTTCTATCATACTGGTTGAGTGGAAGAGAAGGCCGAATGGCGTTAACTCTGCCAGTTAAAATAAACCATTATTATTATTATTATTATTATTATTATTATTATTATTATTATTATTATTATTATTATTATTATTACTCGTATTTGTGGTAATAGGGGTCCAGTCCGGTCTTGGCCTTTATTTAACTGAAAATTAGTTTTTTTTTCAGTCGAGCCGTAATCATTTTCTTGGTTTCTTTTTAACTTCATTGAAACATTTTTCCTTCTTTACGAAGATTTGAAGGTTTAAGTCATTATTACATACATTCAGCTATAACGATTCTTTGGGAATTTGGTCGACATGCTGCGGAACAACCGGTTGGTAGCCTACATGAAACGGGATTGAATGTCTGTTTTCTGAATATGAAATTGTAGCCTGGAAATTTTGATTTGCTTTATAAATGCAGGTTACTTTCTGGAATCAGTAATATCTCACAGTGCTCTGTAGCAAATATTTTTATATATACTGACGTTTGTGTCTTCTGAGAGGATAAATTCCCTTGGTGTGTCACCACCTGTTCCTGCATGAGAGGCGAGATCAAAACAGGAACAGAAATATCAGAAATCGAGCCTCATATAAGTCGTATAGCAGCTTGGCCCTGCTACACAAGGCATCATTCATATCCATGATGTATCCATATGGGTACATAGCCCATGTCTCTGAACCATAAATCAATATCGGTACTACCATTGTGGTATAGAATTTTACTATTTATTTTTTCGTAGGCTACTTTTCTAGATGCTATTTTTATTGTACAAGTTATTTTTTTAATTTGTCCGGTTTGTCTACATGGCTGAATCTACATTATGATATTTTACGACCCAAGTGACAGAATTCCGTAATAACTTTGTACCATGATTTTCGCATGTAGATATCCTAGATCTTCGAATACCATTATTTTTTATTTTCTCTATTGAGGTTATAAAGTACATTTTTCTGAGCCGTTATCTAAAATAGACTGTAGGCCTACACAGATCTTTCTAGTTTATTTTTTGCTTTTTTACAGGTATTCTCTGAAAGACAAATTTTAAAAGGTCTTTCACGATCTTATCAGTATAGAAGATAAAAGTGTGGGTGAAAGAGGACACTCTTGTCGTATTTTTCTCATTATTAATTGCGAGAAATGGTGGGAAAAATTTTCCTAAACCCTTTGCCAGGGACAAAGTAATTTTACTTACAGTAAATCTATACCATGTGGCCCCTTACTTGCATTGCAAAGGAATCCAAGCCGAGAAATTCTTTTTATCAAAATCGATCGACCCGGTCAGTTTTCAACCTAGAGACCTCGGATCCAAATGACAGACATGGTAATCATTAGAAGAGGAAAGACTACTTGCTAAATACTGTACACCGTTTTTTTTAGAAATTTACCACAAATAAACTAAGCAACGGATAATTGTAATTCTTATACCGATAGAACGTAAAACTCTCCAAGTTTTGTTAGGAAAAAGCCTGTATCGTATAGTTGCCGTGGTTTTTCGCTAGGAGGAGTAATTACATTTTTCAATAAGATAGTTGTCCGGCTCATTTCCACAATGACGTACGAGGCTATCTCAACACAAATTATCACAACGTTGGATACGACGCTGTGGACAAGAAGACGGCGTCTTAGAGCGGTGGCCACCCATGTCACCGGATTTAACACCGTGCTATTTTGTCTTGTGGGGATTTGTAAAGGACATTGTTTTTGTACCCCCACTCCTGCTAACCTTCAGGAACTTCGCGACCATATGACCGCGGCTATGGTACTGACCGACGGTAATATGCTGACACGCGTGTGAGATGAAATGGATTATCGGCTATACTGTATGTCTGCTGTATCAGCGAGTGAGGATACATTGAGCATTTGTGAGATGTTTAAAAAGACTTTGAGAGTTTATCTACATTACCAAAGCATAACAAACTTTTAGACGAAATTCGAGACCTTGAGCTACACAACTCCTAAAATGGAACCAGGAAGTTCCGAAACGTTGGACAGATTAAATATGAAACACTTCATCACAGCTAAATCAGCGTGAAATTATGAAGTCCCATTCGTTAGTAATTAACTTCAAATGCTGCTTTAAATGCTGGACAAATAATCTGCAAAGTCTTCCGGGAGGTCTTATGTAATTCCTTTAGCGCATGCGCTATCAAGGAATTGTTGTTATGAAATTTTATAGCGCGAAAGAATTACCATTAAGATCTAATCTTAAAATGATACCTCCGGGCCTCTTCTAGGAATTAGGTATACATCGTTGGAAAGCCGAAACGCCTCTCCTCAGATGATGTCAGGAGATAACATTCCAATTGCAAACAAGTGTCTGTCCCTGAGTCGGGACCTTTCACCAGCTGTTAATTGATTAAGGGACAAAGCAGTCGCTTATTTCTGTTGGTGCCATAACAAGCAGTAGAGTGGTGTTTTTTAATTGTAAATTGAGTTTGCAATAGAGATTACAGAATGTAAATATATCGATTGCTGTTCAATGTAGCTATTGCTATGTAAGTTACAAAGGATATAAGCTTTCTGTTGCCTACAAATTCCTTACGATTTAAGATTCATAAAAGAACTGTGAAACAGGGTCCCTTAGAATATTATTTGATATCTAATAACATGTTTATTGCATTATTTTAACGTGAAACTGTTATGCTCTTTACATTCTAGAAATCTGGCCATACTTTCTGTAGTACGGTAACGTCATTCAAGTTAAGTTTTAAACTTACTTACAAATGGCTTTTAAGGAACTCCAAGGTTCATTGCCGCCCTCACATAAGCCCGCCATCAGTCCCTATCCTGAGCAAGATTAATCCAGTCCTTACCATCATATCCCACTTCCCTCAACTCCTGTTTTATATTATCCTCCCATCTACGTCTCGGTCTCCCCAAAGATCTCTTTTCCTCCGACCTCTCAATTAACACTCTATATGCATTTCTGGATTGTATTCCAGAGTCGTTCCAAGGTGAGAGCTGTAAATAACTGCATAGGCGATGTATGGCCACATTATTAGGCTAAAAAGTTGTCCCATCTGTCCAGATGTGCAATACACAATATATAATACAATAGGGAAGCCTACACATAACGTAACTCAATTTATAAAATAAATTACAGTAAAATCTCGTTAATCCGGACCCCGATAAACCGGACTTCGCTTAATCCGGACAGGCAAAAAAAATTGTTGAGTTTGGGAGAATTAAAGAACCGTGTTTTAAGATTTACTTTTAGCTATACATTAGAATTGTGGAATTACAATATCACACCTATAGATTAAAAAATAAAATATACATCAAGTTCGCATTAAAGTAATTAAACTAGCCTATACAAACAAATATTGTTATCGATTACACATTTTACTATACTGTATAGTGTATTTAGGTCTATGCCCTTTAAATACACCATAATATTCATATTTTGTTGTTATAAATGAAGTTTTAATACACTTTCTACTGTTCCTTTAGGTTAATTCAGTTAATCCGAACTTTGTCCTCCCGATTAATCCGAATTAACGAGATTTTACTGTATATTGACAATTTGAGTTCTATGGGAGAACGCGTTTATGTGTTAATTTCAAAAAATAGCTCTAAAGCTGAATGTCATGTTATATATTATTTTGCGAATATTCCATTGATTATCAGCGGGTACTGCTAGTGATAATGAAATTGGCTTGTGTGTTGTTAATCACATTTTTTTAAATTCTGCACACACCCCAGACCGAAGACTTATTGTCGGTGGAGTTAGTGTTATCAAGATGGTATTTGGCCAGGTGAAACCGAGAATTTTCTATTGCATTACCTCACATTTGCTTTACAGTTAGAAAAAACTTCGCAAAAATAGATAGGTAGCGCAACGCGGAATCGATTACACGCCGAAAAGGAGCCTCAGATTTCGAATCCAGATCGCTGGCGTCTCAACTGCGCTGATGATTATGTATAGTCTACATGGCATCGATTTTTTATTAATTTTATCACTAAAATCGTTCTTGAAATTAGCTTCTGATCCCAAGTGAGTGATTGAATATTCATGATCGAGGCGAAATTATTCAAATCTACAACTGCTGCCTTCACGTAACGCGAAGTCAACTGGAATTTTAAACAAAACAAATTAAAAGAATGATGGAGTTGGAACTTTTCCATAAAAAATAGTAAATACTCTCTGGTACTCGCTTCTTTCTCTCATCCCCTGTCAGTTTTCTCTTTTCCTCCCACCCTCACTTTTTATTTTACCCCACCACGTTCAGGAAATTGAAAGAGAATCCAAACACATTGATGAAAACGGAGCAAGCATTTCATTTCATTACATCCTTCAGTGATGGCGGTCCTATTGTTTTAACCCTCGTCCCGCGCCCGTTTTATCCTCTCCCTTCCCTGTGTGCCTGAATCTGTCCAGTTTCACCGTCATGTGTGGAGAAAGCTAAAACCAATATTCGCAGAATATTTTATATCGGATCGAGGCGAGAAGTTATGCCCATTTCGTTGCAAATGCGGGTAACAATGTTTTGCCATATACTTAGGGTTGCCAAACGTCCCGTATTTATAGGATTGAGTCACCTTCAAAACTTAGGCAATAGTTAGTTAGACTCATGATTAGAAATCGACACAATATGAACAAGCCTTTACAGATAACTAGTTTTCTCTATATTTAATATGCTAACAAATGAGTTAAAATAAATGTGCGTAATTAAACAGTTTTTCAGGATCATCAAATTCTTAGCTGAATGAAAGAACGAGGTAATTCTAGTTTTTTCACGGAAGAGAACAAAAAATTTTTACATAGCCTGGACTCAACACTGCTAACAGTACAACACAAATAACTTTCCTATATTTTCTGGCACACCTACATGTAAACTGCTGTTTTTCATAACACATTACTGGTTAAAATTTCTTCTTTGCTGTACGCTTACGGCAAAAACATTGTTATAATCATTTTCCCTTACGAATACGGCAAAATTTTCATAGTAACATAATATAGTTATAATTAGACGTACTACAAAATGTTTAACTATGCATATTTAATCAAATAACATTGTCAAATTACATTATAATATATGCACATGAATAATACTTGTCAAAGGAAAGGTTTTTTGATCAAATATGCAGTGACTTTTTGTTATAAAATATATTATAATTGTAGTTATAAGCTGGTATTGAAGTATATAGAGCTATTAAATATGCATATTTTTACGAAATATGATAAAACTAAATGACAATTAATATTTGAAAAACATGTATTATTACGATGCTAGTACTATGAGAATGGAGAAGGATTTGTTCAGTTGCGTAGAATATGTTATGGGTTACGAAATGATTAAATTAATCATAAGTTTGAATGTATAGTGTATGATTCAATATGTTATTTTGATTGTAATTGGTACGCTTAAATATTTCACTATTTTAATATTTTTAACTTTGACATCCATCTTCTTCACAAGTTTATTGCAATATTTTGTTTTCATAAGATATCTCTAATCAATGTCTAGAGATGCCATATTGCATGGCGAAAACGTTAACAGTTTTAATAAATAAAATGTAAATTTATAGCGGTATAATTTACATTAAAATAAGTCGTGTGATTGAATAACATTTTTTTATTTTTTTTTATTCCAAATAGATGTTGAAGAATAGGCTGTAAAGGGCATCCTTCTCTCTAATCTTCTTCCCTCTTACATTGCTTCTCCTAGTCTGACTGCTTCGATTTCATATAAAGATTACTGAATAGCCTTCTCTCTTCCTAATCCACAGCTATTTTCTTCAGGATACCTCTAAGTTTATTCTAATCCAATTTCTCAAAAGTCCTTTCCGAGTCCACAGATACTACCATATACTTACGTTTCTCTAGGTATCTTTCGGCCATTGTTCGCAGCAGTCCAATTGCATCTCTCGTACCTTTTGCCTTGCTGTAGCCAAAATGCTCTTCTTCAAACTCTCCTTTCATATCTGAATACAGTCAACTCTGCTCGGTTATAGTGAAAATTCGGCTATAGTGAACGTAAGTCGTTGGTGCCGACCTGCATACATTAAAAAGTACATTAATATTTCCGTTTACAGTGAACCTAAAACTAGAACTTTCCCAAGAAAATGAATTTTAAAATGGCGAAAATGGTAATTTAGGAAATCCTTTGTCCTATAAACTTCCAAGAATATGTTCAGAACAAAATGTCAAACCTTCTACTCCTTAAGTGCATTGAAAGACAAAGGATTTATTAGGCTTCTTGGACAGTTTGAAACATGTTAAAGATAATAGTATACGCAGTGAGGGATAAAGGAAGGATTTATTCTGATTCCTTTAAAAGAGGTTATTAGAAGAATAGAAAGATAAAGTGTTTCCTTTTGTAAAAGGGAATAGAGTGATGACCAAAGGGTAAATACAAGAAGGATTACAGTATAATGGTCCTCAACCCTTCCTCCCACATCTTTGTAAAAGTGAACCCGGGGAAATTCCAAGGCCGAGTACACAGTAGCATACCTCTAGTGGGAAGAGGTGCGAAATCGGTCAGTGCCTACTACCTATATGGCCAGATTAGATTCAAATTTCGAACTGTGAACAGGATGTCGAAGCGTAAAGTGTCTAAGTTGGAAGATAAAGCGAACATTAGTACTGATATTGAACGAGGTCTGTCCCAAACGGGCATTAATACTGTATGTATAGCAACGTCAGTAGTATAAAAGCAGACACTTCGGTTTTAGTGAACGTCAGATATAATAATAATAATAATGATAATAATAATAATAATAATAATAATGATAATAATAATAATAATCCGTGACGCTACAACCCGTGAAGGTCCTATACCGACCAGCCGGCTGCTGGCCTCACACCCACATGCCGAAGCAGGAACCTCGGATATAGTGAACGAAATATGCTGGTTAGCAGAGATTCACTATATCCGAAGTTGACTGTATAAATGTTGATTCAGTATTCCCAGGAGAATCTTTGCCGAGTGCGATATCAGGCTGTCAGGGACAGGAGAGCCTCTCTCAGAGAGCTTAGCTTCTCCCGCTACAGTTGCTGTTGCACGTAGATACTCATGTTGACTGATCTGTTTACAGTACGAGTTTCCCATCCAGTGTTGCCAATTCAGCGGTTTTCCCGCTAAATCTAGCTTTTTTGAATAACCGTTTCGCGGGTAAAATTGTATTATCCCGCTTAGCGGAAAAACTACCGGTTTTTAGTCTATAAAGTTTCTGAAATGAAATTCATATTAGCATTATTGACGGCTTTCATAATTATATTTAATTCGCTCAGTGTGTGTTTTGTGAAATAATGTATGTGTTAATATAGTGATAATTCCATATATATGTTACCGTTAAATCCCGAAATCCGTCAAAACCAGTTTCAACTAGTAAAAACTAGTTTAAGCAAATATAGATAGATAGATAGATAGGTTTTTGTTTGGTAAAAGCCTAAAAAAGAACTGAGCAAACCAAACCTAACCTGTTATTGATTCTAGATCTTACGAAAATTCACTTTCTATCTATCTGCATTTTTAAAACTAATTTTTACTAGTTGAAACTGGTTTTGTCGGATTTCGGGTTTCAACGGTAACATATAGGCTATAATGCAGTAAGAATAATTGAAATATGTTGGGGCTGGATAAAAGTGTTCAAATTGTTTTATAGCGTCACATTGTAAATGATAAAAGTGTGCAATATTCGTTACATTGGCGAGCGGATGTCGTTATATTGGCGGGCGGATGTCGTTATATTGGCGGGCGTATGTTGTCGTTATATTGGCGGGCGGATGTCGCTATATTGGCGGGCGGATGTCGTTATATTGGCGGACGGATGTCGTTATATTGGCGAGCGGATGTCGTTATATTGGCGAGCGGATGTCGTTATATTGGCGAGCGGATGTCGTTATATTGGCGGACGGATGTCGTTATATTGGCGGGCGGATGTTATATTGGCGAGCGGATGTCGTTATATTGGCGGACGGATGTCGTTATATTGGCGGACGGATGTCGTTATATTGGCGGGCGGATGTTATATTGGCGAGCGGATGTCGTTATATTGGCGGACGGATGTCGTTATATTGGCGGGCGGATGTCGTTATATTGGCGGACGGATGTCGTTATATTGGCGGACGAATGTCGTTATATTGGCGGATGGATGCTCTATATTGACCATTATTATTATTATTGTTGTTGTTGAATAATAATAAGTGCACATTAAAATCTAGAGATATTTATTAGAAAATCGCGGGTTTTCGAAAGCCATCTAGCGGGATTATATGAACAACTGTTGGCAACATTGTTCCCATCCTGCTGATAGTCCTGGATTCATTACATTTGACTTTACTTTTCTCCTGTATTGGCAGCAACACTGTGAGCCTATACCTAGCCACGGGGTGGAAGTGGTGACTTTTCTAACACCCATCGATGGCGGTTAGAGTGTTGTAAATAATAGCGTGTACATGTAAATCTAGTTCCATCATTGTAGTAGCCTACAGATTGTCAATGAGCTCTCTTCCTTGCGGTTTCGGACGCCCATGCCTTAAGAACGTTCTAGCCTCCAGGGACAATAAATAAACGCAGGTTGATTGCCACGGTCATGGAGTAACCATGACAGCAGGAGTTTCCCACTGTTTTTTGTGTACCTAGCTTTAAGCTGTGGCTTTTTAATTACAAACTGACGTTCTGAAATATGTGCGTCGGTTGTTTTGATACGGTCATTGTAGTGAGGGACAACACGCCGTGGCTTGTTCAGTTTACCGACAAGATTCACGCCTGATTACTTGTTTTCACTCCAATTACACACGTTTGGCGAGCGGGCTTTGAAAGACTGTCTGCATTGTACGTTTTGTCAAGTTTGTGCTCGTTTTATTGAATAAACATTTCAACACTTTTTATTGACCAAACATGATTGAATCAACTGGTGGCTTTCCACGAAAGAAACGAACTTAGATTCCCGACATAATATCTTGTGAGATTTATGATGAATAAGGTGAAACCTAACCATTTTTCCACTATTACTAAATATGCTAGTGGATTATAGTGATTTTCTAGCTCTCTGGTTGAATTTTCTTTTACCAACTTCGTTTTGAATTTGGAGTACTGACAAATAATACAACTGACAGTTATTTTCTAACTGTTATGTTGGCAGCGATGATTTCGTTTTACAGTAAAGCAAACTGATGAAAATGCAAGTAAGTAAATACATTTTTAGGTTAGGTCTAGTAAATCGTAAACTCTTTAGTCAAAGCAATAAATTTCATGTTGCCTGACAAAATAAATTGTAATATTAGATCATACTAATCCTAATTACCAACATAATATGCGAGAAGTCTAGGAAGAAAATATACTATTTCATAAATAAATTATTAAGCCATTTAGGAAACACCTCGCAACATAAAGATGAGATGTGGTGAATAAGTAAGACGTTGTTATTGTTAACACTATAGATTATAATAATAATAATAATAATAATAATAATATTATTATTATTATTATTATTATTATTATTATTATTATTATTATTATTATTATTTCAGTACGTAGCATTGCGATTTTACCCTCTTTGGTAATAACTGGTATTAGTTGGCAACACTGAAGAGACTGCCAAATTAGACTTTTAGGATCTACTCTTACGTGATTCTCACTATAGATCATCCCTGATTATTTAGATATTTAATAATATGTATGTCGCCTGTTAAAATATAAATTTACACATATTTTTATTTCATAATATGTTTAAGACTTCCACAATAGCCGATGTGATGAGATATTTTTGACTCAGAATTACGTTTTTCTCCTCACTAGGCATGAACGGTGTTAACTTGGGAATTCACTCTTACATAAAAATGCAGTCCCTCCTCGACGCTATAAGGGGAATACAAGGAGAACGAGTGGAAAACAAGGAGAGCAATGGGAATTCGAGGACAGGGGGAAGACAAAGAAAACATGAGGAATTTCACATATAATTATGGTTACAATGCTGTCGTAATCCCTAAATAGTCTCTGGAATTTGGGGGAGAAGGTACACTTTTGCTGATATAAGTTTAGTAAAATTCAGTATTTAATTTCTACATATCCTGAATTATTTTGTGCTTGAATTTGGTATAGTGATTAGACAATACTTCTAGATTAATGAACAATTTTTTGAATTCAAAATAACTTTTTGTTAAGGGTGATTATATTTTTTAATTTGTGCAAGGAAATTTTGTTTCCCTGATATATTGTCAATTTTGAATAATTTTAATGCTTTTTGCTCTATTTTTTTCGTAATTAGTGTGTTAAAAATCGTGTCCTTACCTGTTGAATATAAAAATATTTTTTTTTGTGATTTTTTCCTCCATATGAATTGTAGTATTTTTACGTAACTAAAAAAAGAACTTGAAACGATAAAACAGTGCTAAAGGTAGGGTTCGTTAACACACTCATTATGAGTAAAATAGAGAAGAAAGAGTTAAAAACATATTGAAAACTGTGTAAGATATGACGGAAACCAATTTACCTGCACAAACTGAACTCCCCTCTCTCCATCTCGAATAAAAATATATTTTATGCTCGACCATGCCGAAATGTAGTAATTATACATCTGGTAGCAGTCCTTTAATGCATGTCATTAAAGTACACCTACTCATTAAAGTACAGGTGTTCAGCCAATGACAACTTAGCTTACAGATGTTCAGCCAATGACAAGTCAGCTTTGTACCGTTATAAAACCGCAAGTATCGATTATTCTCGGATATGCAATCGAAAGAGAATTAGCGAAAAGTCACGGAGGCTGGAAATCCAATACTGTCGCAGAAGTTTATGTTCTGTTACTATAATAATTAGCGTTAATTGTAAATAATATTCAAATGGATTCAATTTGTCATCTCGTTTTTCAATGTCGAATTCAATAATCAAGGTTATATCAAGTTTAACGGGATTACATCAAGGTCAATGACATTATTGTTCCTCGGAAAAAATCAAAACTTTCGCGTCTGCGCACATCTCACAATTCACGACCTAGAACAAGGTCACTTCCGATCTTGTCAGATACAAATAAAATGTATACATCTGAATAATTTCAAGTTAGAAATATGGTCGAGCATAAAAAGTCGTATGAAACTTGCCTATAATGGTAATTAAGACGCTCGTATGAATATTATGAAACTCGCTTGCGCTCGTTTCATAAACATCCATACTTCCGTCTTAATTACTATCATTATAGGCTCGTTGCATAATGTACTATTATTTTAACTATAAAAGTTCTGTTGATTCTATAAACTATTTACTAACCTATAAGTATTTCCTAATCACTATATCAAACTCCTGCTCTAAATAATTAATTCTGAATAATATGTTGATATTAAATTGTGTATCTTAATAAGTTTATATACTATCGAAAAGCATACATACCACCTTAAAAGGGTCGCTAGATACCTATATTTCCAATGGCAAATTCTCATCGTAAGTAGCGACACAGGACGCTATTTTGGTGTCAGTTTTAGTAGATATTATTTATGTGTAAAAGATTCAATTAAGTTGGAGGACATGAGGTATAGATCCGTCACAGATTGGAAGCTATTTTTATGGACACAAACTGCCTGAGATCATTCTGCACGACCCGAAGCAAGCAAAGTAAGTTGTAATGAAGTAATTTGCATGTGAAGGAGAAGGTTTTTAGTATTCCAGGCGACGCAGTTCAGATTGTAGCAATCTGGATCGACAGTTTTCTCCCGTTTCCAGTACTTTGCGTAGGTTGATTTCACAAAATGTTCAATAGGGAATAGGAAAACGTATGACGGCGTAAGAGAAAGACTTGCCTGCTTATCCAATAATGGAAATGGTATAAATGAAATTAAAATTGAAGGAAAATATTATGGCGATGGAAACAGGAAGACTTCATGTAGAAGTTACGGATTATTAATAAGCCATACAAAATACGGAGCAGAATATTGATTACAAATATTAGTAGAGTGATTCCGCGGATATGATGATGATAATAATAATAATAATAATAATAATAATAATAATAATAATAATAATCTTCAGCTACAGGGATTAGGCCTATTGGCCTGTTCCGTCTTCAAGGCTTAAATCATCTGTCCATCTTATTGTTTTGGTAATCTATCACTTCTAAATTAAAAACATTTAATAATTGTCAGATATTTTCGTTTCTTTAATGATCCAATAAAGTATAACCGGCAACACCTCGTAGGAACTTCATTTCACTTACTTGAATGTTTCTTTTTCATGTGCGGTTTAATGACCAGTTCTCTGAGCCGTAAGTTAATAATGGAACTGCTAGGGTTTTGTAAAATTTTAATTGTGTTGAGCGCTGTGTTTTGTTTCTTAAAGTTCAATAATAATAATAATAATAATAATAATAATAATAATAATAATAATAATAATAATAATAATTTATTTTAGCTGGCAGAGTTAAGGCCGTAAGGCCTTCTCTTCCACTCAACCAGCAAAAAGTATACGTACGTATGTATGGACTTACAAAGAATTCAACAATTTGATTTAGGTAAGAGTTACATGTATACAAGAGTTATTTACGAATTAAACAACAAAATACTATGAGCTATTAATTAAACACTGAAATACAAACTATGTAGCAGAATTAAGCTAAAATACATAGAATGTTAATATATTTCAAATAATGTTAGATAATAGAAAGAGATTATTATGAGACAATTTAAAAAATACAGCACTTTCAGGATGCATGTCTAAAGGAAGGAGTAACAATGTAGACAGTCATAGTTTAAGTCAGTATGATTGGAGTGAAATGCTAAGAAGGCTATCTTTTAAGCTAAGAAGGTTATCTTTTAATAATAATACAAAAAAAAAGAGGGAGAACATGAGAAAAGTATGAATGAGAGACAATGTGGCGTGGACAGGACGGGATAGGAGTAAGAGGCAAAAATGCTAGTCAAGAGTAAAAAAGATCATGTTATGACTTTGGATTTCTTTTAGTGGAGTTTTTTTAGGGACACAGTTTATATCGCTATAGTGCGGAAACTCGAGGGCCATTATACCCAGATTGTAAAACTCTCTGTACTATTACGCCTGAGATGTTAAAGTATAGATGGAGGAAGAGTGGGTGAATTGAGGGGCTTAGAACAAAAAGCAGGTAAGTGACGGAAACCTAGTTTTGAGGAAATTACAGTTAAAGTTCTACATGCAATGGAATATTATACACTAGTTTGGTGAAATGATGCCCATATAGCAGCACTGCACAGTGTGGTCACTTACCTGATTTTATCCCAAAGAAACATCCTTTTGGGCTATCACAACACGCACTTACCTCATTTTTTTAAGAATGTCACTTACCTGCTTTTTGTTCTAAGCCCCTCAATTGTAGAAGGCATATGAGGAAAATAAAGAGCACTAAGAAGAAAAGGCAAAATTGACGAAAATTGTGACGTGTAAGGAGAAGGGAGGAAATGAAGAAGACGGACACGGAGATAAAGTGGAATAGTGAAGATGACGAAAGAGGAGGATAATGAAATTTGTGTGGAAAAGAAGTAGAAAAATATGAGTGAAGAGAGTGTGGAAAAGATAATATCGACAAAATACAGAAAGGAAGCTGGAATAAGTAGTCGAGAAGGATAAAGACGGAAACGAGGAGTGAAAAGAAGATGAAGAGGTTAAGATTGAAGAAATGTTGTATAAGAAAAAGAGCAACTTCAAGCGATCGAGTAAGGCCTATGACGTCATCTGAGGAGGAAATATCAACACGCAGCAGAAATCTACAAGCGGTCAAAATTCCTGCAATCAGCATTTTGAGGCGATTCCAAGGCGAGTATGTGAGTTGCGGAGTCAGGGGAAAACAACGACAAGACAAGTGAAGAAAAATGGAACGGATTCAGGTAGCAGTGATGAAGGAATAAAGGCGAATAGTAAAAAGAAACATTATGATTTAAGAAGTTGGTGTAGTGGGGAAGTAGTGGGGGAAAATACAAGAAAATAGTAGGGGTGGGACAAGGATATCAATAGGAAGTGAAGTGAAGTGAGGGGAGGATATAAATGTGGGGGTCAGCAATGGAGAAGTGGGGAAATATAGATGGATAGGCCGGTGAAGGAGAGGTGACAAGATACATTTAAAGAGAACATAAGTGGAAGAGACGGAAGTAAATTATGACTTGCATAAATTTGCTGTGTAATAAGGTGGATGGCACTGTATACAAATATGTGAAGTGCCATCTAACCGGAAGAAAGTGCTTAATGACAAATATATATCATATAAGAAAAAGAAAGTAGTATTTAGAGGAGAAATATTTGCAAAACTCAGACAAGGAAAGAGGAAAGATATTACTGCGTTCGATTTCTTTTAATGGGGTTTAGTTGAGACAGAGCTTACGTCATTCTTCTTCTGAAAATAAAACTATTATGCCCGCTTTGCGAAAACTATGGACACTAACACTTCTGCGATATTGCAGCAAAGATGGAAGAAGAGCAGGAACATTAAGAGTACAAAGGAGCTATAGGAGACGATAACGAAAAGAGGAAGAAGAAAAGAGAAGAAAGGTTGAAGGCAAAGAAGATGTTGTTGGACCATCGAATCTGTGCCCCCGTAAGATATGCGAACTGAAACCTAATTCCTTCTCACCCTCGGTAATTAATTTCTCTCCCTGCATTCCTATCTCTCTCTCTTTTCTATCTCTCTTTCTTTCTCTCTCCCACTACTCACAATTTTGAGCCTTCTTGAGGGACAGCTTATTAGCACTTGCAGTCCAGTGTTGTCAATTCAACATGAACACTGTAGCAAGGAGTGGGGAAAGAAATATTATTAAGCAAGTACGTAATAGCATTTTGCGATGAAGAGAAACAAACAGGTCAATATCTCTTTCCTATAAATAAGGCAACGAAAAGAGCAGCTGCGATCACTGGTGAGGCTTATTTTATTTCAATTGTTTACGTATTAAAATTACTTACTTAACTAATACTAATACAACATGTTATTGTATGTATTTATTCACACTGCAATGGGTATATACCCGGTGGCAGTGGTAACTAATTACACTCAATAATGACAATAATAAACTTATTAATTAAAATACAGTTAATAATAATACCAATAATTAATACAAATAATTAATACTAACAATAATTTATAATAATAATAATAATAATAATAATAATAATAATAATAATGGGGAATATCCTAAATTAAATGAAGCACGATCACTTAAAATAACATTTAAAATAAATCTAATTTGTATCTTAAATCTAAATTCGAACTAAAACCCACGAGTATGATATGTTCATATCTGCACAAGTACCTTTCCACATTACACTCATTTCGCTGTCAACTCACTCACTGCACTGGAACTACGACACATTTCACTGATTCTATCCTGATTTCACTAACACTTAAAAAACATTTCACTATTCAAATACTTTGCACTGCCACTATAAACTATAAAGCTTCCCTGACAGGAACACGTTTCACTGACTCAACACATTTCACTGACACAACACACTTCACTGACACAGCATAATTCTTCACTGATACAACACTTCAATAACAAAATACCATTTACATCCTGTACATACTGTGTATAATTACCGTCTATTAGTAAAGTCCTTAAGCCTATTTTTAAATACGTTTTTGGTTGTTGGTAAAACCTTTAGTAAGTCTGCAGGTAAAGCATTCCAGTCCCTGATAGTACGATTGAAAAAAAAGAAAACTTTCCAGTGTCTGTCCTCTGTCTTCTTTCCCTCAATTTATATGAGTGGTCGTTCCTTGAAGAGTAATTTGGCGGTTGCAACCTATTTTTTATTTCTCTCCAGGCAGGCTCACCTCTGTATGTTTTGAACAGTACGCATAATCGAATTCGCGTTCTCCTGTCCTTGAGTGTGTCCCATTTTAATGGTGAATTTTTCCGACAACACTTGAGAGCCCGTTTTTGAATCTTTTCCAGTGTCTTAATGTTCTATGTAATTTATATAGCCAGGTCAGAGTGCCTAATAAAGAAAATCAGGAGAGAGGGAGTCTGTGCGGGAGATGAAAAGCTAGAATCACCAGGGAAGAACAGATCAAGGGAACCTTTAATTCTTGTAGATGATATAAACCGATGTATATTTTAAGAAGAAAGATACAAAAATTTTATACCGTGCAGAAAGAAGTTCCGACACTGAAGACATCACTAAAGGTTGCGAGAGAAGCAATAATTTCCAAGGTTGGAGAGAAACGCTACGGAAAGTGATTCGAGACATGGGATTTAGGTTTAAAAAATGTATAAATACAAGATGTATTTTGATTGAAAGAAATGATATTGTATCATGGAGGACTAGTTATTTATGACACCGTTTGACTGAAGTTTGGCAGGATCCATATTCGGCAAGGTTCGTGGCCTACTGTTTAACGTGGTGGGAGGAAAGCGGGTGGAATGGAGTGAGTACAGGCGTTAACTTTTCAAGAACGACGACAGCTCTGAAGAGGCACAGATCCGATGGTCCGACAATAAAGTAAATCACGAAAATATATAAACTTATTTCGCTGTCAATTACTCTTGATCATGATTCAGATGATCAGCACGTATTACGGGCTCTTCAGAGTGGCGGATCTGCTACGCCACTGCACACGTCTAATCAATAAATCGAACAGACAGTTGACTGACAAGTGTTATTTAAAATGTATAGTGGGTTGTAATTCAATATCTCGTCCAGTGCATAGCGCCTCCCCATTACAAATAGGTTTTTTTTTAGGGTAAAGAGATGTCAAACCAACAATTGCGGGATGTTGCCCGCAGTGATTTCATCCCGCGACCGCAGTGATTCTAACAAATGCTGCAATCACTTTGGGCGAAATGACGAATAATCACAGGGGTGGGTGGCTCTGGAATTGCAAGCCACACCTTTACCTAAATCCGGCATTGGATCCACGTGTTCCCAGCACGACAAATATTGGTTGTTTGGGATCAATTCCGTTCCTTTCCCTCGAGATCTAAGCAGTCAGTAGTCAGGAAGAGATTCTAAATATTTTTATGCTCGACCATGCCGAAATGTAATAATTATACACCTGGTAGTAGTCCTTTAATGCATGTCATTACAGTACACCTACTCATTAAAGTACAGGTGTTCAGCCAATGACAACTCAGCTTACAGGTGTTCAGCCAATGACAAGTCAGCTTTGTATCGTTATAAAACCGCAAGTATCGATTATTCTCGGATATGCAACCGAAAGAGAGTTACCGAAAAGTCACGGAGGCTGGAAATCCAATACTGTTGCAGAAGGTTATGTTCTGTTACTATAATAATTAGCATTAGTTGTAAATAATATTCAAATAAATTCAATTTGTCATCTGGTTTTTCAATGTCGAATTCAATAATCAAGGTTATATCAAGTTTAACGGGTTTACATCAAGGTCAATGACATTATTGTTCCTCGGAAAAAATCAATACTTTCGCGTCTGCGCACATCTCACAATTCACGACCTAGAACAAGGTCACTTCCGATCTTGTCAGATACAAATAATATGTATACATCTGAATAATTTCAAGTTAGAAATATGGTCGAGCATAAAAAGTCGTATGAAACTTGCCTATAATGGTAATTAAGACGCTCGTTTGAGTATTATGAAACTCGCTTGCGCTTGTTTCATAAATAACCATACTTGCGTCTTAATTACTGTCATTATAGGCTCGTTGCATAATGTACTATTAATCCATAAAACTTTTGTGGTAGAATGTCAAATGAATAAAATATTATGAAATTTCAACACCTAACGACCATTGCTTTTCAACGACAATGAACATCTGACGTCATTTGCTTAGCAACGGGGATGAGTTCTGTCACACTATTCTGACGTCACATACTTAGGAACGGTTCAGTGTGAAACGTTTACGCTCGAGTTTTGAATGAATAAAATGTTAGAAAAATTGTACATCTGACGTCTGTTGTAGGGCAACAGGAATGAATTCCGACACACTATTCTGATACCACTTGCTTAGGAACGGATCAGCGTGAAACGTTTATGATCGAATGTTGAATGAATAAAAAGTTACGAAAATGTCGATATTTGACGTCATTCACATACTTAGGAACGGTTCAGTGTGAAACGTTAACGCTCGAGTTTTGAATGAATAAAATGTTAGAAAAATTGTACATCTGACGTCTGTTGTAGGGCAACAGGAATGAATTCCGACACACTATTCTGATGCCACTTGCTTAGAAACGGATCAGCGTGAAACGTTTATGATCGAATGTTGAATGAATAAAAAGTTACGAAAATGTCGATATTTGACGTCATTTACTCAGCAACGGCGATGATTTCCGTCATACTATTCTGACGTCACTTGCTTAGAAACGAATCGGCGTGAAACGTAATACTTTGTCAGATGTCAAAATATAACTTACATTATTATTATTATTATTATTATTATTATTATTATTATTATTATTATTATTGAATAATTTCGAGGAAAAAATTGTTCCGGGGCCGGGTATCGAACCCGGGACTTTTGGTTAAACGTACCAACACTCTCCCAACTGAGCTACCCGGGAACTCTACCCGACACCGATCCGGGTTCGATTCCCGGCCCTGGAACATTTTTTCCCTCGAAATTATTCAAATTAACTTTACAGGGAGTTATTCCTGAAAGCTTAATTTGCATAATACACGTCACTGTACGTAACAGAAAACCACAATTTAAAGCCACACAGAGTTAGTGTGCACTCGAATGTTGGTTGCTTGACGGTTGTCAGCCCACTTTGAGGTCTGTGGATATAGAGGAAAAAATTGGATCGGTGTCGGGTGGAGTTCCGGGTAGCTCAGTTGGGAGAGCGTTGGTACGTTTAACCAAAGGTCCCGGGTTCGATACCCGGCCCCGGAACAATTTTTCTCTCGAAATTATTCAAATTAACTTTACAGGGAGTTATTCCTGAAAGCTTAATTTATTATTATTATTATTATTATTATTATTATTATTATTATTATTATTAAATGAATATAGGCCTACTTAAACATAAGATTACATAGTTACATTTTCTTGGTAAACTAAATATGCCATTGGTCCCACATTTTTACCAGATCTTACATATTACTCGTACCTTGTGATAGTGAAACTCAGTTTTTAATTTTATAACTTGAAAATTAAGTTTCATAATTTTGTACATGCTTTAAAATAACACAAAGCCGACAGATCTTTCTGAAATTAAGTAAAAAGTATGTTTCTTATAGCTTTATTATGTAAGATTTGAAAAAAAATGCAGGACCAATGAGATTATTAGTTTACAAGGAATTTGTACCTGTGTAATCTTATGTTTCAGTGTATTTTCGATTTGTTGCAACAATTAAATTATTTAGGACGGATGAAGAACCTAAATTAAGTGAACTTTATGCCATTCAATTCAACTTTCTTTCGAGATTCAACGATAAAATTTATATATGGCTATCTTAAATATTGTGGGTGATATTGTCAAAAGTGTCGGTGCATGTTTTTCTATAATTTTTGTATGCGTTCATAGCCCGCTGCCGTTAATATTGCTGAACTCGTGATTATAAATCAAACAAGTGGTCGCGCAAGTGTGTAGCTGCTCTCTATGCCGAGATATTACTGAGAGAGACCGTGCAGTACGGCTAATTTTATACGCAACTTCGGGGAGGGGAGGTCGCGTCTTTGATTGTGGTCACACAAGTTAAATTGGTTCATGACCTAACTACTAATAGCATTAGCAGTCGTCTGTGGCTAATAGTGTTTTTACAGTAAACAATGCTGTAAATTCTGTCATTTTTTGTTCCACCACGGTTACCGGAACAGGTTTCCATACTTGGTAGGCTACTGGGAAAGACGTATTCTTCGTCAAAAAGAAAAAAAATCCAGGCGTAACTCAAATGTGTTGGCTGAAGATGATAGAGTTGTTAGACCAGCTATTACTGCAGAAATATAATTTAAAAGACATGCACACTTAACACAATTTTAATGTGCATTGAAATAAGTTAACATGAAATATGAAAAGCCTGAAATCCCATAAGGGCAACGGCCTCCTACAATACTGTAGGATGAGCTGAAGGTCTACTACACTTGGGGAGCCAGTCCAAGGGAACTTACACTATACACTTACAAACTAAACACATAAACAAACAATACAAATTAAACACACAAAAATCTATACAAACTGAACACACAAAAATACAGTTAAACACACACACAAACTATCCAAACTAAACACACACACAAACTATCCAAACTAAACACACGCACAAACTATCCAAACTGAACACACAAATTATACAGTCTAAACACACACGCACAGAAACTATCCAAACTAAACACACAAAAAATTATACAAACTGAACACATACATTATACAGTCTTAAAACACACACACACACAAAAACTATCCAAACTAAACACACAAAAAACTGTGCAAACTGAACTCATAAATTATACAGTCTTAACACACACAAAAAACTGTGCAAAATGAACCCATAAATTATACAGTTTAAACACACACACAAGCTATCCAAACTAAACACACAAAACATTATACAAACTAAACACATACATTATACAGTCTTAACACACACACACACACACACACACACACACACTAACTGTCCAAACTAAACACACAAAACATTATACAAACTAAACACATACATTATACAGTCTTAACACACACACACACACACACACAAGCTATCCAAACTAAACACACAAAACATTATACAAACTAAACATATACATTATACAGTCTTAACACACACACACACACACACACACAAACTGTCCAAACTAAACACACAAAACATTATACAAACTAAACACATACATTATACTGTCTTAACACACACACACACACACACACACACACTATCCAAACTAAACACACACAAACTATCCAAATTAAACACACGCACAAACTATCCAGACTGAATACATAAATTATACAGTCTAAACACACACGCACAGAAACTATCCAAACTAAACACACAAAAAATTATACAAACTGAACACATACATTATACAGTCTTAACACACACAAACTATCCAAAGTAAACACACAAAAAACTGTGCAAAATGAACCCATAAATTATACAGTTTAAACACACACACACAAGCTATCCAAACTAAACACACAAAACATTATACAAACTAAACACATACATTATACAGTCTTAAAACACACACACACAAACTATCCAAACTAAACACACAAAAAACTGTGCAAATTGAACCCATAAATTACACAGTCTTAACACACACACAAACTATCCAAACTAAACACACAAAAACTGTACATATTGAACCCATAAATTATACAGATTTAACACACAAACTATCCTAACTAAACACACTAAAATCTGTACAAGTTGAACCCATAAATTATACAGATTTAACACACACAAACTATCCAAACTAAACACACAAAAAACTGTACAAATTGAACACACAAATTATACAGATTTAACACACACACACACAAACTATCCAAACTAAACACACTAAAAACTATACAAATTGAATCCATAAATTATAGTCTTAACACACAAAAACTATAGAAACTGAACACACAAATTATACAGTATAAGTTAACATACATTATACGTAGCATAAGCTATTTCTCAAGCCTCAGATTGAAATTTATTACCGAGGATATGGTCTATGAAACAAGAGAACAATAATAATAATAATAATAATAATAATAATAATAATAATAATAATAATAATAATAATAATAATAATAATACATGATTCATTAGTCCCACATTATCATCCCTTTATCTATGAATATCCCCCACTCAGTTTAAATGTGACGTCAAATAATTCGAATTATAATTTAAATGACACAGGAAAAGCAGAAATATGAAACAAGTTCATGAATTTTAATTTCGGACCTGCCACTCCTGTTCCGGAGGTACTGAAACCGCAGTTTTGCATTGTTGAATCAATCGTTTGCACGAACAGGTTGAATAAATGGTAAAAACCAGAAGTGGTTGTCGCCCACATAAATTGATGGAGGGCGGGGAATTATTTTAGCTCTCTGATAAATACGAACACATCAAAACAAAATGTAGGGGAAAAAAAAACAATCGAAAACAAATGAAATGTGCGAAATCAGTTCTGTCCACCAAACAAATCACAAAATGTGGAGGAAACAAAAACAGCTTTTCTGCCATAGGAACGTCACTTTAGTCCGGATGTTTCAGATGTATTTTATATAAATAAATTCTGTTGCGTTTTATTATATATATTAGAATTTTAGGTACGAAAACAACTAGAAACGAGTTGCAGACAAAACTGCTCGACGCTATTGAGAGTTGTTCTGAAGCGAATTTATTGGAATTGTGTACACATTCATACTGTATTTGAAACCATGGGTCTTATAGCACGGGTCTTATAGCACGGGAATTGGTTGATAAATTTCTGATAAAGTACAGACAAATGGTAGTACTTTATTCACATTTGTTTACTTTTTAACGAAAGCATGTCTTAATTTACTACACTTATTGGCAATAACGAGAACTGTCTTATAACCCTCAAATAAAATCCAGAGGCAATTAATTAAAACTGATCACTTCTTGATTCTGTTATGTTATTTATATTATTATCCTTTTTTTCAATATTGGTGTATTCTCTGTTAGAAATATCGAAACGGATAATAGTTCGATGATGTCAGATCTCGTGAACATAGTAGATAGTTCAACATTGACAGTGAGTCTATGTTCCAGAAAATAAATAATGATAATTGTTCCTCTAATCCAAGAAACTGAGATTGATTTTGACGCAGGGCTACGTCTATACAGGGCCATTCAAAAAGAGCTTTACAATTTTGAAAGCTTATGAAAATTTATTGGGAATACTTACACACTTGGTTTTAATGTCATTTGATAGCAAAACACCTCAAGTTTACACATAAACATTCAATATGGTTCAGTGTAACTACCATTGGTCATACTGCAAACATAAATTTCTTCCCGCACTCGACACAGCATATTCAGCATCATTTCTGCAACTGCAGTGTTTATCCGGTTTCTGAGCTCAGCGACATTGACAGGTAAGGATTGTACAAACACCCGGTCCTTATCGGACCCCCAAAGGAAAAAAATCTAGGGACGTTCAAACCTGGGAACCGAACAAAGCTTGTCCTACGATGCATCAGGAACACGAGGGCGTCCTAGAGATTTGGTATGGCTAACACAGCAACCAGTCATAAAAAAAGTCCTGTGCCAAGAATAAATTATTTCCTCAAACCAAAACACACAGCCAGCACGCTCTGCATCTTTGAAAGGAGTTATTTTGAAATTGTTACTAGCGCTCACGGTGATAGAATTCTGTAGAAAATTAAAATGTAATGTATTCTGTTATCAAATGACATTAACTCAAATTATGTATGTGTTCTCAATAAATTTTCGTAACTTTTCGAAGTTGTAAGGCCCTTTTTTGAATCACCCTGTATAATCTCAGGTCAGTATAGGGGCTGTATTCGGGCTGTGCGATAAACGCAAATTATAGTATAGCAAAAACCTCTATAATTTTTTAAGTAATTGACTTAGGTTCGGTATTATAATTACGGTTAATCTAATGACTAAGTTAAACCGAAGTTAAACCTAACAGAGAGTATTGCAGAGTCTCGGTTAAGTTAAACTATAGTGGAATACGATTATTATTACTGCTAGGAAATAAAATAAGTCAGTCGCTGCTGTTTTATTATATTATTGCTGTTAAAATGCTGCTCGTGGAGAATCTTCATTAAGAAACATCTTTGTTCTTCGATAACAGAGAGAATATCATAAAAATCTGTAGAGGACCAATACCGTCAACTTCAGTATGCTTGTCAGACTTAACCTCAAATAGCTTCTTAATGCTGGCTACCAACGTTATACTCCCAAACACATTGTAACTAGACTAAACCATGCATGATCATCCGTGACTGAACTCCATTCACAATCATTTGACTAATGAACTATAATATTAGTGTAGGGGAGACTGTTGTACCTTTAGCATAGTGTACCTTTGAACATTTTTTTGTTTTTTAATTTTTCTGCTACCTAGAGGACTCAAAATGAAGTAGATTGTAGAGAAAGCCGTTAAGTAGCTCTGGTCGTAGTTTCAGTTTGATTTATTGCAAAGTGTGAGTTCCGTGGACAAAAGAAGTTTTTTTAGTACCGAAAGTAAACATTTCGTTCATTGATGTATGTTTTCTAACACAAAACCAGATTGAATTTGTTAATATCTTTCAAGTACGGTGTGTTCCCTATCATCTGGTGAGTAATAACATATTTTAATTTCCATGATTTATTTGACTCTCTAGTTTTCGGAGCCATATTTGTTTAAACGTGCACCCTCTTGTACCTTTGAACACAAAACATCTTGTACCATGGAACATGTTCCAAATTACACGATACTATCGGTTTTTGTTTTTCTTTTATTTTAAGGTCATGTCACGAAGTAAGTCTGGAATTAAAGAGGTCCCCAATTGATCCGGATGTCTTGAAGAAAGCTGTTGAAGCAGTTATTGCTTCTCCAGGAAATAAAATCTCAATCAGAGAAGCCTGCTCTGGTTTATGATTGAAAATACATTTTAAATATGACTGTCAGTTTTTACAGCTATATTCCCACCTATATTCCATGTCTTCCAACTTACAAGAAGGTATGTTCCAAGGTACATGATCCTGTTGTACCTTTGAACACATTACGTATCTCTTCATTTTATTTTTTCCATCCTTAATAGATCTGTAAAGCAGGAAAATACATACAGGAAGTTGTAAAGAAATCTTCAATAATTATTTCAAGCATTTTTTCATTTAAAAAATTTCATTTCCCAAAATTAAAAAAAAAAAAAATAAAATGTGAAAAGTGTTTAAAGGTACAACAGTCTCCCCTACGTATTTTTTAAGTTGCGTAGAATGTTTATTAAACAGAAGTCAGTTAAATAATAAAATAATTTTTATGAGGTTGGTAATATAATTAATGTGTAGATTTATGGGCACCTCCGAAATCTTACATCGTTTTCATTATACTTACTATCAGAGGGGGGGGGGGGAGCGCAGCGTAACAAGCAACTGATGCAGAGGTTCAACAGCATGTTTTCAAAAATAAAAATGAAATTGTTTATCTTTTCAAATAGTCTTTAAATTCGAACTCCAAAACACTTACGATGGAACAAACATATTACATATTTATGTAATAGATTACGTAAAACAATTTATATCTTTGTTATACTTCAGTCATATTTACCAATTAATATTTTACGTCTCATTTATTTAGCTTTATTTCAATCCATTTTCCAGTATGGAATTTTAGGGTGGGGACATGCATGTATTTCTAATCTCACTCCACTAATACTTATTCAGGAAAGAATTATTAAAATAGGTAAAATAGGGTCTGTTGGAGACAGTCGGGCATGTTGGACACTTTGTACTTCAACGTGTTACCTCGCCACTTGTGGGCACCACAATCTGCTAGAAGTCAATGACGGAGGTAGCCACGAGTGGGGCTACTTCCGTCATTGACTTCTAGCAGAATGTGGTGCCCACAAGTGGCGAGGTAACACGTTAAAGTACAAAGTGTCCAACATGCCCGACTGCCCAACAGACCCTAATTTACCCTGTGCCTTAATAAACCAATTGATTACTCATCCGAGCTTTTGTTTACTGATTTTAATGTTTTGAAAATTAAACAGATTTATTATATTGCCTTATTAATCTTCATACATAAAAATCGTAATAAATTCAAATTGTATCATCATAACTATGGAACTAAAAGATCCGATTTTATACGACTAGAGGAACCAAAGTGTTGCACAAGCACAGCTCTGAGCCATGGTACCTACTTTGGTCCAAGGTTATACAGGGACATCATTTTATTTTTACTTGCATTTTTATTGTACCTGCATTTCTGAATGTACTTCACTCTCACCCCTTCACTAATGTCCTTGCTCTCGTCAGACACACAAACTTACGGCCGTTGTTGCATTCGAAGTCTTCAAGCAGTGAAGTAAACACTGCAGTGTATAGTGTGTTTCAGAAATATGATTGCGTTTTCTATAGAAGAAAGAACCTATATTAATAATATCGTACTAAAAAATTATATTCAAGAAACGATAAATTCAATTTCAGAGAATATGCTTCAAAATATTTTTAATAATATGCGTACTGAATTGAAGCCTGCATTATAATGAACGGCAACCATTTCCAGCAACTTGTTTAAAAATTCAGATTAGCTTATTTTGAATTGAGGTGGGTAGAAGCAAAGGAATGCTAGTGACATTTGTAATAACATGAGTTAAGTGCATCCAGTGTAAGCAAAAGTATCTAAAATTTTAGTGGCAAAGGGATATTATAATCGCATCACACATTAAAATTTAAATAAAAAATTTCACCGATTTTACGAAAGCTTAAATATTTAAACCCCATTTTCTCAAAAGTAACTTAAGTGCACTTACAGCCCTTTACTTATGACCCGCTCAATTTAAATGCACTCTCTATATTGTATGATAACATCAATAATTAATATGCTAAATAAAGTAGACATTACATAACGAATATAGCCGCCTGAAAAGTTGAGTTTTTGAAAAAAATGTTACTACTCTACTGTATTTTGATAAATTCCGTAAAGTGATGATCAAACTGAAAATCGTAATATCGTAATTCCCTACATCATAAATGGATATACTACTTTTCTCTCCTCCTATACCTAGTAAAATGATTTGTTTACATATTGCCCTAGTAAAATCAAACTCCTGTAATGGAAGGGGCAACAGTGTTTCCGAGTATTGCCAGGTTAATGTTAAAAATGTTGGTAAAAATAAAGTGATGTCCCTGTACAATAAAATAATTTATAAATACCCAAATTTGGAAAATTTTAGTATCAGAAATTTAAAAAATAGCGTTAGGAATTTAATTTTTAAAAAATATTTATTGATTTAATATGTATTTGTATGACTTAAATTGTTAAAATTGAAATTGTATTTTTAAATTTAATTTATTCCTGTATTTTTTTTCTTGGCCCAGTTTGAGTCAAATAATTATATTTGTTTTTATCTTTGTGTTTAGATATCTCCCTGAGCACGAGTTTTTTACTCCTTCAGGGAAGAACTAAGATTTTATTTTTGTCCATGTTATTTTATTAATAATAAATAATAAACATATTTTTTACACTTTCTCATTTTTTTGTTGCGTGTTGTATTCGAGTTGCAATTTTTCGAAACAAGATTAGGGAATACAAAGCCTAATTCTGAAGATTAGAACTGTCTACTTCGAAGGCCTGGATCTGTTTTGAAACTCATGTTCATTTTTATTTCAAAGTGGTGCACTCTACTTCGAAAAATTCTTGACCGCTGTGCTCGGAAAACATATTATATTGATATTTTTCATCGAATGTTCCGTAATGACAAATTTAATAACCACATACAAGGTCACAAAGTGGCATATGGCTTCTCAGCTATTCATTTCAACACAGTGCGCATGCGCGGAAATATTTTGAATTCTTGGTCGTTGGTTGTTATGCGACTGGCCTTTACTTTCCGAAGACTTACCGTAGCCTATAAGTGAACACAATGTCCGCTTACTTACTTATTTACTTACTTACTTACAAATGGCTTTTGAGGAACCCGAAGGTTCATTGCCGCCCTCACATAAGCCCGCCAGCGGTCCCTATCCTGTGCAAGATTAATCCAGTCTCTATCATCATACCCCACCTCCCTCAAATCCATTTTAATATTATCCTCCAATCTACGTCTCGGCCTTCCTAATGGTCTTTTTCCCTCCGGTCTCCCAATTAACACTCTATATGCATTTCTGGATTCGCCCATACGTGCTACATGCCCTGTCCATCTCAAACGTCTGGATATTAAGCTCCTAATTATGTCAGGGGAAGAATACAATGCGTGCAGTTCTGTGTTCTGTAACTTTCTCCATTCTCCTGTAACTTCATCCCTCTTAGCCCCAAATATTTTCCTAAGCACCTTATTCTCAAACACCCTTAACCTATGTTCCTCTCTCAGAGTGAGAGTCCAAGTTTCACAACCATATAGAAGAACCGGTAATATAACTGTTTTATAAATTCTAACTTTCAGATTTTTGGACAGCAGACTGGGTGATAAGAGCTTCTCAACCGAATAATAACACGCATTTCCCATATTTATTCTGCGTTTAATTTCCTCCCGAGTATCATTTATATTTGTTACTGTTGCTCCAAGATATTTGAATGTTTCCACCTCTTCGAAGGATAAATCTCCAATTTTTATATTTCCATTTCGTACAATATTCTGGTCACGAGACATAATCATATACTTTGTCTTTTCGGGATTTACTTCCAAACCGATCGCTTTACTTGCTTCAAGTAAAATTTTCGTGTTTTCCCTAATCGTTTGTGTATTTTCTCCTAACATATTCACGTCATCCGCATAGACAAGAAGCTGATGTAACCCGTTCAATTCCAAACCCTGCCTGTTATCCTGAACTTTCCTAATGGCATATTCTAAAGCGAAGTTAAAAAGTAAAGGTGATAGTGCATTTTCCTGCTTTAGCCCGCAGTGAATTGGAAAAGCATCAGATAGAAACTGACCTATACGGACTCTGCTGTATGTTTTACTGAGACACATTTTAATTAATCGAAGTAGTTTCTTGGGAATACCAAATTCAATAAGAATATCATATAATACTTCCCTCTTAACCGAGTCATATGCCTTTTTGAAATCTATGAATAACTGATGTACTGTACCCTTATACTCCTATTTTTTTCTCCAATATCTGTCGAATACAAAAAATCTGATCAATAGTCGATCTATTACGCCGAAAACCGCACTGATGATCCCCAGTAATTTCTTCTACGTACGGAGTTAATCTTCTCAAAAGAATAGTGGACAAAATTTTGTACGACGTCAACAAAAGTGATATTCCTCGAAAGTTACCACAGTTGGTTTTGTCCCCCTTTTTAAAAATAGGTACAATTATGGACTCCTATGGTTCTGGTACAATTTCCTTTTCCCAGATAGCAAGTATAAGTTTATAAATTTCGCTATATAATGCACTTCCACCCTCTTGTATTAATTCTGCTAAGTGAAGTTACTAACTTGCATATTTGTGAAGCTACATTCACCAAAATTTCATCACTGGTATTATGTGGTTAATAATGATATGTAAGGTAAGTGTCCCTGATATGGCCATGCTAAGGTTTGAGAATTTTTCTAGCCGCCATTGTGAAAAAAATGTAAACCACTTTTTTCTTACTCGTTCTCAGTCTAATGGACTTTCTTAAAACAATTTCCTTTCCCCATAAAAATACCCTTAATTGTCCAAAAAGTCCCAAATTCCAAAAGTCTACCTACTGGCCATATCAGGAACACGTGCACATGATATGGCCACCCTTGTTCCATGTTCTATAAATCGTGATTGTTTTCAGTTTGATAGCGCAGTTGTGCTAAAATTAAATAATTTTGGTGTAAAATGAATAAACATAACACTTAATGATCTTTTTTATAATTCAAAAGTGTACTCAAAACAGGTTTTTCCATCAAAAATTAAGTTGTTTTTCTTAAAATACAAAATTTTTGCGTAATCCCAGCTATAAAACATGTAAAATTGTCAGGTGAAAAAATTAAAGTGAAATGAACTTGATATGGCCATGGTGCATTTAATATGGCCATATCAGGAGCAGGTAAGCTTTCACGAAAATCGTTTGATTATGAACAACTCGTAAAAGAATATCACAAAGAACATTAAAAACTGAATGGAGTACGATGGTTTTCATGAACAAGTCTTTGAAAAACATGCATAAAACAAAGGAGACTTACCAGAGAAAAATAAGAAGAGATCACATGAAAAGCGCAAACAGGCAACTGACGCCATATTGCTCAACCTGACTGGATGGAAAACGATCAAGTGACATACCAGGATGCGCTTTCACTGGATGCTGCTGCAATTTAGCAGATTTTTTGGTTAACTAACTCACAATAGCGGGCTGGCCATATCAGGAACATGGCCATAACAGGAGCACCCACCTTACAAAATTTCATCCGCCTATAAATAAGTGTTTCATTATTAATATTTTAATAAATAATAATTTCGCTTTATATAAAAAGTCCCTTGCGCCACAATTTACATTATTTTTAAGCGACATTCTGTTACATGGTTTCCCTGATGACATATACAGGGTGTTTCCGAGGTGGTGTTACAAACTTTTCAGGGATGATAGCGAAGGGCACATGTATCAATTTGAGATAAGGAACCCTGGTCCGGAAATGACCGAGTAGAAAGTTACAAGCAATTATTAAAGAGGACAGAAAATATCTATTTATATTTAGGCTTAGGCCTATATTGTATTTAAAATTATGTCAACATCTATTTTATTATAGCATACTTATAATAAAACTTAATAATATAAAATGATTTTACATATTAAAGCCAAGGGAACTATAATTATTATCAAAATGTGTTAAGAACGTTCACAAAGAGTATATTCCGTCGATGCTGCTGTCACCTACTGGTAAATTACTTGAAAAAGGCTTCAAATCAGATAGTTTCAAAATATTAGGCATACAAGTTACGAAAAGGACGACATTTCTTGATTTTTAAAAAATCCACCCGAACATGGTCGGATAAAAGAGGACGTCTGGTCACCCTAAATAATGGGTTTCTGCAATTTACGATTCGCTTACAATTTTTTGTCATCCTTAGAATTCTTCTCCGCGGTACATTTGCGCTTAATCTATTAACTGAAAAAGTATAAAGAAGAACATATTTGTTATCGTAGTTTTGAGCCCCGCAGTAAATCTGTTCGCGGTTTCTGTTAGTACTGTTCGCGTATTTGTTCACTCCTGCATCATCCACATCAATCAGACGCACAATTTGAAACTATTTCGAAAACCATGCTGCCGGCTTTAATTACATTCTGTTGCCGATGTTTACCGAAATGAAATACCTTTTCACCGGCACTAAATAACATGATCTCCACTTCCTAAGGCCGTGCGATGCTATTGGCCTTCAGTGACGTCATAGCTGTTCGATTAGCGACCGCCATTCGGCACAATCAATTACGCCCCCCCAACTTACTCCAAGTTTCACTTTATCTCTTCCAGCGCCAAAGTTCCTGGATCAGAGCTGTTGGCAGCACTGCCAAGTCAGCCAACGCTCGAGATCTCCTTTGGCACCGGTAGGTAGGTTGTAAGTTCGATTGAAATAAAATCACAGTTTTAAAGGGGCAAAGCTTCTTTGCTTCTAATAAGTAATCTTTGTAGGAGTGTTTAATATTATATTAAGTGTTCCGAAGTCTGTTTAAAAGTCAGCCGTCTGACGGCCTCTGACTGAAAGGGGCTTAAAAATTTGTTTGTTGTGTGCCAAGCCTTCGTGTCGCGATTTATGTAGGCTATACTGTGTAGCTACTGGAGCATTTACATGTGTGGCCGTCGTGACTGGATGATTTTTGTGTCTGTATTCTTCGTCTGATTAATAGGGAAATTATACATTTAAATTCACGTTTGTTATGGGGAAATATTGCAAACATGACAGGAAAATAAAAGGTAAAAACAAACAGCATATTATAGCACCATTCGTGTTTGTAAGTCGCCATACTACATACCTGCTTGTCACCTGTTCTCATAACACTAATCCACTTATCCACCTATTTATCTAAACACCTTCATAAGCGTAACCATTCATCTCGGTGCTTACTATCCTATACCCGTAACAACAAACCTGCCTATCTACTCACCATGTACCTAACAACAAACCAACTTACTGGCACCTATGTATCTAACAGCCTATGTATCTAGCGACCTACCAAACTAATTACGTATATCTGTTAACCTACCTACTTACCTACCTACCTAACTAATGACATACTTAGCAACTTACCTAACTAATCACCTATATGTACGTAACAACCTACCTACCTAATCACCTACAACTAAAAACTTACTTACATATCTAATAACCTATGTACCTAACAACAAACTAACTTACTGGCACCTATGTATCTAACAGCCTATGTATCTAGCGACCTACCAAACTAATTACGTATGTATCTGTTAACCTACCTACTTACCTACCTACCTAACTAATGACATACTTAGCAACTTACCTAACTAATCACCTATATGTACGTAACAACCTACCTACCTAATCACCTACAACTAAAAACTTACATATCTAATCACCTATGTACCTAACAACAAACCAACTTACTGGCACCTTTGTATCTAACAGCCTATGTATCTAGCGACCTACCAAACTAATTACGTATGTATCTGTTAACCTACCTACTTACCTACCTACCTAACTAATGACATACTTAGCAACTTACCTAACTAATCACCTATATGTACGTAACAACGTACCTATCTAATCACCTACAACTAAAAACTTACATATCTAATCACCTATGTACCTAACAACAAACCAACTTACTGGCACCTATGTATCTAACAGCCTATGTATCTAGCGACCTACCAAACTAATTACGTATGTATCTGTTAACCTACCTACTTACCTACCTACCTAACTAATGACATACTTAGCAACTTACCTAACTTATCACCTATATGTACGTAACAACCTACCTACCTAACCACCTACAACTAAAAACTTACTTACATATCTAATCACATATGTACCTAACAACAAACTAACTTACTGGCACCTATGTATCTAACAGCCTATGTATCTAGCGACCTACCAAACTAATTACGTATGTATCTGTTAACCTACCTACTTACCTACCTACCTAACTAATGACATACTTAGCAACTTACCTAACTAATCACCTATATGTACGTAACAACCTACCTACCTAATCACCTACAACTAAAAACTTACATATCTAATCACCTATGTACCTAACAACAAACCAACTTACTGGCACCTTTGTATCTAACAGCCTATGTATCTAGCGACCTACCAAACTAATTACGTATATCTGTTAACCTACCTACTTACCTACCTACCTAACTAACTAATGACATACTTAGCAACTTATCTAACTAATCACCTATATGTACGTAACAACCTACCTACCTAATCACCTACAACTAAAAACTTACTTACATATCTAATCACCTATGTACCTAACAACCTACCTAACGAATCACCTATTTACCTAACAACCTATCTGCTTATCTAATCACTAGACATCTGATGTTTAAGAAAATGTCTATTTTATGTGAATGTTCATATTTAAATTCTTTTAGTAAATGTGCACGAATCATGAGAAATGAAGCATTCTGATGAAGTTTGGTCTTGCCTTTTTTGCCGTTTACGCCTTTTTTACATTAATATGTACTTTTTTCCCTTTTCTTGTTTTTATATGTACCTTCTTTATTGCCTTTTTATTTATATGACTAATTACTCAACAATACTGCATTTATTTCTGCGTTCGAAACTAAGGAAAATGCAGTTATGATAGTAACCATAGATATGGGAAATCCTGTTGCAATGCAGTTTTGTTGTTTCGCTTACTCTGGAATCGACCTTGTCCTTACCCAGCACTGCTACCTGACTTCAGCACTGACCACACCCCATTAATTCCTGGCTTAGTTGCCTCATGAGTGATGCCTTATTGGTGTCATTTGTGAGTTTCAAATCTGTCTTCGTACAGTTGACTAAACAACAACAAACATAAGTTATTAGTCGAATACATGAAGCGTTGGATTTCCAAGTTGATAACCCGGTTTCGAATCCCGGTGAGTCCAACTATAATTTGTGGTGTTGTTTACTGGTAGGACTTCGCGGCTCTATCGATGTCTCATTATTGTTACATTAATCATCGTCACACTGATTTTGTCCAATAAACGTGACAGAAGTTTGTGCGTTAATCTTGAAAATTTGCTTGTTGTTTATTGTAACTCAAATTATGTTGATGAATAAGTACAAGTGAAACAAGTCTATAGAAAAGAAAAACTACTTTTCCAGTGTGCTTTGTTAAGTTACTTATGGTCTTATGGATGTTTACTTTATGAATTATGGGTGATTCAGTACAATTTCATTGCATTTTATTGCCCTATTTTTGTTGTTTTTAGAGTCTTTTTAGGCTCATAAAATACAATTTTTAGTGCCTTAACTTTCGATGTCTACTAATAACCTATGTACCTAACAGCCTATGTACTTAATCACTTACATACTTAGCGACCTACTTACATACCTAACTAATTACATATGCATCCAGCAACCTACCTACCTAACTAATGACATACCTAGCACTCGAGTAGGCCTAATGTCCCTTAGCCCACAAAAAATTGCTCAACACTTCCCTGTTCTTCATAAGTTGACGATAGTAACATGCGCGCCATCTTTGATGCATAGTTCACGCTTCTGTCGCTAGAGCTGCACATGCAAAACAAATTGTGTCTGTAGTGAAAACTTCAAACTATATCTCGGTGAAATGTCAACATCCCAGCCGCAATACCAACGCAGAAAAAAATTATTGTGCGTTACTTTCCGATCCACCCTCGTATTAACAGAGCTATAAAGTCAATCAGTGACAAAATATTAGTTAACTGACCAATATTTTGAACTTAATAATAATGTAGGGTAAAGTTGCCTATTTCCGTGATACCCCTAATTCCGTGATACTTTTTTAAAAATCGAATGACAAACAAAGCTTTGCCGTTCGACCATAGCCCAGACACCTTTCTCAAAAGAGTGCATCTTTCGCCTGCTTTTGAGGCATCGGTGAACTTCCTAGAAAGATACCCAATCCCGTAACTTTCAGTGAAAAAACGTATCACGGAATTAGGCAACTTTACCTTAGTTAATTTAAATAATAATTTAAATGACCATTTTTATAGATACGAGATATCACTTCTTAGCCATCGAGATTGTAGAAAAATTTCTTTGAATTCGGATTCTATAGATAGGCCCATATACAGTATGTACTAAAAATAAACCTTTACTCGTCGCCACGAGTTCTAAAATAGCTTTATCAAGACTCCATTAATTTCTCGTTACTTGTTTCTTCTCTAGAGCATGAATTTTGCTTGTTATAGTACATAATTACCCTATTTTTCTGTACTTCGTGTAGGTCTCACTTTGCTTATACCTAATATGTCAACGATATGTAAGTACCAACTTTAATCGAAGTAAATAACAGAAGAGTTATGGTTTTGTAAAACTGAAGTTTATCTGAGAATATCAAATTATAATTAAAAGAAGTGGAATTTTTTTCTGTAGAGCTCAAAGTTTAAGGTTGAAATTAATAAAAAGAAAGAAATATTTGAAACTGTTCATCATAGACATTAAAAATTAAGTACCGGTAAGTTAATATTGTTTCGAAAGTTGTTCTGGACACAATTTGGAATACAATTGGTGTAATAAACTAAAAAGTTCTGAAAAACTTCAATATGTCCCTTGAAGAGCATGTTTGCTACACGTGCGTGTCTTCCAATTAGCCGACGAAGAGGCAAGTTCTTGGCAGACGCACGTCAACATGCAAAGAGCAAAATAATTTGAATTTCGCCGCGATATGAACACTTGACTTGCACAATGAGGGCGGCAGATATTGCACAATTAGTCAGGGCTGTAAGTTAATGAACTGCGAAACATAAAAAATATGCATACTAATGTATGAAATACGACAGGAAGAATGCTGGCATGCCTTCAAATTGTTCCACTTATTTTTAATAAACTCTTCTTAATACTTAGCCCACAAAATACTGGCACGCAAAGAAGTTATAAACCAGAGCATTGGGGAGCCCTTCATTATTTAATATAATACAGCTGGAACACTGTAATATATTAAGCTCTCATTACTACAGGAATAATTAACCTTTTAATTAATCTAATAAAACGAAGGACGGTATGCTTAAATGACAGTATTCGGGTCACACCAGCATTGTGATCTATTTAACTGTCATTCATTATATTTATTTCTTTCGTTTTTTTGGATCTACCTATTTATTAAAAAAAATTCGAAGCCATATAGGCCTACTGGGTTGATCATAACTTCATATTTCCAGACGTCGCCGTTTCCCGGGGAGAGTCTTCAGGTTTTGCTTTTTATCCCCGAACAAAATTCGTCCCCAGAATTTGTTACCAGATAGCCCCTGATTTTAAGCGTTAATTACTATAGTTTTATGAAAATACTTATGACTGTCACTGTGCCTTTGGTACATAGGTGATAAGTTAGTTGTTAGGTACATAGGTGATTAGTAGGCTTCGATACTTTGGACCCGATACAATAAGTTTACTGCGCATGTACTATAGGTTGTTGACTCGCTGCAGGTAGATAGAGATGTGTTGAGGTAACAACATTGCTATTTAGAGTAGAGTACGGTAGTATGGGGAAACACATACATATGTACATTCTGAAAGTAAATATACATTACACAATGACAATGTCAAAAGAATATGAAAAGCATTTATTCTCCTGTTTTTATAAGCATTTGTGTTTAATTACACACAGTGTTAATGGTGGAAATAAACATGTAGCAGTTTTAATTTCTTCATTTATCATATTGGTCGTCTTTAGGAAGTGCAGTTACAGTACCGAATTGCAATGTACTACAAGATACATTTTCAGTGTCTCAAACGTAAATTTTTTTCCCTTATCTGCCAAACAAAGTTTGTATTGTGAAAAGCTGCGCTCTACGTCGCATGACGTGATAGGAGCAAAACGAAAAAACCTAACATCATTGCAGAGACAGTCCTTTATTCTCGGGTGACTCTATGTCCACTAATTTGCTGTTTATGTTACACAATGTTCCATATCCATTATTTTTACATAAAATTGATTTCCACTTCTGTTTTACACGTTTAGTAACCGGTGTACTTGGTATCTCATTAATTCTCTTTGTCATTTCCTTAACTAATTTGAGAGCTTCCGGCATCTCTTGCTCTGACTTTTCTGTGTAATAGTTTCAGACACAGTTTGAAAATAGGTTTGTATGAAAACAAAATTATTTGCCAGAACCTTCAAATCCAGAGCTTCAACTATTCTGATTGCAGAACAGTCGTAACTCGACAGTCTAGTAACAATGGGCTCTGGAGGAAGAGTGGGTGCTAGTTCCTTGAATTTCGCAACCCTCGACGTAGCATTCTATTTCTTTGCGTGGTTGTTGGCATTCATTCTACAGTACCGCCACCCTGTACGCTTTACCACTATACTCAGTACGCAGTCATGCGGATTTCCCATTGAACTGCTCTATTGGGTCCGAAGTCTCGAAGCCTAGTGATTAGGTATGTACGTAAGTTGCTAGACAGGTAGGTTGTTACGTGTATAGGTGATTAGTTAGGTAGGTTAAGTTGCTAGGTATGTCATTAGTTAGGTAGGTAGGTTGGTAGGCTGCTAGATGATATGTAATTTGAAAAAAAATGACAAAAAAAGTTGTTTTAATCAAGTGCAATGTCCTTAATTTTATATAAAATGAAATAATGTCAACGTATTTTATATTTATAATATACAATTTATAACATATTATATTACATCATGGTCATAATACTAGCTATACCAGCTCTTAAAGGTTAATATTCTACCAAATATAATACCATAAATGTGCATAATCAAAGAGTTTGCAGCATCATCAAGTTCTTACCTGAATGCAAGAACTATATATAACTTATTTTGTACACTGAAGGGAGGGGAAAAAAAGTTCTTTCTGCACTCAAAGCTGTGACTGGGATTTAAATCCTAGAGTCCTCATTTTCGAACATTTTTACTATGATTTAAAACATACATTCTCATTAATTTACGTTTTGATTAGCTGCTCGTCACACAACTGTGTAAAAATGGATGGGAAATGTTGCGATTTGAAGAATGCTAATTGCACAGGTTTGTAGAGAACATTGCCATCTGTCGGAAACCACTGCAAACTCAATTTTTACCGGAAATAGACAATTTATGTTTTGATTAGTTGCTCCTTATATGCAGTCTGACACCGTTTAAGGGCGTCTCCCTGATGTTCTGGGGTGGTATACACCTACAGCCTCATTTATGTGCCTTTACGGAAATTAGGCTACGTAGGCTACATAAAGGACCTAAGTTAGTGGTCTACATGTAAAAGAAATTTCGTCCGTACCTTCCATACAGGTTCTTAATATGTGTACATAACTATCTTCAGGGAAACAACCATGGTGTCATTTCAGAAAGAATGAATTCGTTCCAAATTAGTGACAGAAATGTAATTATTTTCTGTGGATTCATCGGGAAGTGATGTCGTACTATTTGGTTCGGAATTTAATTTACATTTATTTTTCTTTTTGTGAGAAATTCATATATTCATCTCTGTCCTGTTTTTATGCTCCGCTGGGAGCCAGGAGTTCGTAGAATTCAGATATCACAAACAACATACTAAAAGCCTGGCATCGAGGGCTTTGCAGCGGCTTTAGTATTTGCGTCCAGCCTATCTATTCTTATATTTTGTTCTACAGGAAATAAATAAGAGTATTACGTTATATTTTAATGAGCTAGCAGTTTTGCAGAACTTCCGAATTCCTGTCTTTCGTTCCAATGAAACAATTCAAAGTTATATTTCCGTAGTGTCTTTTTGCGTTCGTATTTTGTAGATTACAGATTTTACAGTGCTATTAATGTTGTATATGCATGAAAAATATTCTTTACCTCTGTGAAATCTATCATCATGCATTCCACCTCTAATTTAGCATGAAGAAACACATCGAGAGTTCAAATTTGATGCGGATGTTACTTTTCCCTTGGGTTAGTTCTTTACGATACAAGTGATAAAAGTGTAATTTTATATGAGTATGGATGTTTGCGAAACGAGACCGCAGGCCTAATGTAGCAATCCTGCGAGAAAAATAAAATCACTTTTAATACATATATCGTACACTATTTTAGGCAGTCGTTCAATATTTGATAAATGAAATATTTTGAGTAATTCAGTTAGTAAGTATTTTGTTTTTCTCAATAAACTACCGAGATTGTTAATTAGTAGGCCATGCATCATTTGTCAGTTGTTTAAATGGCTGTAAGCTGTCTCTTGTTTGTTGGTAAAACATTTTCCCACTGGTTTTTAGACATTATAGTGTAACTATTTCATGAGTAAATTGTGCTTAAATATAAAGAATAACCAAGACATTAATAAATATACAAGTTGTTGCTGTGTGGGTGCGTTCGTGTGATGAAGAGTTGTGTTAAATAATGTGTGTGTTCTGAAATTGATCTGTGTGTTGAGAATTTGATTAGGGTACACAGGCAGCGAAGTTGAGATGGCGCCGAGAAACAGAAGGCTCTGAGGATGGTGTCAAGAAGCACCGAAACAGCTGTAAGCCGCACATGCTTATGTAATTAACACGAGTAAGATCGCCATTTAATCAATTATTTATATTCAAGTGTTAAAAGTAGTGTACGGAAGATTCAACATGGAATATTTCAATATTACAGTTATGAAACTGTGGCATTTTGTACTCAAATATTCACTGAATGTTAAAATAAAAAAAAAAAAATTAAACTCTAGGATTTCTTACATTTTTATTCTTCAAAATAGGTTTCATATACTGCATCTTTACCGTATTGGCTGTACAACTATTGCCTTTTAAATTTCAGTTCGTATTATGAGTGTTTTGTTTAGCCAATGGAATTGAAGATGAATGTGCGGGATTGCATAACACCGTATAAAAAGTGGACATGTGACTCGCCTGGCAAATAAGTGTGCAGTAGACTCCGTGAAAGTTTATGACATAAGAAAATGAGAACATAAGCTGTTATTATTTGATTATTGTATTGCATTATATTGTATTGTATTTTATTGTATTGTATTGTATTGTATTGTATTAATACGGCGGCCGGGTAGCTCAGTTGGTAGAGCAGCTGGCTACGGACTGGAAGGTCCGGGGTTCGATCCCAGGTGGTGACAGGATTTTTTCTCGTTGCCAAACTTTCAGAACGGCCCCGAGGTTCACTCAGCCTCCTATAAAATTGAGTAACGGGTCTTTCCCGGGGGTGAAAGGCGGTCAGAGCGTGGTGCCGACCACACCACCTCATTCTAGTGCCGAGGTCATGGAAAGCATGGGGCTCTACCTCCATGCCCCCCAAGTGCCTTCATGGCATGTTACGGGGATACCTTTACCTTTTTTATTGTATTAATACTATTATAAAGTCTTAATTTATAGTCACAGTCTAGATGAAATATATACAGACGAGATTTACGATTTAGTCTACTAGTACAACACAAAGTTTTAGTATCAATTTCATGAAGTGTTATTGAATGTCGTGAATTCACCTACAGAATAGAAGGAGTGAGAAATTAGGTACTTCTTTAATTTGGCCCTAAATAATTTTATGTTTTGAGTTTCATTTTTTATATCGATAGGGAGGCTATTAAAAATTTTTACTGCTACTTCTTTTTGACAGCACGATAGACTTGCCGATGGAGTATGAAAGTCATTTTTGACGTGTATTTATGCTATGAACTTTTGAACTAGTTACAAAGCTTTCACGATTACATACGAGGAAGATTATTAATGAAAATATATAATGACAAGTCATGGACATTATTTGTAGTTTTATGAAAATAGTCCTATACGATTCCCTAGATTTGGCACCTACTCTTTTTTGTAATAGAAATATACTGTTACTATCTGTGTAATTTCCCCAGAATATTATTCCAAAACTCATTACCGAGTGGAAGTATGCAAAGTATACAGTATTGTTTTTAAGGTATTGATATTTACTATCTTTTGCATAGATCTAATAGCAAAACAAGCTGAATTTAGTTTGGGGGTAATTTCTTTAATATGATTTTTCCAATTTAACACATTATCGATTTTTAAGCCAAGAAATTTGGTTGTCGTTGTTTCTAATAGGGATCTGTTGTTAATTATTGCGCTAGAAATTTGCGAGGTTGAATTTGCACAGGATTTAAATTGAATTACGGTATGTTAGTTTTGTTACAATTTAATACCAATTTATTGACTGAGAACCAGTCACATATTTTGAAGAGAATTTCCTCTGTTGAAGATTGGAATGTGTTGGAGTTATTGGCTGTAATTACTATACTTGTGTCATCTGCAAATAATATGGGATAGCCTACATCTTTTATTACGCGGGCAAGATCATTTATAAACACTAGAAAAAGTAGAGGACCTAATATTGATCCTTGAGGAATTCCATTATTAATAGTTCCCCATGTCGATGCAGATTTCATAGTTGTATTGATTTCAACTTTCTGTTTCCTATCTATGAGATATGAGTGAAACCATTGGTGTGCAACACCTTTAATTCCATAATAATCCAATTTATCTAGCAGCATTTTATGTAAACAACAATATAAAACAATATCGAAATGCGAAAATATTCAGTTGTTACGTGGATAGTAAAATTGTTCTTCTGTTCCTCGGTACATGTGTTGGAAGTAGACACTAAAACCTTTCCATAAACCAGAAAACCACGAGCTGCGCCGGGTGTGTGCATATTTGTATCGGCCGCGGACCTACAACAACTCCGAGCAACAAGCGTTTTTGGCGTTACCTCTCTTTTCGCTCCGGGCTCCATGTTGCAGAAAATATACATAGCGGTAAAAATTTCTTGGCGAGAGCAAAGGTTAGCTATGGGCTAAATGTGTGGAAAATTGGAATGCTTTGTGTGTTAATTATTTATACCGAGCTCCGACCCTTCCCACCGAGAGGGTGTGGAGCATGTATAAATTATCAAGGGGAGGAAAAGTGGAAAATGTGTATGAAAATATGCTACACAAAATTATGTAAACTACGTATGCCGAAAAAAAAATTCTTCTTCACGTCCACAATATTAGAAGCCATATACATACACAAAGTCGATATTTAAAACCCTTCCGGTAGCAGAAAATATTGGAGACGGGGGTTGGAATTTTGATTATGTATGGTGCCCGTAAAGGGCCCCTTCATACTTCAAAGCCGGTTCTACTTTCTCTTTACCTATGTCAAACCCTCTCCGATATTTTGTATTGGTAGGCCTGAGGCATTTATTTTGGTGTTAATTCCGAGGGAAATGATATGACGAAAAGAGCTATTCAGGCTGGGTAAAGAGGCGACAGTTTAGAATGTGATTTTCTAAGGAATCCGCGGTTTGCTAAAGAGAGGAAGGGAGATGTCCTCTGTTCTTTCGTAGCGTTAGGGAGGGAAGTAAGATCAAAATGTGTTGTGTAAACAGTTAGGGGAGCTACTGTCCAGGCTCGTTGGTAAACATCTACTTTACACTCCTGATAGCGCTTTCCCTGCCTAACAGCCCATTTATACTATCGTGCAGGGAGAGAATTGTCAAGAGAACGGAAGCACTAAACGGTCCTTAACTCATAAACGGCAGCATTTAATTTTATTAATTTTATCTTACACGAAATACAAAGAAGTACCGTACTCTAGTGGTATGAACCGTCTATTTCGAGATTATCGTGAAAATACTCCTTCGCCATCCATGATTGTGTTTGCAGAGGAAGAGGAAAGAAGTTCTTCTTCATTGAACCTTTTAAGTGTGTCCCTTACCCAGACAACCCTAAAGAATAGAGGTGAGACGAATGGGAGCTCCGAAAATGCCGTACATATGACTCAGACATGTATCTGATGGTCAAAAAATATGACAAGTCTTCGAATTCCGGTCACTTAGACGATATGATAGTCTTCATGCAAGAGATCCATCTTCCAGTACTGAGAACACCCCCGGATGTCATTAGATACTGTCCATTGGGCGTCTTCATCTGGCACAAAATATATGTGCCCATGTGTTGTAAAAACGTAAGCTCTATAGCTTCAGCAGATTTCGAGAAAATATTTTAATATTCTGATGATAGGAAGTTGCGCAACAATATCACCTTAAAAGCATAATGCTATTTGTTACATAATATTAGTTACAGTTAAAGCATAGGTAACTTTGCTTTGTACTATAATATTGTTTTGATTAGTTTATTGATTACTTTTACAAGGCTAAAGATACCATCAATATCAATTCCAACTTATCATGTCATAATCAATCTCTCTGTATTTATGAATGATGAGTTTATCCACTGAGTACGGTATAGTTGTACTAATATGGAATTTTTGTGAACATTCCTTCTTAATTCTTTATTATCTTATTAATGTTTAAAACACAAGTGCAATATTAAGAAATTGGTGTTAGTACTTTTGTTTTACAGACAATATAGATAATATCAAACAGAAAGAAGCCATATAAAATGACATAAAATTTCACGTACTTACTTACTTACTTACTTACTTACTGGCTTTTAAGGAACCCGGAGGTTCATTGCCGCCCTCAAATAAGCCCGCCATTGGTCCCGTCCCTATCCTGAGCAAGATTAATCCAGTCTCTATCATCATATCCCACCTCCCTCAAATCCATTTTAATATTATCATCCCATCTACGTCTCGGCCTCCCTAAAGTTCTTTTCCCCTCCGGCCACGCAACTAACACTCTATATGCATTTCTGGATTCGCCCATAGGTGGTACAAGCTCTGGCCATCTCAAACGTCTGGATTTAATGTTCCTAATTATGTCAGGTGAAGAATACAATGAATGCAGTTCTGTGTTGTGTAACTTTCTCCATTCTCCTGTAACTTCATCCCTCTTAGCCCCAAATATTTTCCTAAGCACCTTATTCTCAAACACCCTTAACCTATGTTCCTCTCTCAAAGTGAGAGTCCAAGTTTCATAACCATAAAGAACAACCGGTAATATAACTGTTTTATAAATTCTAACTTTCGGATTTTTTGAACAGCAGACTGGATGATAAGAGCTTCTCAACCGAATAATAACAGGCATTTCCCATATTTATTCCGTCTTTAATTTCCTCCCGAGTATCATTTATATTTGTTACTATTGCTCCAAGATATTTGAACTTCTCCACCTCTTCAAGAGATAAATTTCTAATTTATATATTTCCATTTCGTACAATATTCTCGTCACGAGACATAATCATATAATTTGCCTTTTCGGGATTTACTTCCAAACCTATCTCTTTACTTGCTTCCAGTAAAATTCCCGTGTTTTCCCTAATCGTTTGTGGATTTTCTCCTAACATATTCACGTCATCCGCATAGACAAGCAGCTGATGTAACCCGTTCAATTCCAAACCCTCTCTGTTATCCTGAACTTTCCTAATGGCATACTCTAGAGCAAAGTTAAAAAGTAAAGGTTCACGTTCCGTTTGAAATTTGTGGACCACTGTTTTCTTAATTCAACAGGCTGCTCTTTCATATATATAATCCTTGCACCTTCCATACCTAGCGCTTAATGCCCGCCCACGAAATCAAGTTCAGGAAAATGCTCATGCTTTGATATCACTTATTTACACTAATGAAAGAAAGAATGTGTGATGTACGGTAAAGGACCACCTTAACGTATACAGTACCCTAGGAGTGTGCTTCCCTAATGGGTATCAAGCCAAAGTAGGCTGTATTTGAGCCAGAAACTCTGCCCTTTGACGCACAACAGTGGACGTCGTAGCTGTATTCATTTCCTTTTTAGAAAATTATCGTAGGCAGTTGATCACGTTGCGACTCTGTCATTTGGCTCCATAATTTCAATCGACATCCCACCCTGTTTAGTGGGCAAGATAACAAGGGCACTCTGGAATAAACTTGCGTGCTACGCACTAGTGAGGTTCGGAAGGCTGTAATCTGTAGATCGGGGTCAGTTGAGATTCAAATCACGTTTTCAAAAGCGTCGTCAGGTGTTAATGAAGAACCTGTACGATTTCTTGGCATTGGAATGCTTTTACGTGGAGACTGATAAATCTGGCCAAGTCATTAGCAACTTCCACTGGCCACAATTTGTTGAGCCCATGTCACGCATATTCAAGTACAGACCAGTGGCGTAGCCTAACGTTTTCTTTTGGTAAATCCAAAGCATTACTACTACGGAAATGAAATTTGTAAGGGGAGTAGTAGGAAAAACCAGAAGAGATAGAATCAGAAATGAAAGAATCCGAGAAGAGGCTGGACAGAGGAAATCTATCAGTGTATTCCGAATCTCACCGGTCCAGTGGCATCAATGACGTCACGTTGCAGCGAAATAAGGAACAAAACTGCTGGAAGGATCGATGGCTGTCATGGCGACTGTACAAGTTGTTGTCTGTGCTACGGTAGCAAAATTTTGCGAAATTTTCGTACTCCCATCTCGTTCAAAGAAAAGAGAGCATAAACAATTTATTTCTTGAACCGGTAGTAATAACTGGTCCGTTGACATGTTCGCTCATAAGCCATTAACATATTGTTTTTACGTTGTGCTCATTACAAACAATACAGCAGAACTAAAGCAGAACACATCGCCATGACACAACAGTGCACGATGTTATTTGTCTGGTAATTCCCGCCCTATACAAGAACCAATCAGATTCACTGATAGCGGCTGATGGAGACTGCCACCACCTCTGCAAGTTGATGGCACCGGTGCGACACCGGTGGAGCATCAATGACGTCATCGGTGGAATTCGGAACACCGTGATGCCATCGGATTGCTCACCGGTGAGATTCGGAATACTCTCTATGAGCATTGTAGTGGAGGAACGCCAATTGAAGTGGTATGGCCATGTTAAAATAATGGGAGAGGGAAGGAAAGAAAAACACGTTTTTGAAATGCGAGTGGAAGGAAGATATGGAAGAGAAAGACCACGTATAACATGGGAGGATAGAATTCAGAGAATTGGACAGAAACGTGGGAAGGCAGTGGGAGAAGTGAAGAGATTGAGTAGTAATAGACAGGAAGGCAGAGATGGATAGACCGAGGTTACCCCGACACTTGACAGCATAAGAGATGGAAGAAGGAGGAGGAGAAGGAGAAGAAGAAGAAGAAGAAGAAGTCAAAATCATTACAACAATAACAACAGTATTATGATAATCATCATCATAGTAACAGTAATCGAGCCATGTGAAACAAAAGAGAATTGAAATGTTGCTAGTTAAATTCATGCGTATATTATTCTCTAACAATTTACAGCATTAGTCAAATGAAAGATTTGCTAAGTATAACAGCGGTTTTTGAATGGACTAAATGAAAATTCACATTTTCAGAGATATAACACAGCGAAATGAAAAATAAATATGATGAGGTCCAGGGAATATCGTTGAAATCGACAGTGCGTCTAATTGACACTAACCCGATCTAACATTGGCGCTACCTCTCAGTAATGTTAAGAACGAGAGGGGGGAGAGAAGAAACCAAGTATCTCCTGGTAACAGTGTCACAGGTAAACGTCATGCTGACAAGATTGTGCACTTGGTTATCATCGTAACGGCACGTTTGAAAACTGCGGTGCCTAATTCTCCAGTTTAGCGATAATAATAATAATAATAATAATAATAATAATAATAATAATAATAATAATAATGGTATCCCCGTAACATGCCATGAAGGCACTTGGGGACATGGAGGTAGAGCCCCATGCTTTCCATGACCTCGGCACTAGAATGAGGTGGTGTGGTCGGCACCACATTCTGACCGCCTTTTACCCCCGGGAAAGACACGGTACTCAATTTTATGGGAGGCTGAGTGAACCTCGGGGCCGTTCTGAAAGTTTGGTAACGAGAAAAAATCCTGTCACCATCTGTGATCGAACCTCGGACCTTCCAGTCCGTAGCCAGCTCCTCTACCAACTGATCTCCGGCCGCCAATAATAATAATAATAATAATAATAATAATAATAATAATAATAATAATAATAATAATAATAATAATAATCTACCATACATTATTGATACTTTTCGTTCCTATTAAATGAAGGAATAATGACGTAAATAAAATGCTTCCGGTTATAGTTTTATTTCTTGGTTCATTTGTTATTACATATTATGTTTCTATAATAATATTATAATAACTACATTAATCTGCCATACGTCACTAGCACATTTCGTTCCTTTTAAATGGAGGCAGAATGGCGTAAATAACACTTCCGGATATACTCCCATTTGTTAGTTAATTCGTTCTTAAATTTTATATTTCACTCTATTTTTAACGTTTATTCACTGTCATTTTTTCCACAATTACGCCACAATTACGGTAAACATATACCTCAAGTCTCGCAGTTCTCAAACACCATAAAAATACGTTTCCACCACTCGTTTATTGAAGGAAACCTTAAGTGAAAAACTTTTTCGTATTTTTACAGCTCACAAGCAAACATTCTGATGGGGCAGATAAAAAGTTTTTTTTTTCTTCCATGTTAATAACGTCAAAAGAAGTGCTTATACAAATTTTGGCCACTCGACCGTAATTAAGAGACCGTCCAGAAAGTGATTTTCCTTGAGCTGTTTACAGACAAAAGCACAATTGCATGGAAAGATTTATTGAAACAGATACAACAATTGTTGCGCTATTTGTCAACGTATCTCCCACTGGAAATGAGACATTTGTCATCCCATGGGATCAATTTTTGTTTCTCTGTGACATAGAAGTATTCCACCTGGGATCGGAACCAGCGTTTGACAGACGTCTGCACCTCTCTGTCTGTCCTTTGATATGACAAATATCTCAGTTCCGGTGAGGAATATGTTGAAAAATAGCTCAACAATTGATGTGTCTGTTCCAATAAATGTTTGCAATGAAATTGTGTTTTCTTTCTGTTTACGACCCCTGGCGAACTTATTCTTTACGGCCGTCGTAATTGCGGTCGAGTGACCAAAATTTGTATAAGCACTTCTTTCGACATTATTAACATGGTGAAAGAAAAAAAAATTAACTTTTTATCTGCCCCCATCAGAATGTTTGCTTATAAGTTAAACGCACAAAGTAATTTTCGTTAGATAAAAAAATTGAAATATATACTACTTTCAACAAGAAATATTAAAACCACTACCAAACCATTTAGTCTGATGCTAGACAGTTTTTTTTTTAATTTTCCCACAATTGGCTAACTTGGCGCTTGACTGGTTTCTGAAATAAGCGATTCAATTCAGTCCAAGGGATTTCATAAATCCCGTGTCATTTTAATAGACGCGTTTTATTGTCTATCAGTAGCTACTCTAGTTAACATCGTACTCCTAGTTGGCAGGAGAATGAGTTCCTCAGTAAAGAAAACGAAGATAAATGAAAAAGTATCTTTGATAGTTGGCTGGACCATGGAACCTTCTTCATTGTTAATCACATCTCGAACCCAGAGTCCTCTTAATCCACTCATCTTACAAGAAAGCACGTAGAGTACTTTACACCAACAATCAATCAGCTCCAAGTTGCAAAGATCACATCTCCGTGCCGTGACCTGTTGCATTCAAATGAGGCCGTGGATCTGACAGCAAAAATCGGAGGCGATAAATCACAAGAATCGTTCTGGGAACCTGAGGTGGAATTCGCAAAGCTTCCGAACTGCAGTCTTGTTAATTAGTGTGGCTAATTTACATATTACAAGTCTAAACTTGGGACAGTTCTGGAATTAATAGCGACTGGACTTGTTTCTTTAGCCGATAAACAGCTAAGAATCTCATTAAAAGTAAAACAAAAATGCTCTCAAGGATTGTTTCAGGTTTTGTGCTGTGACATCTCTGAGTGTATTGAACACGTGGATAAGCTTCCATAAATAAATTGCTGTTTAATTGTTTAGTTTGCTGTGACAGTACTCCGGTTAAATTATTTATTTGAAATGTTAAGAGAAATATCCCGAAAATTTCACATGCACGAGTGTGTAAACCATTGAATTCAAAATTATTTTGCTTTCGAACATGCTTTCATTTTCTAATCAATCGCAGATTATAAGATACTCGTACACTGACGTTCAAAGTTATCTGACCCTACTAATCGATAGTGATCGATAATTTGTTGGTGTAAGTGTGGATTCTTTAGTTATTACTTCTATGAATAGATGGCGAAGATGATAGTCACTGTTGGCAATCGTAGATAAATATACCCGTATTACAGAATTCAATTTTTCATCCCACTCTACTGATTGTAAAACAACACTGAATTTGCCTGGAAATCTCTGGTATTGTCTATTAGAAGAACAAGTTTTGCTTAATCTACATAATCATTTTCTCTTATAGTTTTTAAGCGCCCCAATAATGGTGCCATCTATTGAGAACTAGCGGAACTCTTTCAAAGTTTGTTAATTTTTTTATATCTTTGGTTCTGACATCCCGTAGTTGTAAAGTTCGCTTACACGATCATAAAATCGTAGTGTCAGTGTACGTTCAAAGGTATCCAACCTACGATTTTTAACAAACTTTGAAAGAGTTCGTCTAGCCCTCAATAGGTGGCATCATTATTGGAACAGTTAAAAAAGTGTCAGAGAAAATTATTATGTAGATTAAGCTTTAATTATTATCACAATTGACAATATCAGCGGTTTGCAGCTAAACCCAGTGTTGTTTTACAATCAGTTGAGTGGGATGAAGAATTGAATTCCAAAATGCGGGAATATTTATCTACAATTGGCAACAGTGACTATTATCTTCGCCATCTGTTAATAGAAGCGATAACTAAAGAATCCACATTTACACCAACAAATTCTCGGTCACTATCGATTAGTCGGATCAGATATCTTTGAACGTCAGTGTACATATTCATCTCTAAAACAGTACAGGATGTCTCGCTATCTACTGAGATCAATATAAATTATTTTGGTGCCGTGTTCTATGGATCAACCAGATATAAGTAACATAAGAAAAATTAGAATGTTAATTGTTGAGAATGACTCGTATCATCTGTGACATATCTACGAGTCTGAAAAGAATGGAGATTGTAGCATTGCTAACTCACATCTTCTACTTTCTAGAAAATTTCACTCGCCAGTAATCATTAACTAAACTGATGCTTTCGACAGGTATTACGTAACTCGGAATAATAATAATGAAAATAAACAAGTATGTAAGTTTTACATCACTCCGACTCCGAATAGTTATTTCCATCTTCAACTTTCTGTAACTGCGGGGGTCGCCAAGTCCCATTCACGGACAGAACATCTTTAAGATAAAGAGATTCATACCCGAACTTCGCAAAATTCCTCTCGGAGAAAGTGATTGAAAACGACAAGTCATATATCTGGTATTTAATTTCAAGGTTATATGTGTATAATGTTAAAAAAAATAATAATTAACTGTCTGAAAATTTATAGACTTGACTTTTGCCATTGCGTTTTGAAATTGGCATAAATTTATTTTTCAGGTGCACAAAAAAAAAGTGAGAAGGATATCGTACTCGTTGGGGTCGTTACAAACAGCTAAACTTATGAATAACCCTGTATTTTGCAACTCCCCCATGAATCACAGCAAACTGTTTCAAGTACATTATATACAGGATGGATGGTAACCTCTGCATCAAAGTTTAAGAGGTGATTCTACGTGAAATATAACAAAACTTTTATTACACTTTTCCTTCGATGAAGCACCGTTAAGCAGGAAAGAAATAGTCTTTGCCTAATGTTTGCAGCGCTCTTGATGATTGCTATACAAGAAGATAGGTAAAACATAATCTGAACAGTTAATGTCTGGATTTTTTTTTTTTTTTTTGCAAATGAAACCGTTTAGGCATGAATTTAAATTGAATAATAAGCGAAAATCATTTAAATAAATCTTGCAACGCAGCGCACGTCGCGTGTTACCGACTGAGTACAGCACAGGGGGAGGGGAAGGTAAGGAGTGCAGGCCGCGCTTGTCTATAGTTATTGCAGCAGCTTACAGTTAATATTACAACAATTGTGCTTACGCAGCAAAGCAGCAGGCCTGAAAATGAACATGCTAAAAACGCAGGTAATGTGAAACGGACCAACAACCCCAGTATCAGTGGATGGACAACCACTTTAATACGTGGATTAATACACTTATCTGGGAAAACTAATCTCTTTCAAGGACAGAACAGAAAAGGAAATAAATAGAATGATCTCCCTGTCCTGGAAGGCATTTTGGGCCCTTAAATTCATTGTGCTTGACAAAACCTTAAGCACAAAAACTAAAATAAAGGCACTAGAGGCCTGTGATTATCCTGTATTACTTTATGGGTGCCAAACATGGTCGCCAACAGGGAAACACAGGACCAAACTACAAACGTGTCAAAGGAAAATGATGCGCAAAATTATAGGCGTATCACTGAAGGAGAAACTCCCAAATGCGACACTGTACCAACTAGCAGATACTCACAGCTATTACATCCAAATGGAAATGGGGTGGACACGTGGCCAGGCTACCAGGCGACAGATGGACATACCGAGCTACCATGTGGGACCCCCGTATAGGAAGGAGACTTCAGGGCAGACCTCGGCGCAGATGGGCAGACTTCTTCAAAGAATAGGCAGGACAACAATGGTCTAGAGAGGCAAGAGACAGAAGAAAGTGGAAACTATTCGAGAGACATTTGTGCATAGACAAGAAGTTGTGAAAGGCAGTGAGAGAATCATTATTAAAGAAATTCAAGTTCCTAGACTTAATATCACGTCTAACGTGAACTAGCTCATCACGTTAGACAAATAGAGCTTTACCTTATTTAAGGAGGCCTTTGCCCTTCATGGGACACAATAGGCTATCTTTATCTTTATCTTATCTTTATCATGATGTTGCCAAATATTTCAGAGCGATTTCCTCTGAAATTGTGAATGTTAGAGGAAAAAACTTATTTAGATTTTTCAAATCTCTCCTCATGATCTATTCCAGTTTTGATGCAGAGATTACCATCAACCTTTATATTGACTCTCGCTTGGATATGAAAATGGAATCGTTCATTTTGCCGTTTCGTCTCATATGTTCATAACAGACGAAGTGGAATTTTCATCCACAAAATCCTTCCTCTTTATTTTATTATTATTATTATTATTATTATTATTATTATTATTATTATTATTGTTATTATTACTTTATGCAGGTAGAATATAGGTAGAAAATAATGTTCTACGTAATGATCCGCATCATATGTACTTCGATTCTCAGCAAGTAAGACAAGGAAAGGCCAATTATCTTCTGTCCACTGGAATACGTCTTTCGTTCTAATTGTTCGCTGAATGAACCGTAGGTGTGAAGCTATGAATTTCGCTATGGAATAAAACAATTGACAGTAGACTGCATTGTCTCTCTGGAACTCGGGTCACGTGTTTTTATAAAGTCAAGTCCGGCTCATAATGAGTTGTTTGCACTTGTCATAATTGTATTTGCATTGGCGCTTGATAATGAATTTATTATTGTCTTTCTGCGTTCTATATCTGTATATTCCACCTTATACTAATTAATGGGGAGGGAGAGACCTTTTTAATTGTATAATCCAATTAATAATCAAAAACGGAACAAAGTGTGTTGAAGGGGGTGAAAGAGAGAATGAGAGAGAAAAGAAACGAAGCTGGTTACAAAGTAAATGAAACGGATCTCTATTTACATTGGGTCTCTGGAATAATTCATTCCATTGTCCGCATATTTTCAGGAACAGGAGAAAATCGATAAGAGTTGGGACGACTTGGAGACCAGTCTGCCTTCTGCAAGGGAAGGTATTAAAAAACCTAAATTAATTCCAGTGAAAAGGATACTTCAATTTCGCCTCCAGTCCTGAATTATCTTTCTCTATAATATCCTCTCTGATTTTTGCTAGGCAGTTGTTTGTGAATTTACATTGCGCATTTATGTTAATGGTTTTGTCGATGCTGTTACCTGTTTTATTTACAAGAGAACTTTATTATTTCAATTTTGTTATTAGAGCTTTCACAATAACAAAACACTGTCGCATATTGTGCATATGCACACACGTCATACGACGTAGATGTTACGATGTTTATGGAAATAAATTAAATTGGAAATAACGATATTCCCTGTGGCTTTCGACAATGGAGAACGTGTGTTATACATATTTTATATACTTTAAATATATTTTATTGTAAAGAAACAGTGACAACGAAACGAGGAGTTAGACAGGGGTGTAGTTTATCTAAATATTTATATTTCTTAGAATAAATATTGTTAAGTGTGAAATGAACATAAATCGGCAGGGATTAAAGTTCGAAAAGATGCCACTACCTCGACAATTTTATTTGCCGATGATCAGGCTGCTGTAACAGAATAACGTGAAAATTGATTAATTAAAAAACACTATTATAACAATCTAAATGAATTATATATTGCTAATGAATGTAGGTCTGGATTAACTTGTAAAGTACCGATACTTTAAATGTTAATCATTTGGAATTGGAATTTAAGTAAGAGGGGCTCGGATGGCCCAGCACTGCGACCTGTTGAGATCTATTGCACTAACTCTCGATATGGAATGAGTTGTATGCCATAGATCCCCTACGCGCACCACCCAACCACATGACTCTCTAACGACCGGTCCCTAAAACCAACAGAAATCCATATACCATTCCTGCTTCGGCAACATACTCCAAGGCCACCCTGTCGGTCCGAGGCGAAACTCCTCCCCCGAGTAGGTCCGCCTCGGGTGCCATTGCAGAAGCCATCCAACGTCGTTTAGCTACATTCCACGGAGTCCGGTCGAGAGAGCCAGTAGTTCCGGGAGGCCGCCTATAGAGATGTTAATCATTTATTAAACAATATTATATTAAATTTAACATTAATTGTGAACGGGAGAAGAGTTTGGGACAGAAGAAGATATCAGATGATACTGTATATGCCATTAAGATATATGGATCATATGCGGAGACAAAGGGGAAGGCAGAAAATAGGAAATATTGGAGGTTTGCAGTGAAAGACCTACCCTTGGGCAGAAAACTATGAATGAATTATTATTATTATTATTATTATTATTATTATTATTATCATCATTATTATTTGTTCGCAGACCCCCGCAATTAATTCAATTTATTAGGCTATTAGACATACAGTAATAGGCTTCGTCATAGATACATTGAAAGAGACCTTTGAAAAGCACGAATATCATTGAAACAATTAAAACACGAAATATTTTGAAACTTGAAAACACTTCTCACTTTATATATTAATTGTAACTAAATATATTTATTAAAAATAGTTTCATGCAAATTAAAGAAAAAACTCACCAACAGAGAAAAATATGATTATTTAATAACCAATTATAAAATGTAGTTTTAAAAGTATTGATTGGTAAATTGTAATATTGACTGGGAAACTTATTATAAAATTTCATCCCCATAACAGAGAAGTTTGTGTTTCTATTACATAATCTACAGTATGGAATATTAATTTGTTCACTATTTCTAATTTTATGATCGTGTATATATTGGCTACTAATGAGTAATTTTCGATATTATGTGTACAAATTTATGACTTAATATCTGTGATTGTATGGAAAGTGGTCGACAATGTTGAAGAAAGTTTGATTTACATAAAATTCTAATGGCTTTCTTTTTTAAAATGAAGATACTTCCAATTTTTACTAATTCCCCAGAAAATTAAGGCATGTCGGATTATTATCGATTGAAAGAAAGACAATTAGGCACATCTTATGTAAGTGTTCTTTGACTCCAGAGGGCCTGTGTTCTCCGGTTGAGAATCGCTGTTGTACTCTACATCTGAGGCCAGGGAGCCGTACTAATGTAAAGTGAGGTATAGATTGACACTAGGTACAGCGCAATGGTAATACAGATTCAGACTTTGAGTACGGTAACTGTGAACGTTCTCCAGCTCTTTCCTCAATTTTATTTTGCAGTTGCTCTTATATATTTAGTAGCGCTACGAAATGGTAAACAAAGCACAATTAGTTTGAATTAGACCGTAGCTCTGTCATGTGTTTTGTACATAGCGTTACTTGTAACTGCTTCTTGAATAAATTACAGGATATTTATGTACGTAGTATTGGAAAACCATTGGAACGTTATGTAGCGAGGAATTATTAATACCAGAGAGAAATTAGATTTCTTGTTTAGGAATTAAGCAATGAAATATGTATCGGAAAATGAAATTCTGCCTCCCAAATGCATTGCTCGATCAATACTAAGCATATTTGTACATACAGACCAATATGTCATTAAATTGTATTTTATAACAGTGGATAATTTACGATTCGGTTAATTTACACTGTTATAAACACGGCCAATGTAATAACAACGTTGTACTTATTAAAGGTTTTTTATAGGCCTATCCGCGTCGAGGATTATTCATAGCACAATACTGGGGGATTTCTACTCTATATTAGGATTTATAGCGTAGTTCCTATGGTTTGCATTCAGCCAGACGTCAGGCTACCTAAGGCGGGGCTGGACGTTACATTGACAATGGGAAAACTTTAATGCTAGGGGCGGGATTCGAACCTACAACATTATGCATTCATGCAGCGTTAAAATCGTGCACATTAGCCGTGGAATACGCTCCCGTGGGATAATGATGTTGATGATGATTATATAATATAATATAATATAATATAATAATAATAATAATAATAATAATAATAATAATAATAATAATAATAATCTTTTGGTTCCACCCTTACCCTTGAGGGATAAAATCTGAATAACAATGGATCTTTTGATGGTTTGGATATTCTACATATGCTCAGCTCAGAAATGCATGCAAAAAGCAATGTAAGTCTATTTAATCGCGAAAATGAGATAATTATCACTTTCGTAAAATGTTACATGTTGTATAGTTTTTCTGTGAATTTCATTAGTGAACCTGTACTAAGCACTTAGTATTAAACATTTTGATACACATTTTATATGTAGGGATTTTTTTAAGAATGAACAGAGTTATTATATAGCCTATATATTAATTACAAATGGCTTTTAAGGAACCCGAAGGTTCATTGCCGCCCTCACATAAGCCCGCCATCGGTCCCTATCCTGTGCAAGATTAATCCAGTTTCTATCATCATATCCCACCTCCCTCAAATCTATTTTAATATTATCCTTCCATCTACGTTTCGGTCTCCCCAAAGATCTTTTTCGCTCCGGTCTCCCAACTAACATTCTATATGCATTTCTGGATTCGCTTATAAATGCTACATGCCCTGTCCATCTCAAAGTCTGGATTTAATGTTCCTAATTATGTCAGGTGAAGAAAACAATGCGTGCAGTTCTGCGTTGTGTAACTTTCTCCATTCTCCTGTAACTTCATCCCTCTTAGCTCCAAATATTTTCCTAAGAACATTATTCTCAAACACACTTAATCTTTGTTCCTCTCTGAAAGTGAGAGTCCAAGTTTCATTATATATATTATAGGATGAACCGTAAGTAATGTCATTTATTTGAGAAGGCTATTCTTTGAGATATTTGATACAAAAAATTTAATAGAATTTCGCTCGTTTTTTTATTTCTTTTCGAGATAAAAATTGTTCTATATGAAATATTCCATTGCTTGTTTTGCGAAAGCCATTGATACAATTTCCAATATACTCAGTCAGTTTAAGAGAGTAGTTTATTACGTTAGTAAATGTTTGAAATAATTTTAGTTTTGTCCTTTAAATTTCATCCGAGCAAATGTGATTTTTCGTGCTGTAAATGAATTTTGAAATGTTACATTTGCTCTTATCAAATTTCTGCACATTTAAAGGACAAAACTAAAATTCTTTCAATCATTTATTGTCATAATACACTGCTCTCTTAAATCGACTGAGTATATTGGCTTTCCCAAAACACGCTATGAAATGTTTCGTATAAAACAATTTTTATCTCGAAAAGGAACCAAAGAACGAGGAAAATTGTATTAAACTTTTTTGTTTGAAATATCTCAAAGAATAACCTCTTGAATTAATGACATTACTTATGCTTCACTCTGTGTGTGTAGATATATAATAATAATAATAATAATAATAATAATAATAATCATAATCAGATATTAGGTAAGTAACGACACAATAATTATTACAGCCTTCGTTCTGCTGAATGCAGCTCATAGTCAACAAATTTAGCTGCGTCAGCACGATGTAATCTTTGGGAGTGGTATTATGGCAGGGCTGTGCTTAGAGCCTCCCTTTCTGGGCCATTTCGTCAGTAAAATGGCGGTGCTAATAGTTCGGAAACTTGGGTCAATTACAGGAGAACAATACTGGCCGAATCGCACGTTCAGACTCCATCTCACAGACCGCGTCCCGTATTACATTACATCCAGGTCAGAGTGGCGTCGCGTGTGCTTTCCTTAGTCTCAGTCACACGGCCTCCTGTGACTCTTGTAAGGAAATAGCGATAAGTCTATTTTGTGAAGTTCTGAATTAACGACTTTTGAGTTAAGGTACTTGGAAAATTGTTTCTGATTGACACAAACTGACCAATTCGAACCACGTTTAATAATAATAATAATAATAATAATAATAATAATAATAATAATAATAATAATAATAATAATAATAATAATATCTGAAAGTTAGAATTTATAAAACAGTTATATTACCGGTTGTTCTTTATGGTTGTGAAACTTGGACTCTCACTTTGAGAGAGGAACATAGGTTAAGGGTCAAAATCTAGTCTTTCAGGTAAAGCTTCCTTTGAAGCAGATTTGAATAATTTCAAGGGAAAAATTGTTCCGGGATCGATACCCGGCCCCGGAACAATTTTTCCCTTGAAATTATTCAAATCTGCTTCACAGGAAGCTTTACCTGAAAGACTAGATTCGGATAATATATACGTCACTGTGTACGTTAACAGAAAACCACAATTCCAAGTCACACAGAGTTTGTGTGCACTCGATGTGGGTCTCTGGCGTTTCGTCAGCCCACGCGAGTTGTGTGGATATAAAAGGAAAAGTTGAGACGGTGTCGGGTGGAGTTCCCGGGTAGCTCAGTTGGCAGAGCGCTGGTACGTTCAACCAGAGGTCCCGGGATCGATACCCGGTCCCGAACAATTTTTCCCTTGAAATTATTCATAGATTAAGGGTGTTTGAGAATAAGGTGCTTAGGAAAATATTTGGGGCTAAGAGGGATGAAGTTACAGGAGAATGGAGAAAGCTACACAATACAGAACTGCACGCATTGTATTCTTCACCTGACATAATTACGAACATTAAATCCAGACGCTTGAGATGGGCAGGGCATGTAGCACGTATGGGCGAATCCAAAAATGCATATAGAGTGTTAGTTGGGAGGCCGGAGGGAAAAAGACCTTTAGGGAGACCGAGACGTAGATGGGAGGATAACATTGAAATGGATTTGAGGGAGGTGGGATATGATAGAGAATGGATTAATCTTGCTCAGGATAGGGACCAATGGCGGGCTTATGTGAGGGCGGCAATGAACCTCCGGATTCCTTAAAAGCCAGTAAGTAAGTAAGTAATAATAATAATGATAATAATAATAATAATAATAATAATAATAATAATAATAATAATAATAATAATAATAATAATTTATTACCAGAACAAAGATATATATTTCTTTTTTTATATAAAACACCGTAACACCCCCAGAAAGAGTAAGTTACATTCTCATGCTCAGGAGGCATTCCACATAATATTAAGACATTTTATTGAATAACACAGCAAAAGGTAAAAAAAAAGAAGAAAAAAAAAGAGATATCACAATAATTGAACTTTAAATTTTTTTTCTAATCAGCAATATTTTTAATCCATTTTTTTTTAAATAAGGAGCATTAGAAACTTGTATGTTTGGGAATTTAGCTATTATTATGTTATAAAGCCTTGGACCGAAGTTGCTACTGTGATTATACGCTATAGTTGTTGTACATTTAGGTACTGTCAATTATAATATGTCTGAACTTCAAGTTTTATATTTATGTAAATACAAATTAAATATATTTCGGCTTTTATATACAAAATTCTGTAATATAACAGCCTAATATATAGTCACGAAGCTCAATACTAAGTAAATATGCATCCATAGATAGTTGCTAACCATAGAATCGCTACTATCGCCTCATTATAGACAATGAGACAGACCTGCACAGTCTATTGTTCCTAGTACCCTCATAAACTCAAACTTCGTGACTGTATATATTAGATTGTGGTAATACATTGATGGAAGTCAAATACTTTAAATTCCGAATACAACAGTTCTGTTTTAATTTGTTGTAACATAGTGTCTTACTTTAACCATGTGCACCATACTTCAATGGATTTTGTGTTCGTATGTTTGTTCTTAATAACCTGAAGATGGCCTAATAGGGTCGAAAACGTTTGTTAATTAAAATATTTACAACATAATGTAACGGGTCTTTAACCCGTTATCTATTTGATAAGTTATTAGGCGAAACCATTCCTGAATTTAATCTCTCATAATACTTGGAAAGTTGTTGAGTTAACATATGGACTCCTGGTTGGGACAAGTTACCCCTGGTTGAGGTTTTTTCCGGGGTTTTCTCTCAACCCAGCAATAGCAAATGCTGGGTAACTCTCGGTGTTGAACCCTGGACTCATTTCGCTGGCATTGCTATCACCTTTATCTCATTCAGACGATACAATTATAACCATAGGAGTTGAAAAAGCGTCGTAAAATAACATTAAAAAATAAAAAAATAAAAAAAAAACATGGACGACAAGCAAACATTCTCATGGGGGCAATATACAAATTAGCATTATTTACATTTTACACAATATATAGGCTACAAATCATTTATCAAAACCTATTTCGTTGCAGTGAACGAAAACATATTCTGAGGTTATGAAATGCAAATCTTATACGAACATCACATTAAAATTTGTTTAAACCAAGAGAATGTTCTTTCTACATCATATGACGTTACAGGGGTATATTTACAATAAATTACATTATTGTTATTTAATGATCCCACGTGTACCTGCTTGCAATTCTATCCTGCTTAGACGTAGTAGATGTAGCTACCAGAAGAAACTACTCGATCCGCTTTACATTTGAGAACAAAAATGCGCTGTCTGGATATGATATGATATGATATGATATGATATGATATGATATGATATGATATGATATGATATGATATGATATGATATGATATTATAATATATTATTATTATTATTATTACTATTATTATTTTATTATTTAAATTTAAATATACAGAATACAGAGTATAATTACAACAACAGAAATAGAAATAAAATAATATAATCATTATAAAATAAGATACAGTAATATTAACAAAATTTGAGGACCGAATGAGCAGCGCTTGTGTTCGGTCGCAGTTAAGATATATTATTAATAGGCCTATAAGAGAATATAGAAAATAAAACAAAATAGGAACTAAAATTAAAATTACAGCTATAGTGAAATTATATAATATAATTTATTAATATAAGAGGAATATAGAAAATAAAATAAAATAGGAACTAAAATTAAAAGTACAGCTGCAATGAAATTATGTAATATTAACATAGAGAAGAATAATATCGTACGTGAATGAAGTAGGACAATTCATAAAAAATATATATTCCAAAATTATAGAATACAAATATAAGATAGGCTGATTAATTCATACACATAGGCTATAAATTTATAGATATATGATATGATATGATATGATATGATATGATATGATATGATATGATATGATATGATATGATATGATATGATATATGATATGGTGTATGGTATGGTATGATATGATATATGATATGATATGATATGATATGATATGATATGATATGATATGATATGATATGATATGATATGATATGATATGATATATTTGTCAAACAACTCTTTACATGTAATGGTAGACCTCGCATATTTTAGAATTACTATAGCTATGTATTTAGCACTTGTGTGATGTGAATGACTTGGAACTACTGGGATGACTAACACAGCACTGTTGACAGTCCTTTATTCACTCTCAGAAAATCTCACGTTTTTGTTTTGAAGAGCACTCGTTTGGGAAAGTGCCGCTATTGATTTTACGTGCCAAGAAGAGGATCTCATTGCCTCCTGACAGCGGGCGTGACATTAACTGCGGGCTCTGTCCGTCTGTCGCATTATATTTAAAACGAAGCTCTGATTAGATGAGGCCGGCTGCATTATTCGTGCTGACAGCGAAAGACGAGTCTTTCTTGCCCTACACTGAAATTACTGTCAGCACTAATATGTTACTGTCTGTAGTGTGTCCTATTAAATTCATGTTTTTGCTAGCAGAGTAATTTAAGTCCTTGCTCATTAAGAGATCTTACTGATCAGGCTGCAGTAGGCTACTATCACAATGGCTTTGCACGTCAAAAATCGGGGTTCATATAATATCAATATATTAGATAATAACATGCGATAGATGTGGTAGATTTGAGCAACTTAAAATTAAAAAAACAACACTTTAAAATTCAAATTTAGGATTTATAGAACTTTCAGTTTTACAATTAACCGAAACTAATGTAAGGAAAGTAAAACCAAACTAACGAAATCAAAACAGCTATTCTAAAGAAACTAAAATAACTTGATCAAGTCAAATTAATCTGGAAGATCCAAACTAACTAAACAATTGAAAATAACTTAAGTAAATCAATTGAACATAAACAAACCGAAAGGAACCCAACTAAACCGAAACTAGCGTAAAGCAACTGAAACTAATTAGAGCAAATAAAAATTGTTCTGGAAAAACCAAAAATAACCGAAACTAGTGGTTCCCAAACTGAGGGTCGCGAGATGATTTACAAAATGAAACAGTAGCATTTATTTCATATGGGGAAACATTAATTGAACATGAAAATCAAAATAATGTTTCAGTGATTATGAAATAAATAATAGTTAACCTAACGCGACAAACACGACTGTTTCAGAATGTAACTCCTCAAATCTGGACTCCTCATTCGATACACGCACAGTGATATCATTTTCAAGTCCAAGGAGACTTCTTGCTTTTGTTTGCAATCATAGACAAGAAAGTTATTGTGCATAAATGCGAGGTTGCAATTGTTGCATAAAATTTTAAGAGTTTTGTTTTGCAAACTCGAGGTATTCTTACATTCTTTTGGACTAAAATTTCAACATTCGATCAGTGGGTGTATATATTTCAGTGAGCTTGGCACACAGTTCAATATTTACTTCTGCTGCGTACTACTGGATGTTCATTTCAAAGTGTGTCATGACGTCACTGTTGTGAGTCAGCGATTTGAAGCGAGTTTCAGCTTTTATATCAGAAGAGTTGCCTATTATTTAAGGCGTTCAATCTGAACTTGAGAACGTGTACGGTATAACTTGAACGTCGTAGCAACAGATGGCGGTCTGCACGGTCTGTGTGCTACCATAACCTCTTTCGAACTGTGTTTTGCGCCGGCAAGTCGTACGCAGGGTATTTGTTATCATCGGTTGCGTACGGTAACATTCCACAACACAAATCAAATGCTCCGTGTCCATGTTGACAGTCGAAGTTAATGACAAAAAATATGTACGTAATCGCCTTTTTTTTTCTTTTTTTATTTTAAAATTTAGACCGGCCAGAGGCCGTTTACCAAAGTGATCTCCTTTGTTTTCTGTTTTCTTTTTCATTTGTTTTCCTTTGTTTTACTTATACTAATACAAACACAACACCCATGCCCGAGGCGGAACTCGAACTCACAACCCTTCGGACCAAGCGATAGGGACATACCGTGCCCCTACCGCTTGAGCCATCCGGGCCGGCGTCTTAACCCTCTCCTCATAAAAAAAAAACTCACCACAGTGCGTGTTTCCAAACAGTTCACATTCCTGCCACTACTGGCGTTACGGTACGTATCGGTAAGTACTCTTCAGAATGAACGCCGTACTTGCCAGGCAACTTCTCTGGCACATAGGTAATACGTCTTTGCGGAAATGTAGGAAGATTGAATTTTCTAGGCTCATCGGCTAGCCACATTACGGCATACAGCGAACCATGACACACTTTGAACTGAACACGCAGTATAGACTAATTGCTTACTCTTTTATACTATTTTCTGGTTGAATCCAGAACTTAACGAATTTTATACTCAGAGATTTCGGATTGTATTCGTGAACTTCGTGTTCTTACGTTTAATACCATATGTCAGAATGATGTTTGGGTGAATAAAGAACTCTAGGTCATTGGCCCATATATTTTAGAGATCATTACTTTTTTTCGTCAGAACCTAATATTACGGACGGAGGTGTCAGCATGTCTCTGAAATCGAATTCCGAACTATTCACGAAATACCTGTAGATGACTGCACTACAGACTGTGCAATTCCTGTATTTGCAAGGCTCTGACCTCTGCCGATATAACAGTTGCAGAAACTTTTCGCCACATTTTGAGTTAGTCTGAACCTGTAGGTCTCTGCGACGCGAAGACAAAAATGTAAGCTTATTAGAAAAACTCGTTCATTCGCTAATTACATTTAGCTAATGCAGCAGTCATCTCTTTGACGAGAATTCAACGAAAGACCGCAATAAATCCATTTCCTTTGACTTCTTTAAACCCTTTAATCTCGGTGAAAAGAGCTCATGCAAAAAAATTCATATAACGATACGAAAGCAGCTGCGCTGGTTTTGTGGTCTCCTTCAATCCCACAGCAACTCGTAATTTGTGATTTACTTCAAGGCGTTTGCCTCAGAATTTGAGATGAGAATTCGCGTCTGAAAGTGACATGTCTGATTACAGATGTTGGCACAAATTCCAGGCACTTCTTTATGACATGTTCCTCGAGTATTTTTGATGTGCTGATCCTAGTGTTCGCGTAGCGATTAATTTTTCAAATGTTGTACCAAGAAATCTAGGTTCCTACAATAATTAGTTACCTTTATGCTAATAGGGACCTTAACAAAGTCATCAGTAAGGTTGGGATAAGATAGGTGTATCAGGATAGGCTGTTCAGCTGTATAGGATAGGGCGTTGACTTGCTTCAGAATAAGTAAACATTACCCCCTTCCACTAGCTAAAACTCTACCTGCTGGGAAGACCGCTCCCCCCCCCCACCTAAAACATCAGTGAATTGACAATATAGCCTATCCATCGCCACTACTGTCGGCTGGGGGACACGCGACAAATAGTTAATGTTTGTAAACAGAACGCACGGACCAAGAATGCCTATTCTGATACAGCTACTTTATCCGAACCTTAGTTATCACTAGACCCCGGATGTTTGACAAAATGCCTTTTTTACTGGATGGAAGTAAATCATTATTTGCATAGATATAAATTGATTTGGAGTAAATCAAAGTGGTAAATTTTTATTTTGCCTATTTTGCCTTTTAAGGTGTTTCTTACTAATAAATGTATTTTTTTGTAATTTTGAAGCAACGTTTCTTGTTTTTTGCAATTTTCTAATTAAGTAAATTATTTTTTTATTTTATTTTATCTATTGTCTTAAAATTAATTGGTTGTTTTTTATATGTTATTGATTAATTTTTTTAATTATAGTTTATTTTTACTGTATTATTAATTTATAAAAGTAGATTTTTGTTGTACCTTGTGTATCAGGGTTTATTAAATTATATTATAATTTTTTTCGTAATGTGTACGAAATTTAAATATTTGAAACAATGACTAACTTTACTACCAATAGTAAATAAAAGTAATTTATTTCGATGCTTAATCTGCTAATAATCTTGCTTTAATATTATTGGTGTGATATGAATAATGATCGATAATCCACAGTTACAGATACAATATTGTCATATCTTCACGGTACCAACAATCAGCTTTATAATTTTAAATATTAAGCTCGTTCTCGTAGAAGCTGTCACGTAGCATTTTCAATTATTATTTTGCTTTCGTATTTTAAAATCTTACTGTTACAATTTTGTGCTACACGTGTTAATAATTATTGTAGCAGAAAGAAATTTGAGTGAGGAACAGTCAGTTATCGTCGGGTTACAGAAAGTATAAGATCGGTTAGCTAGAATGCCTAAATTCAGTAAACCATTGAAAAGTAAACTTCATGCTTACGTTAGTGAATTTAGTGCCCATGTGTTTTCAACCGATGGAACAGTTTTTTATGTAAGGTTTATGAAAAGACAGTTAATCACGAAAAAAAGTATTTTATAAGTCAAAATGTGTCACCTACGAAGTAAATATGTGAGTTATGTTGATATAATTAAATTTATTGCTAAAATATATTATGCCTTTTTAAAATTTATAATGCCTCTTTCAGAGATTATTGTCCATTTTTTATATTTTATTGCCTTTTTTGCCTGCCTAAACATCCGGGCACAAGTTATCAGGTTCTCGTCTGCTGGGGTAATGGACCAGAGATAAACATTCTGTCTTAGACTTTCTTTACGTTGGGGTTCAATATTAAGACGTAGTATAACTTTCAGTTCGTAGTATCACAAATCTAATTAAATTGTGAGTTAGATACATGTTAAACTAATCTTCCTTTAAGATGATTTACCTGCCTAATCATTTTTAACATGTATGAGTATCGGTAACGTACTAATAAAGCGTAACATTTACATTACATTTATGTTTAATGTTTGCATCACGCTTATTTTGGAAAATATATTATATCCATGTAAAAAATGATCTCTTATGCAGGATGGAAGTAATAAGACTGTGTAGATTCCATAGGCATATTAGTCCCAAATCAATACTTTTGTAAAAAAAAATATTTTCCCCTAAATATTAATATTATTTTACTCGATAAGTACTATCCGTATAATTCTTATTTTTACTCTTATCATTAGAGAAACTGATAAAGAAATATATATTTAATTTGTTATTTTAGTATGTTATTTTACGACGCTTTATTAACATCTTAGGTTATTTAGCGTCTGAATGAGATAAAGGTGATAATGCCAGTGAAATGACTCCGAGGTCCAGCACCGTCAGTTACCTAGCATTTGCTCATATTGGGTTGAGGGAAAACCCCGGAAAGAACCTCAACCACGTAACTTGCCCCGACCGGAAATCGAACCCGGGCGACCTGTTTTCGCGGCCAGAGACACTAACCTTTACTCCATAGGTGTGGACTGGAAGGAGTGGCTCACAACCAGAGTGGGCCAAGTCCACCAGTGATCAGTTTGTGGATTAATACAATCTCGGATGAAGAAAACTTAGATTTATTCATTGCCATAACAAAGTCCATAACTCATTTGTTACTCCACAGAGGGCAGCATTTCCTATGGAAGATGAAGGTTGCTAAGCGTGAGTCAGGAACTTTAAGACTCAATATCTCAGAACTATTCCAGATGGACTTGGTCCACTCTGGTTGTGAACCCATCATATGTCTTCGCAGGTTTTTAATAAAAATGGACAGTTTCTTTGCAAATTAAATAAATCTATTAACACGTATCGTTATTTTCTGCTATTAGGAAGTCTAACAACCCTACTTCAGTGACTATGAGACGGAATGCTGAGCATGGTTCTCTCAGTTACAAAGACAAATGCCGAATTGGAAATTTATATATTATAATTTATCACCGTCATATCATAAACATTAAAACCACTTGAAATCTACATAAACACGAGCCATCTATAATATACAATAGTAGAAATATAAACTCAACAATAGTCCAAACTCTACTAATAGACTATACCGAAAGATCCTACACACACCATATGACCATAGATGTTAAAGCGTGTGTAAATAAGCTTAACAATAAATTTTATGATTGTGATTTCGCTCTACCGACCAGAGATAGCTTTTGAGAGCCGAATTTTTAGAACGTGCTCCATGCAAGGGCCCAACATCCAGAAATAATACCCCTAATGACTGATCCACCAACTCCAATTACTTTTTCGTTCTTTACTAACCATAAAATTTCAAGTTTCTTGTATCCCCCCCCCTCCACCCAAGACTTTTATATCCATTTAGTTTCGGACTTCGAACATCAAAGAGATGTCTGTAGAAGATAGGGAGCGAGAGATTTTCTTGTGTAAAAGGGCTGATAAATATGAGGAAGGTAGAATATGTAGATGAGTTCATCGTCTTATGGCTTGATTTCTAGCTAACTTACTAAATGAAATTAGGTTTGGTTTTTCTCCATCAGCAAAATGTTAAGCCAGTCTCATCAACTTAACATCTCTTAGGCATAAAAGTAAAATCTTCAAAATATCATTTCACAAAGTTTTCAAGTTAATATTGAAGCTGAGTACTGAAGATGATTTTTACTATTGTAAGATACCCGTTGTGTCTTACGTTTCAATAATATTGGATTATAACTATCCTAGCAAAATACACCTCATCTATGACATATAGAGCCGTATTCATAGACATTCTTAGCGCGGGCTTCCGGTTGATAATCGGCGAACTAACGTTTTTCGTGTTCATAAACCAGTATTAGCGATATATTTTGATATGATATGATATGATATGATATGATATGATATGATATGATATGATACGATATGATATATGATATGACATGATATGATATGATATGATATTATATGATATGATATATGATATGATATGATATGATATGATATGATACGATATGATATGATATGATATGATATGATATGATATGATATGATATGATATGATATGATATGATATGATATGATATGATATGATATGATATGATATGGTATGATATGATACGATGTGGTATGATATGTGATATGATATTATATATGATATGATATGATATATGAATGATATGATATGATATGATATGATATGATATGATATGATATGATATGATATGATATGATACGATACGATACGATGTGATATGATATATGATATGATATGATATGATATGATATGATATGATATGATATGATATGATATGATATATGGTATGATATGATATGATATGATATGATATGATATGATATGATATGATATGATATGATATGATATGATGATATGATATGATTCCTGTACAAATAACCAGTCGATAGCAGGGGCTAGTTTAGCACGCTCGTAGCGCGGGCTAGCGAAATGTCTATGAATAGCACTTTCAATGTCTTAGAATCCAGTTGTTTGCTCATATTCATCAGCCCTTACTAAACTATTTGGTTGCTACTTGAAAGAGGAAATTGACAACGGAAAAATGAAACCCTATAAGAATTATAGAGAAGACTCAGATACACTTAATATAGACTATACTCCTATAAAAGAGATTAAGACGATTAAGACATATTGAACGCAAATATATGTAATTCATGTTATTTAAATGGCTTTACAGATGTTCAAATAAAGAAAAACGGAAGTTTATGCAATTCCAGCATTAAAACACGCTTATGACGCTATAAATCGTGCAGAATTCACCTAATTCTGGCACTGATACCTAGGAAATAGTATTCTATGACGTCATTACCGCCTTCACAACCCAATTTTATACAACCTACCTGTAAGAAAAAGCTTCAAAACAACAACAAAATAACATTCTGCAATTTGTAATTTCTCATTACAGATCTTTCCTTCTCCACTCTGTCCTAGAGTAGTGATCGACAGAAATTTTGTCATCACACTTCTCTAGATGAAGAGGTGAACTGAAGCCGAAACAGAGAAAACGCAAAGCAATAAATAGAGTTTACACTCTTGAAAATACAAGTTTGTGTTTTCGCAGATATTTGCCAAAGGTTTGATTCTTTGATTGCATTTGGTATTATTTGGTATAACATTGTCTTAGAAACGGTTACTTAGCAACCGTGCAATATATTATGTCATATCCAGTACTCATGTCTCTACTACGTCATAACATTACATTTTGTAAATTTATAGGCTAGTATTTTTTTTTACATATTTTAATGCTACAGTGGCATAAAACGTTGTATATAATACGTATATAATCTTCGTTATAAACACTCGTGAAAATTAACGCGCTCGCTTACACTCAGACGCTAAACATTCACTCGTGCCATATTACCACAGTCTAGTATATATAGTCACTAAGGTAAATACGTAGGGAATATGCATCCATAGATAGTTGCTAACCACTAGGATCACTACTATCGCCTCATTACAGACAATGAGAAATAGTACCGGCACAGTCTACTGTTCCTAGCGCCCTCACAACTCAAGCTTCTTGACTGTATATACTAGACTGTGTTATTACTGTGTTTTATAATAATTATTATCATTTACGTAAGTAATTCGGTTTTTCAAGTTATTTAATTTTATTCGTTCAATAATCTTATTAAATTTCACTCGTGGTTTCATGCAATTACTACAGATTATACACTAGTTACATGAATTACTATTTTATCTGTTTTTATACACGGTAAAAAGTTATGGAATATTGCTTGTAACTTATCATTTTTGTTTCCATTAAAAATGTTAAGTACAACACCTATTAGGCTATATCACTTACTATTGTGCATGAAATTTAGCGGATTTATTTCTTCAGCTGTACGATATGACAGCCTGTACTTGATTGTATATTTTTGATCTCTTCTCTCAATTCTGTGTATGGCTATCTAATTATTTTTCGGATTATGTTACAATTATTTCACAAAAAAATTGATTTTTGTAAGTGTAAGGACCGATGATGGACTTATGTGAGAGCGGCAATGAACCTCCGGTTTCTCTAAAAGTAATTTGTAAGTAATAATAATAATATTATCATTATTATTATTAATATTATTATTATTATTATTACTATTATTATTAATGTAATGAATCCCTTAGTTTACTAACGTTTTCGTGATTAGTTTTTCGTTTCCTCCTCGAGCTGTAATAACTCTCTTGTGACAAGGCATGCTGCGAATGACGTCATCAATCTCTTTTTAGTATATGATTCCCCATTCTGATAAAAGTGGTTCTATTAGAACGTTTAGAGTTTTCATAGCTGCTTCTGTTTCCTGAATTTGCTTACCCAGCTTGTTCCACACATGTTCTATGGGATTCAGATCTGAATTGCGCGTTACCTACTGCAAAGTGTTCGTTTCGACTTTTTGTGGAAGTTCTATGATGACTCTAAAAATATGTGGACGACTGTTTTTGTGCATTAGGTGAAAATTATCGCCTATAAATGGAGCAATGAAATGGCATGATCTTGTACCCTTTCAAGTATTGTATTTTCAAGAAAAATATACCGATAACGCGGAATCGAACCGTATTTGCTAGACATAAAGTCGCAAATGCCCTCACTCTACTCTTGGCCCACGACGCTGGATTTCTTTATAGTGTTTTGATTTGTGCTTTTCTCCTCCCACACACACACAGCATTCATTTCATGCGTGGATCCACAGAACGTCTGTGATATGACACAGCAATCAGTCCGTCAGTCATCTTAATTAAGCTATCTGGGCTCTGTCATCTAAATCCGACGGTCTGGGCGTCGACTCTTGCTGTGACAGTGCATGAAGGAAGATCTCTATCTTCATAAGCTCATAAAAATCTCTCGTGATAGGTGATGATAATGTATGAATGCCTTGATAAATATTATGACACAGGATTTTCTTTTCTTTACAACGCAGCAGAATGACGCCACATGTTTATCTGTGGTTAATGATGCGGTCTGCTCTCATATGAAAGGGAGTTTTCTATCTTTCCTTTACACGTGGGTGGAGATTTCTTGACCGTCTTTTGATGACCGCGTGTTAAATGGAAACCGGTTTTGGAAATAAGAAGATTCCTTTGCACGTCAGGGGTGGCCGAATCGTCTCTGATCTTCATCGACACACGGATGAATAGATCGCATATTTTATGGAAATGATATGACACAATTTTTTAGTTAATTCTTCTTTGTGAATAAAGAAGTTTTGGAGCAGAATTTTATTTTAGTAAACTAAGTAGTTTGGGGTAAAATGATAATGTGCAGTCACTTTCAAATATATAGTGAACTTCGTTGCTTTACAGCAAGATGTTATTGAGTAATGGTTTTTGGTTAGAATTACAGGGTAATCATTTTTAAGTTATAATCTTAGTGAGCAAAGTGATTTTTGAGCAGAAGTTTAGTGACCATATTGTGGTTTTGGAGCAGAAGTTTAGATACCATATTGTGGTTTTGGAGCAGACGTTTAGGGACGATATTGTGGTTTGAGAGCAGAAGTTTAGGGACCATATTGTGGTTTTAGAGCAGAAGTTTAGGGACCATATTGTGGTTTTAGAGCAGAAGTTTAGGGACCATATTGTGGTTTGAGAGCAGAAGTTTAGGGACCATATTGTGGTTTTAGAGCAGAAGTTTAGGGACCATATTGTGGTTTGGAGCAGAAGTTTAGTGATCATATTGTGGTTTGGAGCAGAAGTTTAGTGATCATATTGTGGTTTGGAGCAGAAGTTTAGTGATCATATTATGGTTTTGGAGCAGAAGTTTAATGATCATATTTTGGTTTTGAAGCAGAAGTTTAGGGACCATATTGTGGTTTGGAGCAGAAGTTTAGTGATCATATTGTGGTTTGGAGCAGAAGTTTAGTGATCATATTATGGTTTGGAGCAGAAGTTTAGGGACCATATTGTGGTTTTGAAGCAGAAGTTTAGGGACCATATTGTGGTTTTGAAGCAGAAGTTTAGATGCAGCATAGTGGTTTAGGGACGTAATATAAGTGTGCATAATGAGTTCGTTGTAGAATTTTAGTGGGCACAGTGTTAAGGAGCAGAATTTCTGTGATCATATGTCTAAGTTAGTGTGTTTTGAGCAGAATTTGAGTAAATACAGTGAATTTTAGTGAATATAGTATCTTTGGTGCAAAATGTTTGTGAGCATAGTGGTTTTGGAGGAGACGTTTAGTGCGCATAGTGGCTTTGGAGCAAATATTAAGTGTAATTGTGAATTTAAGGTAGAATATTAGCGAGCATAGTGATTTTGGAATAGACATTTAGTGAAAGGGGCAGACTACTAATGAGTGGCAATTGGTTTAATGTAAGATTTTTGTAAGGATAGTGTTTTGAATAAGAATTTTAGTACCGATAATGAGTTTAAGGTACACTTTTAGTTGATATAATACTTTTCGTGAAGAATTTTAATGAGTGTAGTTGTTTTGAAGCAGATTATTAAGGGACTATAAATGAAATTTTAATTAGCCTATTGGTTTTGGGGGAAAAACTATAATAAAAACAGTAATTTGGCGCAGAGTGTTTCTTAGATCAGCGGTTTAGGTAAAGATGTTTAGTGAACTTAGTAACTTTCGAATAGAATCTGTAGTGATTATAGTGAGTTTTGCGGGAAGATAACATGTTTGTATACAATTTCATCGTATTTCGTTCTATAATTTAATCCCCATTTTCTTTTGTTCTTTTCTCTAAATGCTCTCCATTTCTTCCATTTTCTCCTTTCGTTTCTTTATTAGCTTTTATTTCTATTGGTCTTATTATTGCTTTCAGAATTCACACTTTAAGGATACACTGGAGTGAAATAATAGAATTTTTCACTAAAAGTAGTCTTATCACTTTTTTGTTTTTACTATAAAAAAGTCTCAGTGCTTACTGATGCTCCTCACTTACGTATTTTCTCTTTTGTTTCAGGTAAGTTCCTATGAGCAGCTACACTTCCTGATGAAGGGTGAGTTAGTTGAAAATGTTTTAATTCGTTGACAAGTTTTTGAGAATCCGTTATTTCTCATATAATATGCCCGACGCGACGTGAAGAGTAGAAGATTGTTCGCAAAATTTCATAGACTTGTGCACCTAGGAACACTTGTTTTGACAGCAATTTTAGAGGTGTGCGTGCTTTAAATCACCTGAAGTCTCTGCTGTTAAACTCCATTTATCTCCGTTTTTAATTTTAGCATTTATGCCCACGTTCAAAATCTGTCTCCTTCCACAAATTTTCGGCTAGCTTCAAGACATTTTGTCCACACATCCCTCAATCTATACTTTATGAAAAGTAGCATGGATATCTCAGTATGATTTCAAAAGGATTAGAAAATAATAATTTTTACAGTTGTGGTAATTTTTTTCGCATTTAAGCTACAGTAATGTAAATATTTTTTATAAAAAAAAACTAATGAACAGACTTAAAATTTTCATGCAAATTATTATCAATGATTATATGCTGAACATAATAGTAAAATTTCAGTTAAAAAATAATTTTTATAAGAGGAGATGAATAAAAATATTAACAATTTTTTTAAACACGTTTAAAATGTACAAAATATTTACCAATTGAGTTGAATATGTATGTATTTACTATTTATATGCCATATGATGTTTGTGCAAAAATGAAAACTGAATGTTCAGTATTCGATGTAGTTTTAAATCACAAAAGAAATGTTAACATGCGATCAAAATTTGAAGTTTAATTCTTACAATAGAAGCTATTCAGAAATAGCTGCACTGTTGATTGAAAACCAATACTATAGATTTTAAACAACACTGTAATATCTAATATGGTACAGAAATACTCTATAATAAAAAGTAAAATTTGGAGAAGACACTAGAATAGAATACAATATTTTTTTTTAGAAAAGCAGCAGGATATAATTACTGAAAGTGGTCGTAATGGAAATGAATACATACTACAGGAATTAGTAGTTGAATCAGTAGAAACTAAAATAATAATAATAATAATAATAATAATAATAATGATAATAATAATAATAATAATAATAATAATAATCCGTGGCCATACAGCCCGTGAAGGGCCTCGACCGACCAGACGGCTGCTGGCCTCACGCCCACATGTCGAAGCAGAGGTGGACGATCATCCAACCAGAATGGAGGTATCGTGTGGTTAGCCGTTATAGCTGGGATTCGCAACCGGATTTCACTACCTATCGTAGCTTCCCAAGTGCATCACGATGCTGGGTGGGCACCGGTCCCATACACTGGCCGAAATTTCATGAGAAAATTTCTTCCCCCATGAGGACTCGAACCAGCGCGCATGCCGTAACGCGAGTCCTAGGCGGGATGCCTTAGACCGCGACGCCACGGCGCGGGACAAACTAAAATACAGACATAAAAACAATTGAATGTTGTATTGCAGACCAAAAGGAAGGACACGACCAGGAAGACCTTTAAACGACTACTGAACGCTGCCTACTCTGTGAATTGAAATATAATAATAATAATAATTTATTTTATTTAGAATATTAACGTGCAAAAACAACAGCACAAGGCCAATTATAGTTTAGCACGATACAAAACAGAACAAAACAACAAATGATGATGAGAATGAATGATAGAAAATGGCAATGAGATGAAATACAAACAATATAATGGTCTACATCAATCATTGATCAAATAATAATTATAAAATTATAAAATAATAATAATACTAATAATAATAATATTAATAATTTGAATATATTATTATTATTATTATTATTATTATTATTATTATTATTATTATTATTATTATTATTATTATATTTGATAGCCAAAATTGTGATTTCCCGGTCTCTGATCGGGTCAAAAATCCTGAAAGAACTGATATTTAATTCTTGCGGTGTATTTCGGTGAAGTCCGGAGAACCTGATTAGTCAAATCTACTTTCCTCACCTCCACACTGGGGTTCCCTGGGATTGTTTAAGATGCGAAGAGAAAGTGGCGTGCGGAAAGTAACGGGTAGCTTCCGCATTTATCTTTCCCAAAAAGAATTATGGATCATATGCGTAGACTAAGGAAAACACAGAAAATAGGAAAGATTGAAGAATGCTGTGTTTGCAGTGAAATACCTGTCATTTGACACAACACTATGTATTATTATTATTATTATTATTATTATTATTATTATTATTATTATTATTATTATCTTATGTATCAAAGGATGTGAGGAGTTTGAATATTTGGGGGTAAAAATTAACTCAACATATAGCCAGGAAAGTGACATAAAATATAAAATTCAGAAAGGTAGATCGGCAATAACTATGTTAAATGGGGTTTGGTGGGATAAGACAATAACATTGAAACAAAACTCCAAATCTATAAATCTATAATAAGGAGTACTATAACATATGGGGCGGAAACGTGGCATTTAAACACGAATCTGAGATTGAAACTCCTCTCCACTGAAATGAATTATTTTAGACGTTCCACTAGGCATTCTAAATTGGAAAAAATTCGAAACACAACCATTAGACAAGAAATGGGAGTTAATAGTACATTGTTAGATTTCGTTAGCTACAAGCAATTAGAATGGTATAGCCACGTACGTAGAATGCCAGAAACAAGATTGCCCAGACAGATTTTGGAATGGATTCCGCCAAGAAGAGGAAAGAGGGGAAGACCAAGGAAAACCTGGATGGACGATATAAGAAGTGGAATGAAGGAGAGAGGCTTGGAAGAACGGGATTGGGAGGCAAAAGAAGAATGGAGGAAGAAGATAAGAATTTAAACATTTTGATACAGGAAGATGTAGTTTACATTGTAACCCTGTTAATGAATGAATTATCATCATCATGATCATCATCATCATCATCATCATCATCATCATCATGACTTAATGGAGGACAAGACCGTGAAATTTTCTAAAATAGATAATATGCGCAACAGAAAATGTTTGGATTTCGTCAGAATTAAAGAGTTTAGATACTCTTCTGTCAGTTACCTGTACATTTCTTACTACTGCCGCTCTTACTTTCTTCAAAATATGCGAGAAGTCACAGGATATTGAGCACCTTGTATCCACGCTCGTAAATGAAAACAGCACATCCGCTGAATTGTGCGGATTTGAATGAATTGTAGAAGAACAAAGGGATCAGACGGTGGAGGATGTAAGAGCAGGAGAGACGGGGAAGGAGCTATTAAAAAGGAGTTAATACGTAGATTTCCTGGATAAGGCAACGTCCCCTCAGGTTCGCCTTTCCCCTTGGCTCCACTAGGGTTTAACCCGTCTTAGCGAGATTCTTTCGCGATTTCTTCTATAAGAACTTACTGCCCGAGAAAGAAACTGCGGTAGATTTCACTACAGCAGCGGGATACTCAGCGATTTTGCGTAAAGAATAAAGCAAGTCTTGTGTGTTTCTCTGTAAATTACCACCATCACACCATCAACATCGTAGATCATTAATTATCTGACTAGAGCCCAATATCGTGGAGATCCTAATTGGGTTTTAGCAAGCAAAGTGATGACGGAGCATCGATTACCCTGTCATTCTAGTAACTTAATAATAATAATAATAATAATAATAATAATAATAATAATAATAATAATAATAAAAGACCTAATAATAATTTTATTGAGTTTTTTTACACAAAATGTAAAATTATACAATTTATGATTAGCCTACTCCCAAAAAAGTCGAAGCTTGTGCACGGAAGTGTTCTTGGAAATGAAAAATTAAATTAGTAAACATTAGCCTAAGCATATTGAGACAATAGGCCTATGCAAATATAAAATATAAAAATGCAATAAATATTCTTAAGTTTATTTTTCTGTTGGATAAAAGTTTGCAAAAAGTAATTAATTTGTACAGTAGTGGCAAAAAAACCGGACCGTCCTTTGTAGCTGATTTCAGAACCTTGTTCAATCCAGAGCACGATAGACTGATAACTAAGACTTTCGTGGTTCGAATCCTGCCTGGGAAGGAAACTTTTTATTGTTCCTTATTCAAATTTATTCCCAATACTTTTCGATTGCAGCGATATTTTACCAGCAATCGAAAGGTATTGGGAATAAATTTGAATAAGGAACAATAAAAAGATTCCTTCCCAGGCAGGATTCGAACCACGAAAGTCTTAGTTCCAATCTATCGTGCTCTGGAGTGAACAAGGTTCTGCCCAAGGCTCTGAATTGGCTACAAGGGTCGGTCCGGTTTTTTTTTGCTACTACTGTACAATATTTTAAAACTCAAAATCTTTCATTATCATTAGGCGAGGATAACTACTAATAAAATAATTGTATAGTCTTGGCCCGAAATTATAGCTATGCCTCAGACAAGATTCGTCATTACACTTGTGTTCAATTAGTGTAGAATAAGTGTGATAATTTTGACGAGTACTTAGTTTAATTGTTGTAATTAATTTGTTATTGGAATATATTCTTAATTATTTTTTATGCCTAAGACTTCGAAATCTTTATAATATATGAGATCTGATTGTAATCGAATATTTCTGTATTATTCCATATGACACCCGATTATCTCCTGGCTTTGTTGCTTCATGACTGATGACGAATTGGTGTTACTTATGAGTAGGGACCGGATTTTTATGTAATATCAAGGTGTGAAATATGTACATATTTATGTAAGGAAAATATGCTGAATATGTACCAAAATATGTAAAATCATGAAAATATTTAATATCAATATGTGACAGGTATAGGATAGATAAGACTCTCCAGTTGTGATTTCATAGAGCACCCAATTTTGTACCGCACGCTTAACACACTACTATTTTTCCATCTCTAGTGAAAGCTTCGTCCATCGCAATCCATGATTTTATTTTTGTCGTTAGTGTTTAAGATACAGGGGCCATATTAGTTACTTAAAAGCACTAAATAAACTCACTTGCACTTTATACTGTTAGTACTAAAACTAGAGAACTGTACTGCAAGCACTGTTTCGCTTTACTGGATTAGGAGAAAGTAAGAGATCTGGGACACATGCATTTTCGCTGCTCCCTTTAAGAAACAAAGTACCTACTAAAACCTAAAAAAACTATAGGCATTTACAAACTGTTGTTTGAAAAGTGACATTCCTGTCTCATTCAGAAGGGTAGGATTTTTCCCAGCCGAGAACCATACTTTCTAATTCCTCAGAAAATCCCATATCCGTATAGGTCTACTAAATTTAAAGTAAAGAGGTAAAGCAATAACTGAAAAGCTATTTATTTTAATCTTGCAACATATTTCCAGTTTGTTCTTTTCTACAGCTTCTTTTCAAAATTCGGCTACTTTATTGCGGCTCATGTCAGACTTAACATGGGTTTTCCCTGGAAGGATTAGGAAGAGAGTGGGTAAGGTTGCAAATTGCATAGGAACGGCGTGTTAAGACGTATGCACAACAATTATATCCCTTCTTGGGTAAGTAAAAAGGTTTTTTTTTTAATCTGTGTATTTCAAATTGTAAACTTCCCCAGCAGAAGTTTTTTTTTTAGTGAAGTAGAAATGAATAAAACTCCCAATATGTAGATTTATGTAATACCAAGCCATAATATGTAATGTGGGGTAAATATGTAAAACTATGTAGTATCAAATTTTAATATATTAATGGTAATTACAAGATTCGCAAAGATTTGTTATTTATATACGTCGCAAAGATTTGTTACTTACGTATATACGGTTAGGTTGAAAAGAATATAATATGTAATTAGATAAAAATCCGGTCCCTACTTATGAGGTCCCAACATGTCTTCGGACAGTTGACTAAACAACAATGATGTCTGATATAGCCTATATATTTTTTCAGTACCTCAGTATACCTATTCCGCTTAAAATCCTTACGCCACGCGTTGTCAGATGCCTCTTGATCATGTAGAAACTGTAGAGTTGTTCCTTTGTAGCCGCAGGTTCAGCCAAATTTATGTTCCGTGAGTCATAAAAAGAACCGTCGGATTCTAATTAGTTACTTACAAATGGCTTTTAAGGAACCCGAAGGTTCATTGCCGCCCTCACATAAGCCCGCCATCGGTCCCTATCCTGTGCAAGATTAAGCCAGTCTCTATCATCATACCCCACCTCCCTCAAATCCATTTTAATATTATCTTCACATCCACGTCTCGGCCTCCCTAAAGGTCTTTTTCCCTCCGGTCTCCCAACTAACACTCTATATGCATTTCTGGATTCGCCCATACGTGCTACATGCCCTGCCCAGCTCAAACGTCTGGATTTCAAGTTCCTAATTATGTCAGGTGAAGAATACAATGCGTGCAGTTCTGTGTTGTGTAACTTTCTCCATTCTCCTGTAACTTCATCCCGCTTAGCCCCAAATATTTTCCTAAGCACCTTATTCTCAAACACCCTTAACCTATGTTCCTCTCTCAGAGTGAGAGTCCAAGTTTCACAGCCATATAGAAGAACCGGTAATATAACTGTTTTATAAATTCTAACTTTCAGATTTTTGGACAGCAGACTGGATGATAAGAGCTTCTCAACCGAATAATAACACGCATTTCCCATATTTATTCTGCATTTAATTTCCTCCCGAGTGTCATTTATATTTGTTACTATTGCTCCAAGATATTTGAATTTTTCCACCTCTTCGAAGGATAAATCTCCAATATTTATATTTCCATTTCGTACAATATTCCCGTCACGAGATATAATCATATACTTTGTCTTTTCGGGATTTACTTCCAAACCGATCGCTTTACTTGCTTCAAGTAAAATTTCCGTGTTTTCTCTAACCGTTTGTGTATTTTCTCCTAACATATTCACGTCATCTGCATAGACAAGAAGCTGATGTAGCCCGTTCAATTCCAAACCCTGCCTGTTATCCTGAACTTTCCTAATGGCATATTCTAAAGCGAAGTTAAAAAGTAAAGGTGATAGTGCATCTCCCTGCTTTAGCCCGCAGTGAATTGGAAAAGGATCAGATAGAAACTGACCTATACGGACTCTGCTGTATGTTTCACTGAGACACATTTTAATTAATCGAACTAGTTTCTTGGGAATACCAAATTCAATAAGAATATCATATAATACTTCCCTCTTAACCGAGTCATATGCCTTTTTGAAATCTATGAATAACTGATGTACCCTTATACGGATTCTAATTTAAAGGTTTATTTATATCCCGACATTTATGTACTGGCTTAGTTCGTACACAAATAAAGCACAATTCATGATTAAGAACTACATTTATGAACATAATACAGCATAATACAAACTCGTGAACATCTCTTACATGCATTCATTTAGAAAATAGCAGATTCGAAGTGGGGGAAGGAAAAAAGGAAACGTAATACGTTTACTTTTTTCGCTGTTCCATTACGCTTTCTCCCATTATATACTGCATAATGTCTCTGTGTCAACTCCAGAGAATACAAGAAATGCTGGAATAATGTTAATGATATGAAAGTGTTGTGGGCAGAAGCCGTCTCCACTTGCGCTCGACATAAAAACATCGCGTAAGTACTCGAGAGAATTCAGCTTCCATGCAAAGCAGCAGCGCTGCAAACGACTTCTTTTTGTAGGTTATGGGTTCACATATTTAATGACATCATTTAATTTAAAGCCCTCTAGAGGCCTGTAGCGCTTTTTCATATATTAAATATTTATTTATACTAAATTAAGTAGGCTGCATAAACCATATAAAACAACAGAAACACTAATATGAGTATGGACCCAATTTTCGCGAGTGATTTATTCACGAATTTGTGCTAATTAAGTGAGAGAATTGAAGTTTTTGTAGGTATAAACGAGACTGGTTCTGTAGACACGTTTTACAATCGCGATTTGTCTGAAATTGTGCTCGTTTTCACTATTTTTCTTTTTTGCGAATTTGGCAATTTTTATTTGTGTTAAACAAATTTCTTTAAGAACTGCTGAATCGTACATTTATTGATCACGAAATCCCGTTATTTTATTTTCGACAATGAAACTTTCAGAATAAGGGAATGTCTTATTTTTTATCAACAGTACTCGGACTAGAGTTTTGATTTATCTAGAGAAAATCAAAACTCGAGTGGAATTTAATTGACTTTTACACGATTAGAAGGAAGCATATAGGCTACAGACTAGAAGAAATACAGTACTCTAATACAATAAAATATTAATTGACTTACTAAAATTCTATTTCACTAATGTTAGCTTCACCAGTACATTTGAACGGAGCCGCCATTTTCAATTGACTATGCGGTAAACAAATGACGATCGCAAAGCATGTTTTATAGTACTGTAAAGGATTTACAATTTGAAATGTTGGCAAACAAAGAAACAAAACGTAGGGAGATGATAAAAACAGAAGAAAGTATACAGAGTGTTTAAAAAATACGGGGCATAATTTCAGGTATGTATTTCCCACATGCAGACAATCAAAATAGTTCATTACAACATGTGTCCGGAAATGCTTTATTACCGAGTTATGGCCTTCACAACATTGAAATTCACCGGAACCATACCTCATGTTTTAGAAGACACTCCACTGATCAATCGTCAACATATTCACTTCTTGCATGATGGCGCTCCTGCACACTTCAGTCGTACGGCTCGCCGGTACCTTGGATCGAAGGTTTCCTGATCGATGGATAGGTAGAGGTGGCCCAATTTCTTGGCCTCCACGCTCACCTGATCTGAACCCTCTCGATTTCTACTTGTGGGGCCATTTAAAATCATTGGTTTATTCGTCTCCGGTGCCTGATTTGGAATCCCTTCGGAATCGAATTGTGGCATGTTCTGAGGACATACGCAATACTCCTGGAGTTTGGGATCGTGTTCGCAGGTGAATGAGACATCGATGTGAGGTCTGTATTCAAGCAGGAGGTGGACATTTTGAACATCTTCTGTAATGACAACGACCTGCGGAAAGAAAAACGTTCCGGTGAATTTCAATGTTGTGAAGGCCATAACTCGGAAATGAAGCATTTCCGGACACATGTTGTAATGAACTATTTTGATTGTCTACATGTGGGAAATACATACCTGAAATTATGCTCCGTATTTTTGAAACACCCTGTATAAAGATTAGAAGAAATAAAGAAGGCCTACTCTAATACAACAAAATAGATATTAATTGATTTACTAAAATTCTGTTTCACTATGTTAGCTTCACCAAAACGTTTGAACGGAGCCGCCATTTTCAGTCGACATTCTATGCGAGAAACAAATGACGATCGCAAAGCATGTTTTGCAGTACCGTAAAGAATTTGCAATTTGAAATGTTGCACACAAAGAAACATATACTACGAAAATTGTAAAAATAAACAAATGCTAGGGAAGTGATAAAATTGTAGCGATAACCAGCCATGATTGGTTAAAACACTTCCTTTCGTACCGTTAAAAGTAGTATGACGTAGTAAAAGTATAACAGTCATGTGAAAGGCATGACTGCTCAGCTATGAAAAATTAAAACCAGTGTGTCGCGCATGCGTAGTGTTTAGGTTCGTTACACACCAATACACTATTATTATTGAATTTCCAAGTTTATAGAACCCTATTTTACCCGAAGGTATATTAGGGCTGTAATTAAATCATACATATTATAGCCCTGTACAAATAGTTACATAAAATGTAACTTATACATAATTATGACAAAATACACATATTACATTAAATGTGTATGACAATAAAAATCATATTTATATTATACAAATACAAAGATTTAAGATAAAATAGATATAATATATAGAAATAGATACACAATATATGAAATGCAGATATATTACATACAGTATTTTCCCGGCACATATCACACACATACTTGTTACTTAAAAAAAAAAATAAATAAAAAATAAGAAAAAAAATTATTTCGTAGAAATTCACTATTGCACTAATACAGTACAGTAAAAAGAAATGTGTAAAGATATTCACCACATTTGCAACAAGAGTACGCAACGAAGACTAAGGAAGAATATATTTTTATAATTTGGCATCCAAGCTGTCTGTCATAGTGTGCAAATTTGAACAAAGTCTAATGTTTTTTGTATTCACGTGACACTTTCCCCATCAAGTGTTTAATCGATCTTGTTAATGCCGGAGAAGCCTGTAAGCGAATAAGTGTTTTATTACTAGTTTTTTAAAAGGAGAATGGGTGTTTTATTACCAATTTTTTTAAACGGTAATGAGTGTTTTATTGCCAATTTTTTTAAAGTGACTTCGATGTTTACATTCAATTTTTTTCTTAATAATTTACATATTTAAGTAACTACTTTTTCACGAAGTATAAATAACGACTTTTTCCACGATTTAAATAGTTAACGACTGTATTCACGATTTACATATTAATTAACGACTTTTTCCACGATTTAAATGTTTAGTTAACGACTTTATCCACGATTTACATATTAATTAACGATTTTATTTCACGATTTACATATTCAAATAGAGACTTTTTCCACGATTTACATATTTAATTAATGACTTCATCTACTATTTACATATTAATCAACGACTTTATTTTACGATTTACTTATTCAATGAAGACTTTTTTCACTATTTACATATTTAATTAATGACTTTTTTCACGATTTACATATTTAAATAACGACCTTTTCACGATTTACATGTTTAATTATCTTTTTCCACGATTTACTATTTAAGTAACGACCTTTTCACGATTTGCATATTTAAATAACGACTTTTTTCGTGATTTACATATCTAAATAACAAGTTTTTTTCATGATTTACATATTTACAATGTCTACTTTTTTCATGATTTAAATATTTAAATATCGACTTTTTTCGTAAATTACATATTTAAATAGCGTCTTTTTTCACAATTTATGAATACAGACTTCTTTCACGGTTTACATATTTAATTAACGACTTTTTCAGAATTTATGGGCTTATATTCAAATAAAGATTGTTTCCACGATTTACATATTTAATTAACGACTTTTTCACGATTTACATATGTAATTAACGACTTTTTCCACGATTGACATATTTAATTAACAACCATTTCCACGATTTACATATTTCATTAACGACTTTTTTCACGATTCATACATTTAAGGTAAGCCATGAGTGAAAAATGCAATATCACAAAAGAAAAAAATTCCACAAGTCAAATTAATAACATTACACAAAAAATTGATAGCAAATTAAAGAACCATATGCATGGGGGATGTCCTGACCAAAAATCAAAACATTTCAAATAAAATTACAACGCAGGGAGCAATTTGTAGCGTAGTTATAAAAAATAGTAAATATTTTATTACTCAGAAACTATTTGCCCTAGGAGGATGAAACTTTGTCAGTTTTTTATTGCAATCAATGAATATGTGTGGTAAAAATTTCATATGGATTGACTGAATAGTTTCGGATTTACAAATTTCACTCATGGCTTACCTTAAATAACGATTTTTTTTGGTCGATATACATATTTAAATAATGATCTTTTCATGATTTACATATTTAAATAACGATTTTTTTTCGAGATTTACGTATTTCAATAACAATTTTTTTCGTGATTTATCTATTTAAAATAACTACTTTTTTCGCGAATTACAGTAGTTTTATTTACCGACTCTGGCGTATTTTATTCTACGTTTTACGATATTCGTTTTAAATCTTACAGTATTATATTTATTTGTTTCAATTCCTTTGCCCTAATTCCTGTATTAACGTTATATTATGCAGACATTGGGGTCCCTTAAAGTCTCCTCCTGTCATTTGTTTTTAAATTTCATGGTATTTCTTTCGAATTTTTATCGTTAAAGATGAATGTAAATGTTTGACTTTTCAAATACATAGGCCCTATTATAAAATTATGTAATTTTGTACTAAAGAGGGATTATTGATGCAAAATTAAAACTATACGTGTTCTCTGTTTTGTATACAGTATAATGTCTCTGTCCATTGGCATCAAGAGAATAGTGTAGAAGTACTTGGGTACCGAGGAAAACCACGAATCCACGTGGCCTGATGGACTTGTATTTGTCTTGTTATCAATACATAACAAGGTCTGCTGCAGCTCTATCACAGTTATGTCCACAATGACCAGAGCCTGTAGTGATGCAGGTCCGTATAGATCCGCTTTGTGTCTGGACATTGTTTGCTCTGGAAGGACATGTGTTTTCCTACACTAGAGCGGCACTTGTCTCTCGTTATCCCCTGTCAAGATGGTTGACTTAGCAAGTGTGTCTTGTTTGTGTGTGCTGTGTAGAGAACGCTGAGGAGAAATGATTTACATCTCCTTTGGTTTGGGCTTGATTGAAGCATCTGTGAGGGCATAACAGTACACTCCTTTGTTTTACTTTTCCTCTGGGATGGTTACCTAAGTGACGGAGGGGGGAGGGGAAGCTTAAAAAAGTAAAACTGATGCCTCCACATAGCTGACATGAATAATGATGACTCAGTTTTTATGGAAGATGCCGGGATGGGTCTTTTATTTTTTATTGTGTCTTTTAATTTTTTGTGTGGGAAATTTTTAAGACGAGGAAAGGCCATTAAAAATATTTCATAGCCTGGTTTAAGGGCGTAGAGTGAACATTTAATTTAGAGGAAATGCGTGTTTCATTCGAAGGATTAAAGAGTTTTTTTTTTTTGTGGCGTGCTCATTTTGATCTTAAATCTGACATCCGCATGCATTCTGCTGAAATGTTCCTAATTGGCAGCTGATTACTTCATTTGTCTATATGTAGCGAGAGCTTTAAGGGTACCAGGGAATATAACTGTTTAAAATACTTTCTGTTGTTAATTTATTAGTAGAATTCTTCGTATCCGGCAACTGTGGGACAAAGCCAGTACCGGATAACTGATTTTGCCGGATAATTGGAAAATGCGTTTATAGGTTAAGTACAGACATACTGTACTGCACAAACATGTTTTTCCGTGTTTAAATTTAGTAATTTTCATATAGATATTTAAAAATAAAGTTTTGAAATACGTACAATGTTTATTTTAGTTCTGAACACGGTAATGTTCGTAATTATTGTAATACATAATAGCTAGCGTAAAAAATACTAAACATTTTCGTAACTTTATGACAATTTTAAATAGCGGCCATGTGACGTGAAGAGCAGTGTAGCCAACGTCGCAACTATGAAGATGAAGTAGCGTTCGATGATTTGAACCTCTTTAACATATCTCCAATGTCGTCTTGTTTATATATACTATCTATCACTCGAATGAAACTTCTACACGCTGTAGGAACAGAGAATTTCACACTTTCCTATTTAGACTCGTCCAACACCCCTTCGAAACGGGTGAGTTCAAGTGGTAAATTTAAAGATATCGTCTCTGAGCATTGTTTGCAAGGTCCAAGTGACAGCTTACCGATGCTACCCGATATACTCCAGGGACATAACGGGGTTTTCAGTCTATGTTTTCACACGTGAACAATGTAAAGTGTAAACAATATACAGCACTCACTCACTTCGTCCAATTCTTCCCTTTTGTATGAATGACTTTTTTTTTGGCCTAGCCAAAAGTTCCGTTGTTTCGATATTGCCGGTTATTTGGGTGCCAGACACAATGGATTTTACTGTAATTAATTTACTCAGTCTCTCTTAAGTAGAATAATATATTCATTCGCGTATATTATTCATATTACGCATTCTATCTTATTAATACGTAGTTATTTATTATAGAAATAAATTAAATAAAAGTAGATTTTATTCACGAGTGATTGTGTTTAGCACACCAAACGTTATCCCGAGTATGTTAACTTCCACGAGTATATTAATTCCATTCTTACTGGTGCTTGATTTGTTACAAAATAACGCCAATATGTATGCTTACGCAGATGATACTCTACCTGTTTTCAGTGGTTTAACATGGAATGAATCTTAACAGAAAGCAAACAATGGTATACTGTACATCTAATAAAAAAAGTGGCCAGATTCAAACTTACTATCTTTAAATATTTCTAAAACAACGGTTGTACCCCTTTTCACTAACTTCACACAATGTCATACATCTTGACTATATTCACAATATTAAAATTCACAACCCTAATTATACAATTTATCTAAATTATGACTGTCCATGTTTAACCAATCCTACTAAAGTTAAATATGTAGGAATACTAATTGACCAGCACCTTAGATGGGACACAACATATTGCATTTTTATGTAATAAATTACGCAAAATTATATATAGATTTGTTATACTTCGTTCTTACCTCCCTAATTTAGTACATTATGCAACGAGCCTATAATGGTAGTAATTAATACGCGAGTATGTTTATGAAACGAGCGCAAGCTAGTTTCATAATTTTCATACGAGCGTCTTAATTACCATTATAGGCAAGTTTCATACGACTTTTTATGCTCGACCATATTTCTAACTTGAAATTATTCATAAGTATTCATATTATTCTTATCTGACTGGGGAGCGGAAGTGACCTTGTGCAATATCTCGTAAATTGTGAGATGTGCGCAGACGCGAAAGTATTGATTTTTTCCGAGGAACAAATCTCATTGACCTTGATATAATCTAGAGAGTAAAATGAACATTAATCTTGATATAACCTGGAAATTGATTTAGACATTGAAAAACGAGATGACAAATTGAATTTATTTGAATGTTATTTACAATTAACGCTAATTATTATAGTAACAGAACATAACCTTCTGCGACAGTATTGGATTTCCAGCCTCCGTGACGTTTCGCTAGTTGTCTTTCGATTGCATATCCGAGAATAATCGATACTTGCGCTTTCATATTGCTACAACGGTGCTTTCTGATTGGTGGAAAACCTGAACTTTAATGAATAGGTGTACTTTAATGAGGTCCATTAAAGGGCTGCTACCAGGTGTATAATTACTACATTTCGGCATGGTCGAGAATAAAATATTTTAAGATTTATTTATTTATCCTTGGTGCAATATGTATTATGTTATGACATTGTTGGTTGGGGCAAATCCGTAAGAAAGCTGCTGGATTTACTACAAAAGAGAATAATTAAAATTTGTCTGAAAAAGTCTTGATTACCCTGCTAAATTTCTTAATTTGGATTTTAACGTTTTCAAATTGGAGCAGATATACAGCGTGATCGAGAAGTCTCTCCGCAGTGCTTGTGTAGCCGAAAATTCACTAGATAGAGAATTCAAGTGTATTTGGTGGAGCATTCAAGTGGCAACACTAGCCGCTAAGCATTTGATGGACTGGGGGTGTGAGGTTGTCAAACCGGAATAAATGTGAGAGTGCCAACTTTTTACAGGGTTGTATTCTACGGTTACTAGAACTAATAAAGCTGCGGAGGGACTTTCCGATCGCACTGTATGAATATACATTATTAACGTTATTTCATAAGAACAAGAAAAATTTCAACACATATTGGCATAATTATAATACGAGAAGAAATATGAAACATGGCTGCAACTATGGCTTAAAACTGTACAACAAATTAATTTATCAGGTCCCTGTTTTAGCTGTTTTAGGAATTCATTAAGTTATGAAGTCCATGCATGTACGATACAGTAGTTTATTTGTAGCTCTTAATAAATCGTTATAATAAATATTACAAAGATGTAATATTCAGGGTGCAACTTTTATGGGGGAAGAGGCGATCTATATGAATAATAATTCTGCCAATTTTCACGAGTGGATTGAATTCATCCACGCAGGAGTGTAATAGGGCTACAAAATTTTGTACTAGATTACACCTCGTAATAAATCTTTATAACAAATGAATATAATATTAATTTAATGTTATAGAGCATGTAGCTGTGACTTTATTGCAAACTTTAACGGCGATAGAAGCCATCAACATAAGCAATGTTCCTATATAAATCCGTGTTTGGAAACATTTCGTTTGGTATTTGCAGACCTATTTATACAGTATTTTCTATATCTATGCAAATATCGTAAAATACATAAGTACTGTATGTGTATGAACTTGGCTGCATTTTAAAAAGATAAAAAAATGCTCGTATAATGCAGGGTATGTAACTGATAATTTGAATATTTTAATTTAATTTTATTAGTTATTCCCCTTCTTACAGCCAGTATTACAAGGGTGCGGCAAAGGCCGTGATTTAAACTTAACATGTGCAAAATATTAACAAATCTGAATTTTAAATTTTTAACGAGTTACGCGATAGAAAAAAATGGAGCAAAACTGATGCTGTGTGACACGCCCTTGTCCAATCTTAAGACTTTTAGCTCTTAACTACAAGGAAGGTGTTCCAGCATCTGTAACGTCACACGAAATATGAAGACTGAGTTATGACGGGCAGTTCAAATATACATGATATATTAATAGATGGTTTATGTCGATTTTCAGGGAGGGCGGTTTGTCCTAATTATAGAGCAAACCATTTGAGCGTCAATATTGAATATATACACCTACTTTAGATTTATAGCGGGCGATTCAGTTATTACGCGTCTGATTTTACGCACCACAGAACTGTAACTACGTATCCTTAGAGGTGTATCCCCACTGAAACCAGTGGGAAATAAATACTTGTCGCAAAAATGAACAAATGAAAAATAATATTTGTGCAAATTACGAAAAGCTTGTGCAATATTCTAAATAACTGTACAGAAAGATAAAATTAATAAGGTTAACAAAACAAAAAGTTATATGATTTGTTTCTTGGAGTTTTATTACTTTCATTCCATCTTATTACACTCTAGAATTGAACGGTTTACATCAGCTTTTTGTCTATGCGGATGATTTGAATATATTAGGAGAAAATCGACAAACGATTAGGGAAAACGCGGAAATTCTACTTGAAGCAAGTAAAGCGTTAGGGTTGGAAGTAAATCCCGAAAAGACTAAGTATATGATTATGCTCGTGACCAGAATATTGTACGAAATGGAACTATGAAAATTGAAGATTTATCCTTCGAAGAGGTGGGAAAATTCAAATATCTTGGAGCAACAATAACAAATATAAATGACACTCGGGAGGAAATTGAACGCAGAATAAATATGAGAAATGCGTGTTATTATTCGGTTGAGAAGCTTTTGTCATCTAGTCTGCTGTCAAAAAAACTGAAAGTTAGAATTTATAAAACAGTTATATTACTGGTTCTGTATGGGTGTGAAACTTGGACTCTCAATTTGAGAGAGGAACAGAGATGAAGGATGTTTGAGAATAAGGTTCTTAGGAAAATATTTGGGACTAAGAGGGATGAGGCTACAGGAGAATGGAGAAAGTTACACAACACAGAGCTGCACACATTGTATTCTTCACCTGACATAATTAGGAACATTAAATCCAGACGTCTGAGATGGGCAGGGCATATAGCACGTATGGGCGAAACCAGAAATGCATATAGAGTGTTGGTTGGGAGGCCGGAGGGAAGAAGACCTTTGGGGAGGCCGAGACGTAGATGGGAAGATAATATTAAAATGGATTTGAGGGAGGTGGGATATGATGATAGAGACTGGATTAATCTCGCTCAGAATAGGGACCAATGGCGGGTTTATGTGAGGGCGGCAATGAACCTCCGGGTTCCTTAAAAGCCAGTAAGTAAATCATTAGACGTAGGTATGTTTAGAATCAATTACTGCTGAATTTACGTCACATTAAAATACGTTATTTTGTAGGCACTCTAAACTTTGAAATTCTTTACGAATAGACTCTTCAAGATCTATTGTTAGCAGAGTGTTAACTCTTTTTACTGAAAGGCTGTTTCTAATTACAGTTTTTACAAGATTCATGCAACTAAATCCTAGCTCACAATTTGCAGTACGCGATGGAATTGTATAAATCAATTAGAAGAAATTATTCACTTAACTTGTTAATTTGCATTAATTGCACCAACTCTTTAAATTCCATTCCTGAACATCTATTGTTTACTATCTTCTTGAGCATTGCCCGTGCCATTATCATTTCATTTAATCCAGATTCTCCAGAACTAATTACTCCATACAGATCTCTGATTTCATGTTCCATCTTCGTTTCTGAAGTCCAATGTTGTCGTATTTTTGCACATTTACATTGAAAGTTTGTTGCATTTTTAGGAGTCGAGTAGCAAAATGCGACAAATGCGACTGTGGCTTAAACCCTGCTTGAAACTACAGTAAAAACTGAAGTAGAACGTTTTAAATTACACATAATTCAAAACTACGTGATAAATACGGTTTGAATCTAAGGTAAAATTCGAATGATTAGGAGTCAGTTTAACAGAACATAGAGAGCTTGAAGCACTTAAGGATTCTGCTTGCATTTACCATGACATTTGTTCTTCAGTCATGAACTCAGCCTTAAGATGCCTTATTTATTGTTTTTTATATTTACATGTTTATTACAGAACTCTACAAATTACAGATTTTGTTTTGTTGGGATTTGTGAAAATACCTTTAAAATTTAATAATTAATCTCTGGCTTACAATGTTGTAGACAACAATTGAATGTTTCAGAGCCATAGTGGGCCAAGCGCCATTTATTAAAAACGGAGAAAGCAAGTGTTAAAGTTAAGTGAATACCATAGTTTAATGAAGATTGACATATCATTTAGTTTTAATGTGTATACTTTATATTACTTGCTATATGTTTCATTGAATTATAGTAATCACTTAATTTTAACCTTTGTTTTCTCCGTTTTTTTAACATATGGCGCTTGGCCCACTATGGCTTTGAACCCTTCAATTACAGGTTATTTCAGTAAGCAAAATTTTCCTTATTCAGCACAACGATTTTCGTACAAATACGATTATTTATTTTATTTATTTATTTATTATTGCTAGTAAGTTTGAAATGAATACAAATTAATAAATACAATGAAAGATAAACTAGCCCACTCCTGAATGAGTAAGACTCGTGTTCAGGAGGGGATTAATACAGACAAAAATAAATTTAAAATTGAGAGTGAATACAGAGTAAATAGTGTTTAATATGTTTAAACCAAAACTATAAATCCAATACAATTTTTTTTATTAATTTGGAGAGGATTCGTGATTGAAATATTATTGGAATAAAATTAGTTTAATAATCTGGGACCTTGACTCATGTTAGGTTAAAAAGCTGCATTGGTTTTACATTTTGGTTCAGACAAACGCAGAGAATTCATATTTTTAGTTCTATATTTGTGTATATACCTTCCAAAGTTATTAAAATTTCTATGAAAATATTTCAATAAAATAAAATAATACAATTGTTTAATGTTGAAAACTGTGAAATGTTTGAACAACAATTCAGTTGGGTAATCCTGTTTTTTTAACAAATTTTTAATACCTGTTTCTGTAGTAAAATTAACGGATAAATGTTGGATTTATAAGTTCCACTCCAACCTATAATACCTTACATAAATATAGATTGAAATAATGCTAAATAAATTACACGTAAACAGTTAATTGACAAAATATTTCTTAGAATAACAAAGTAACAATGTTTTACGTAATTTATTACAAATATAATGAATATGATTATTCTATTTTAAATGATTATCAATAATTATACCTAAGTGTTTAACCTCATTAACTTCAAATCAGTTTCTCATAGATTTGATTCTAATAAACCAATTTCATCTATACTACAAATTAAAATGCATAATTCTGATTGTTCCGATATAAATTGCAATTGTTCAGTTATTAATGAAGTTAATGAGGTTAAATACTTAGGTATAATTATTGATAATCATTTAAAATTGAATTGAATTCAATTTTAAAATTGAATTAAAATTGAATTCAATTCAATTTTAAATGATTATCAATAATTATACCTAAGTATTTAACCTCATTAACTTCATTAATAACTGAATTCAATTTTAAAATTGAATTAAAATTGAATTCAATTCAATTTTAAATGATTATCAATAATTATACCTAAGTATTTAACCTCATTAACTTCATTAATAACTGAACAATTGCAATTTATATCGGAACAATCAGAATTATGCATTTTAATTTGTAGTATAGATGAAATTGGTTTATTAGAATCAAATCTATGAGAAACTGATTTCAGGATTATTTTTTCAAAATGTTCATATACCATAATGACCATCCTCCTTTGAAAATTCAGTCATAAGGTTCATCAGACTTTTTATTATCTGTAAAAGTTTCGGCACCTGTATCGTTTACACTTTATATACTCATGTATGTGTGTGTTTATCGTCTATGTGTAACCTGTGGGCGATGCAAATTCTTCTTAAGCGCGTGTGAACAAATGCTCCTCCGCACGCGTTCATCCATCGCATGGTCTATGAAGCCCACATTTGCTGTAAATCTGAGCGGGGGACTGTATGAACACGGCGCTGGTATGTATATCATGTTGCTTGAATATTTATCCTGAGAAGCGGATACTGTTACAACGTTGAAAGCCAGAGCTTATTGCTGCATTCCTTCGTTATGCCAGCTCAACTCTGAGTGTGTGAATGCGGAGGAATATTGTGTTGGAAAATGCTACGTATTTAGGCTAAATATCCTCCATGGCATTTGTACAACTATGAACGCTTACCGAGTGAGAACTCCACACAAAATGTAACTTACATTACATCGGTTCGCAGTTTACAATGTAACTTACATAAGTAGCAGTGAATTCGTGCTATATTGTAAGCAAAGCAGAACGTTAACTGAAAGCTAATACTGTCTTATCTGTATATCATCATCATCATCATCATCATCATCATCATCATCATTATCATCATCAAGGATTATTATTATTGTTTAATCGGCAAAATTTACAAATACTACTCTACTCATTTTATCGTCCTTTAAGGGGTTAGGTACAGCTTACAGCAGTAAAATTTTGGAAATATTCAACATTTTTTTCCTTCATTACTGTATCTTGTACAATAATGAAAATTAGTATGTGTAAAACACTGTCCTTCTGCTATATGATAAAAATATTTTGACGATTTAAACAAATTATTTATATATTCTTTTCAAAATCCAAATTGGTGGCTGTTCACTGTGCAGTGATATATGTATATATATATATATATATATATATATATATATATATATATATATGTGTGTGTGTGTGTGTGTGTGTGTGTGTGTGTGTGTGTATTTATTAACACTACAATTGGGTATACACCCGGTGGCAGTGATATATAATATACAATAATAACACTACAATAATTATACCAATAAATTTTACAATAATTACAGTAATAAAAATGAAATAAACGTAAATTTATCTCTAACTATAAATAAATAGATGCAATAAACCTACGACTATAAATAAAAACTATGCTATAATAACGTCTACATTAAGCTAAAGTAAACTTAACTTATAAGTACTTCTATTAAACCCAACTATTACCAACTTAAGTAATTATATATCACCTTAATTAATTACATAAGTTATCAACTTAATTATTTACATGCCACAAAGTAGATAATTACACTGCACCTACAATTACATTTTCAGTCTAATCTTCTCAACTTTTCTTTAAACACAGTGCTGAAGCGTTTTCCTCATAACTAAAAAATTATCCAACATTCTGTGATTAAACTTTTTGTGTGTATTTATGTATGTCATATGTACAATATGATGCAAAATCACTTTTCTACCTTTGTTAGATTGTCTGACAAAAATAAATTTATTTAAAAAATGGTAAAATATTAGTATTTTCTTATAATACAAAATAAAAAAGTATATATATTATTTATTAAGGAATGTAGTTGAAAGAGCATGATGTTGTAAACATGAGTTTCAGCAATAAAATAAAAGCGAGAGAACGTGAAAAAATTACCAAGTTTATGAGTTATGAGGGAAACGTTTCATCACTGCACAATGAATTGCCACCGTTTTAAATTTTGAAAATAAAAAAATATAAATAATTTTTTTAAATCGGAATTTTTTTTTTCATATAGCAGAAGGACAGTGTTTTACACATACCAATTTTCATTATTGTACAATATACAGTAATGGAGGAAAAAAATGTTGAATATTTCCAAAAAAAAAAACTACTGCTGTAAGCTGTACCTAACCCCTTAAAAACCGTTGCCCACGGCCAGGTTTGAACTCACGAAACACATTCAGCGGTTATAATGGTAACCGCTAGACCACCAAGGACGATAATGTACTTAGTAAGAAAAAATTGAAAATTATAATGGTGAGTGATCCAAAGCAGTAAAATTCCTTTGCAGAACGAAAAATTACGTTTGTTCGGATCAAATTTCTGCATATTTAAAGGAAAAAACTAAAATTCTATCAATAATTAATTTATTACTATAATACGCTGCTTTCTTAAATTGACTGAGCATATTGAGAATTAAGTCAATGGCTTTCTCGAAACACGTTATGAATTGTTTCAAGTAAAACAATTTTTATCTCGAAAAAGAAGCAAAAAAACATGAACATACTTCCATTGTGTGTAGTACATGCTAAGCACTCGTAAATACATAGGAAATATGACTTTTTTTCTCTTATTAGTGTGGCCTATGAAGTATCACCAAAATGTATGAAGAAATATAACTTTCTAGAAATGTAGATAGATGTGGCATACAGTCTGAATAGAAATTGGACAACCCTGCTGCATGCATAGTTCCAAAGTAAATATCAGCTCTGTGGTCTTTTATAAGTGCACGTCTTCGGACTAGTGTTTATTTTCGGTAGCGAATAAAATGCAAAGCTGGAATTCATGCACGGATTGTGTTTCGTCTTCCCGCTCACTCTCTCACGAGTGGAGTTCCACTGACTCGAGTGCTGATAGTCGGATACTAAAATCTAGAAACAGGAAACATGCCCCTCTAAAAACCAAACCGGTTATTTACAATAAAAAGGATTGGCCGCTTGAATAAACCGCCAGCCCGTGTGGTATGCTAATGTAACATCTGTGGCAATGGAACTGTTATTTTTTTTATCAAGATTTCTATATTGAAAAAGTGTCTGGTTCATGCGAAAATGGCCCTTGAGTCTTTTAAACAAACCTCAACCCTTTTCTTCCCAGTATTCTTAAGTGACGTATTTCCGGACCGTAAATAGAACCCTAGTTTAAATTAGCTTTTTGTGTACTTGTGTGTTCTATATTAAACATTATAATAATTCTGAGCAGCCTTTTTGTAGCAGAGAAAATAGTGATGACAGAAAATGGACAGCGTAAGAGTAGGATCGGATTTCTTTCTGTGTTCTCTAAAAAGGACAACGTTGCTAGAAATCCATCTGCTGTAGGCCTATGTAATGCATCATCACGAGATTAATAATCTCCTTCACAGATTAAGGGTAGGCAGAGGTGAATATTTCAAAATCCACAAAATGTATCCGATTTGTTTGAAATTGATCATGGATACTAAGTATGTTATTAGTAATGGGCATACCAAGTTTCAACTTTCTAAGTACAGTAGAACCCGTATTATCCGTGGTAATGAAGGGGGTGGGCTGAACGGTTAATCGAAAAAATCGGATAATCCGTACCATAAAAGATTATCGTAAATTTAGTGAATAATATTTACACTTTCGTAATTCCTTTCGTAGTTTTGCCGGTGTTGCATTTAATATGCTAGATAGTGGATCAGAAGTTCACTAATTGACGTCTGGTTATCAACGACGGGTTTTTAAGGTGCAAGGAAACTATTTGTAATGGTTGTCTGTGGAAAGATATCAGCATTGGAAATCTCGTGTTGTAGATTTACGTACTTTCTACACTCCAATCTCGTATTCTGATGCGAGATGAGCCACGGTTTATCTTTCCCCAACCACTCAATTATTTATACTTTTTTTTCCTATTCTTAGCACAATTAGTGTTCGTTTGATACCCGTAGAAAATATTTCACATAGAAGTTATACAGTACGACAATTCGAACAATAGACCATACTGTGTAAGGGAAAAGGCTTGCAATAACCCTGTCTAGAAAAAAAAATAACGTGCTAATACAATGTGCAATACTTCATATATTTCTGCAGCAAAAAAAGCGAGAGAAACACAGACGGTTAATCCAGCAATCGGTTAATAGGGTGACAGATAATCGGGATTCTACTGTACAATAGTTCTGTAAATATTAATAATTTTATAAAACTTTATACCGTGTGATATAAAATGTTCCATGCACCATATTGTAAGAAATTTTCAATATTTCTTTTTATTTATATGTTCAGAGAAGGTATGTAAATAATGATAAGTATTAGTTTATTATGGGAATAATATAGTAATACAGTTATCTTGGTTTTAATTTCATACTTTTAAGGGCACAAAATAAAAAACTAACATCGGAATATCTAAATAAAGATAATAAAAATGGGAAAAGAAAACCAAATTTTCATTTTTTCTTCAGTTTTGTTCGAAAATTTCACCTCTACCTCCCCTTAAGCCTAACCTTGTAAGTTAGACTGTGAAGTATACAGAGTGTAAGGAGTGTAAGTGCCGTCCTTTTCACAGTCGTCGGGGACTGTCTACAGGATCAAAAATGTCTATATAACAACATAGAGTTAAAACTTGATAGTTTTCCCAGAAACAAATATTTCTCCTCTTATTTTATTCGCGTTATTATTTGCTTATATCGTTACTAAAATTACGAAAACAATTACATCAGTAGGTATATCTAGCAGAGTTAATATTAGTTTAAATACATATTTGTGTTTTCGTGAAATTAAATAAAATTGCATGCTTAAATATGTTAATATTCTGGCATGAGAGACGTGGCAACGTGTTCAGTAGGCAGTACTCTGCACAGACGTAAGTACGAGTCAGCTGAGTTCAAGCTCTCTGTCCATAGGTCTTCTGCCGAGCGGATGACAGTTCGGTACCAGTTATTCGATAAACAACTTACAATGTCATTCATAGTTTATGAATATCATATGGAGAAAGTCGTCGTAATGAAAGTGAGGCAATAAGATGTACCGTCAATGCTTTCCGCAATGAATATTACCTAATCGGCGAACTTTTATAGCGGTTTCTCAACGATTATTAGAAACTAGGAGTCTCTTACCTCGATTCAAAAATCACACAGACAGAAATTTCTTTAAAAATGGTACTGCTTTATGGAAGCGGGAGAGATTAAAATGTTGCATTTAAGAAAACGTTCGTGTGATTTTGTGCAGTGAACCATTATTGTTTATTTTTTAGACGTAGGCCTACAATAAAAAATGGACCAATATTGCCAATATTGTTAAATAAAATTTAAATTTACCATATAGTTCTATTAATGAGATTGAAAGTTTGTATTTTCTTGTTCGTTTTATGTAAATAATGGTCCGCTCTTGCATTAGAACAGAGCATCTGTTTTGTACCGGTATGTCTGTACCCGCTTGAGCTGTACCGTGTACTTGTAAACTCCATCCTCCCCGTCCAGCAAAGTTGCCAAACGCCTAATATTGTGAAATTTAATAATTAATTAAATATTGCAATTAGAAAAAAATTGTGAGGACATTTTTTCTTCCTTGTGACATGAACAGTCATCAGTTAAATAATGGCACTTATACCCCTTACAGCCTGTATGTCTGTAAGTTCTGTCCACGTGTAGCGTTCCATGTTGATACTGTTAGTAGAATACAGAGTTACGTCAAACAGTGTACTTCAAACCACAGAGTACAGACAAATAACATAGAAGGACCTCTAACCAGTGATGAATTGAGGTTGTGGCGCGGGAGGACAGTGTCCCCACCCCCCGATTTTCAGTATGCCTACCCGGAGATTTCAGACATTTAAAACTAAAATTACGATTTATATAATGTTATACAGTATATCAATTTGATATGAGCGTTCAGTAACTACAATAAATTTTGTTATGTAGATTTTCAGGAAGTTGTTTCCTTGAAGGGTGTTGTTTTGTTAATGTTAGCGATTTCAAGAAAGGCTAGTTCGTGAGACAATTCGCATGTGTGGCCTAGTCTGCTGCCCAATATTTATTGCTTTAAATTTAAACTGTCTGAATTTTCAGTCTTTATTGTTACAGTAAAGTCAGCTGTGCTTTGTGTTTATTGGCGTAATGTTCAGTGTTAGTTTTGTTTAGGAAATATCATAATTTTGTTTAAGTAAATAGTCACATACAGTAAATATATATATTTCAATGTATGATGGAAAAAACAACAGACGTTGTTTACTTTTCTTAAAAGGAAAAACATACTGAGGAGTCAATGGAAAGTGAAAGTGAAATCTGTAAACCGGTAATTCCATGTGTTCCTTTTACTGGTGAATCGACGAATAAAACAGTTGGACGCGAAATCTAATATAAACAACGATGGGAAATAAGTATAATTGGTTGTATTTCAATCGTACTCGGAGTAGTGTAATTTTTAAATTGTGTGAAATCCTTTTAAAGAAAAGGTTTGGAAGCTCTTCAAAACTAGATGGCGTATTGATATCATTGCCCTTTGAAAACTTTAGAGAAGCTACTGAAAGATACATTCGTCAAATTTAATCGGCGAGTAATTACTACTTGTACAAAATTTATGAGATTTATGTATAAATAACACTACGCCACAAACTTCTGATCAGTGAAATGTGAAATTTCATGTGTTCTACTCTGTTTCTATCATCTGTTGTCCTTTCTCTAAGCTACATAGATGTGGCATTGCACCAGCAGTGCTAGAGCACTCTAAATCTAGGATACGACCCCTTTCGTGAGAGTCTTATTGTTCTCACATTATGGTTGAGGTGACATAGCTCCCTCTTGCGGTGGACCCCTCAGTTTTACACAGAATGATAGTTTTCTATCCAGATTCACCATGTTTTACATAATATTATCACCATATTACACGATAAATCTCTGCATCATGCACAGCGTGGCCCGCCGAAGTGGTGTGCAACGTGAAAATGGGTCATAGTCCTGCCATCTATGCTCAATATGCGGAACCCGAATCACGCAAGTGACTGGTAGGCATTGGAGACACACTTTTTTTTTAATTTATGTTTTTATTAATATTTGAGCCGTTCAGAGCAAAAGTGGTATAAGTCAAAATTGGGTAATGAGGTTTAAAGTAAAAATTCTGTAAAATACAGCGCAAAGTAGCAATTAATATGGTCTTCTTGCCATCCACTGACTACTAATAGTTTAAATAAATTGAATATTAATTGCTACTTTGCGCTGTATTTTACACAATGTTTACTTTAACCCTCATTACCCATTTTTGACTTACACCACTCTTGCTCTAAACGGCTCATTTAATTGTGTTTGAAATAAATGTACTTAAATGAATTAAAGCTCTATTGCTTTGATTGACCTCGTTTTTCCATGTTCCCTTTCACATAGACTGCCTTTTTTTTTCTGCCGCTTCCACCTCACCCTTTTCTCTCATAGCCTATAGTATAAATGACATACGGGAGAAAATATCTGAATTCAACACTGCTTCCAACTCTACGGGTGCTATTCATAGACATTTCGCTAGCCCGGGCTACGAGCGTGCAGGATTCATATCATATCATATCGCTGACACTGGTTTATGAATACGAAAAACGTTAGTTCGCTGATCATCCACCGAAAGCCCGCGCTAAGAATGTCTATGAATATGGCCCTACAACTCTATGTATACGTTCGAGAGACTATTGAAATTTCTCAGTGAATGTTAAAGTCAATGCTGGCAAAAATGGATCTACATCTCGTTACAGAGCGCGATCGATATTACAGATATCCAGGTTAAATAAAGCCATTATTATTATAATTATTATTATTATTATTATTATTATTATTATATAATTATTTCTGTTTGTAGTATTTTCATAAATGTCGACAACTCGGCACAATATAGGATTGTGGACGCTTGCAGTCTGTGATTAATCCTCATGGGCGAGGGGAGTGGGGGATTTGCTCATCTTCCATGCATGTAAGGCTGACTTATCAAAGCAACGTCCCTGAATAGCAGAATGCGCGTGGAGGATGATTTGCATGGGCAGTTTGTTATCTTGTATATGTTTATTCAATCCGTTAATGGGGTCGCATTATCCCCTGCAGCATCTGACTCCTTGCAAGTATCACATCTGCCGCCCTCTTGCACATACTGCAGCCGCCAAAATGAATATAAAATTCTAAGCTATGACGTCAGGCTGCCAACATATCCTACTTTTGTAATTGAAGAACATTATCTGCCTTGGGTGTCGAAAATCCGGGGTTCGATGTCCGTAGGAAGTTGTGATATTTGTATTTGGAAGCGCTGTAAACTAAAGTTAGTCTGGCAAATCGTAACGTAAAAATATTACACAATAACAGAGGTGCCAACCTTTGAAATGGGTTGTCCGTAATCCTATGTCCCTCTTCGAAAAAAATCTGATCTGATCCATATTAGACCTGTAAGTTATATAATTACGCGTTACTTATACAGCTATCATCTTGCTAGTGAATGCAGTATAATTGCGTGTTATTTGTAACTAGCCGTACCCGTGCGCTCCGCTGCACCCGTTATAAATAAATATAAAGTAATTACATAATTAAAATAGGACATTTGATCCAGGGAACATTCGTGTTTGTTAGAAGGATAAATCGTTTAATATGTTACTTAATTTAAATTGTATTTAAATAATTAAAATGCGGTCATTTTGGTCCAGAGAGCAATCATTTGGTGCAATGACAATTCCTTTAACATGTTTCTTAATTGTTATTACATGCAATCACAGTTTAATGAAGATTGACATATCATTTAGTTTTAATGTGTATACTTCATATTACTTGCTATATGTTTCATATATGTAATAACATTGTAGAATTATGTCCATCTAGAGAAACTACACTTTCCAATGGTGAAATAATAATTAAATAATCAATTACCTTCCGGTATTACTTCATACAAACACAGAACATTCTCTTAGGCTATGTTTAATAGCTTTCGATTGTTGTTGTTCTAGGCCCCTTATAGACGAAGTCATTTGTTTTTATTACAGTACAGCACCTTAGATGGCGTTGTTATTGTAATTTTTAAACTCATTTATCTCATTAAATATCAGTTCTAACAAAATTTTGTATAGAATAAAACTTTTATCGAAAATTACTTTCAAAGAAACCTTTGTTATGTAATATTTGTCATTAAAATCACTAATAAGCGAGATATTTCGATTTATTTAATTCAGGCCCCCTTATAACCCCCATTTAAATAAAGTATTTTGAATGCCATATAGCCTAAAATCTAAGTTACAACGAAATTAATTTATATTCCAATTTTCATATAAATCGGTTCAGCCATTGTCGCGTGAAAGGTAACAAACATCCAGATAGACAGACAGACATACAAACAAAAATTTCAAAAAAGCGATTTTCGGTTTCAGGATGGTTAATTATATATGTTAATAACAACTATTTTTGGAAAATCGAAAATTACCAGAAACATTTTGGCTACAGATTTATTTTTAGTATAGATACTGCTGTCTTCTTACTAGCTTATTTTATGAATACAACCCAGGTTTATTTGACATTTTTTTGCTCAAAATGTATTCGGAAATATGCTCCTTAAGTGGAGGTAACTCTTCGTGAATCACCCTATATAAACATACAGAATGAACCGTAAATAATGCCATTAATTTCAAGAAGTTATTCTTTAAGATAATACGAACAAGGAAGTTAAATACATTTTTGCTCGTTATTGCTTCCTTTTCGAGAAAGAAATGTTTTATGTTTGGAAAGGCCATTGATTTAATTTCCTATAGGCCTATGCTCAGTCAATTTAAAAGAGCAGTACAGTATATTATGATAATAAATGATTAAAACAGTTTTAGTTTTATCCTTTAAATATGTTTAAATTTAATCCGAACAAATGTAACATTTTGAAATTCCTTAGCAGAACAGAAAGTTCCATTTGTTCGGATCAAATTTCTGCACATTTAAGGGACAAAACTAAATTTCTTTCAATCATTTATTATCATGATACATGCTCTCTTGAACTGATTGAGCTTATTTGCAATTAAATCAATGTTTTTTTTTTTCCAAAACACGCAATGAAATGTTTCGTATAAAACATTTTTTTTCTCGAAAAGGAAGAAGAAGCGAGCAACATTGTATTTAATTTTTTTATCCGTAATATCTCAAAGAATAACCCCTTGAAATTAACATTATTTATGGTTCACTCAGTATATAATAATTTTAATAAAATTGTTGTAATTACAATTTTTTGTTATTGACAAGAAAGCTAATTTTTTCAAAGTATATAATAACTTGTGAAAGTAAATAGCTTTTATGATTGTACGAATATATTTTCTTACGTTGTACTAAACAAGAGTATATAGTTAGTTTAAAACACATCATATGAAATGGGCCCTCGAACTCGTAAAGTTTAAGTAGGCTTCCAGTTTTATTCTGTATTAGGAGTAGAAAAAATAGCTTAAGGCTTAAAAATCCGAATAATAATAAAAAAATAAACGTCAACTTCACTAAAATTCTTGAGATAGTATTTTGAGCACCGAGGCATGGTAATTCAACATGTGTGCCCCGTTACATCTGGTTATGATCACAAGTTATACCCCAAAATCTTATTAAAAAAAAACTGAACGCCCATGCATCATGCCACGGTCTGGCACATGCGATTTGTTTTCTCAAGTGAAAGAATGTAGTGGATGTGCATTTTTCTTCCCAGTGGTTGTGTGACAATATGACGGTGGATGGATTCAAGTTAACAGTTGCGTATGAAGTGACAGGTCTGTTTACTCGGAGCAGGATGATTGACGTAAGACACGACAGTGTCTCGTCGAGCTCACAATATTTCTGTCTGCCTGGAATTTCAAGAAGCAGATGCCTCTCTACTATGTTCCAGAGTTCGGTCGTTAATTATTAAGACTTCTCCACTAGGACTTCTCACATCTTACACTCGATATGTATTGCGTCATCTTCAAGTCTTATACCCCCTTTTTTTTTGTTCTCATCCTTTGTCGCCTAGCTGCTTGATCCGAGGTGCTTCTTCTTCTTCTTCTTCTTCTTCTTCTTCTTTTTCTCCTTCGTCATGTCTTAATCCTAGACTACCAGCCCATTATACAAAAGGAAACTTCCCGCCATTGAGTTTGAACGTTAGGGCGAGTATTGCCAATCAGTAACAAGAGGGATTGGGGTATGCCACTTACAACCGTATACCTGTCTGATAGGCTGTTCGGCTGACCCCGAATTGATTCCTATACGTACGTCTTGATTCTCATTAGCTGTTACCGTATTTCTCCCATAGCGTACGTGTTGATTCCCATTAGCTAACAACAGTGCTATAGGACTGTCTACATGCATTAAAAATGGTTAAAATGTTTGCTTTTTGTTATTCTCATAATGTACATGCAAAGTTGCAATTTTCAAGCGTAAGTAATAAAATTATGTAGACGGGAGAAACTTGTAGCTGATTTTTTTTTAAGATATTGATACCGGATAGTGGTAGAATCAAATAGCATTAGGAACTTATCTGAAAGTTGGTCTTCATATTTAATCCTGATAAAAATAGAATACAACATGTTATTAATAAAAAATAACAAGACCGTCTTATCATAAATACTGGATTCAGAGCATGATTTCTATTTGTTTGTGGTTGTAACCTTTGTTCAAGTTCTTCCACTACAAATTTTGGTAATCGAAGTCTTCTTTTAAATTGTTTCTCGTAACGGATTTCTTCGCTCTTGGAAAAGACGATGAGGGCTCATGAGATATCAGAATAATCAGAAACCTGGAAATAAATGAATAATTTTATAATTTAACTTAACCTACAAACAGTTTTAAAAGTATGTATAACATCATTTCTCCACAATCGGAATTTAATTTTTTTACAGTAGACCTAGTCTTGTCTAAATAATACAATGATGAAAAACTTCACGTACCACTGTACATATAAGGAGAAACTTTTCTTTCCGAAATATTTTCCGTAAACTGCACTTAATATGATTAACTTGAGAAGATTCATCAGTTATATTCAACTTAAAGTTAAGACGAAATATATGATATATGATATGATATGATATGATATGATATGATATGATATGATATGATATATGATATGATATGATATGATATGATATGATATGATATGATATGATATGATATGATATGATATGATATATGATGTGATGTGATGTGATGTGATGTGATGTGATGTGATGTGATATGATATGATATGATATGATATGATATGATATGATATGATATGATATGATATGATATGATATGATATGATATGATATATGATGTGATGTGATGTGATATGATATATGATATGATATGATATGATATGATATGATATGATATGATATGATATGATATGATATGATATGATATGATATGATATGATATGATATGATATGATATGATATGATATGATGTGATATGATATGATATCATATGATATATATGATATGATATGATATGATATATGATGTGATGTGATATATGATATGATATGATATGATATATGATGTGATGTGATGTGATGTGATGTGATGTGATGTGATGTGATGTGATGTGATGTGATGTGATGTGATGTGATGTGATGTGATGTGATGTGATGTGATGTGATGTGATATGATATGATATATGATGTGATGTGATGTGATGTGGTGTGATGTGATGTGATGTGATATGATATATGATATGATGTGATGTGATGAGTCCACTGCAAGAATGATGGCTGTCACTTTCTTGTCGAAAATGAACCATGACAGTCAGTGCACTGCATAGCTTAAGACATAACCTATAGAATGTACATAGAGAGTTACATGGCATTAACACTGATAATCATTGTCCAGTAATGATCGGAAAATCACAGTTAAGCTTTGAGCGCTAAGCATTTCAAACTTCCAATCGCTTCTCCTGCAAAATGTATTCCAAATGACATCCATGATTCTTGCAGTGGACTCTTCATATGATATGATATGATATGATATGATATGATATGATATGATATGATATGATATGATATAGTATGGTATGGTATGGTATGATATGATATGATATGATATATGATATGATATGATATATGATATGATATGATATGATATGATATGATATGATATGATATGATATGATATGATATGATATGATATGATATGATATGATATGATATGATATGATATGATATGATGATATGATGTGATGTGATGTGATATGATATATGATATGATATATGATATGATATGATATGATATGATATGATATGATATGATATGATATGATATGATATGATATGATATGATATATTTGGTGTCAACATTTGCATCCATGTAACGTGGACCTCACAATTTTGTATCCGGTGCCACAATTACATTCATTATAGATATACCTTTTGTAGACGCTCTTATAATTTAACTTTTTTCCTCATTTAAATTGATCAGCATTCCTACCTTTCAAACCCAACAACTTAATTTAGAGCATTCAAAATTGACACTTTTACAACTCCTTTCTTGATTTCCAGTTCACTTATATCAAACATACACCAATTCTAACAATACTTGTTACTGGACCTTGATACACCATTAACCAATATGTTCGTTATTATGTCTGTTTCTTGTGCACATTTCATTTTCAGATCTCATTAATCTTCTACATAATATTATACTTCGTTATCCTAGCTAGCCTCCCCACCATACTCCTCACCTATTTTCATTATATCTATCGTCTCACTTAACTTCCTACTATGCTTTTCTAATTTATTATTATTTATTTTCCTTATTATTCTAAGTAATATAGGCCTAAATAGTATCCATCTGCAATTTCTATTCTCATTCTATTAGACTAAATTTTAGAAATCACGTTCTGAAATGTAAATACCTAACTGATAAAAATCCGTGGTTTTCCAATAGAAGATTAAATAAATGTAGTCTGTCATTTTTGAACCCAGGTCATTATGTTTATGTAACTTAAAATTGAGAGGTTTAACTATTGCTGATGTTCTGGCATGCTGTTACTCTGGCATGGAAGAAGTTCACATAGGAGTAAATCGATCTTGTCTGATGACATTACGAGTGGTAGGTTTTTGTATTCGGTCAGAGGACAACACACACCCCTTCCTCTCCTGCTCAGAAAAAAAGAAGATAGAAAGAGAGACCCTGCTAGTGTTTCTATATGGCAAAAGGAAACAGGATTCCAAAAGAAACTTACGGGAACAAAACAAGCATGCAACTTATTGTCAAAACCCATTTACATGGTCGTCTATCACGGTAAACAATCGCACAACACAAGGCGTAGAAAAAAAGAAAGAGTTGTGAGCCAAAAGGAAAACAAGAAACACAAGAAGAAAGCAGGGACGGAGTATATTCCATTCGCTCGTGCAGAGCTTTGTTCTTTATTTTTATTGATGCACTGTTGTAAAAAGATCAAAGAATATACTCCTCGCTGGTGGAACAAAGATGCCGAAACGACGTTCAGATTGTTCTCCTGAATGTAAATATCCTCACCACCTGTCGTTAATTTTGGCAACTATGACGTTGCTAGGAGAAGCAGATTCCTTTTGTTTGAGATGGGTCCAAATTTGGTAAGCTTAAGAAATAAATCTAGACTGTTAGTTAAAACAAGACGGTTCGTAGACATGCTCGCTGGGAGGATGTGTTCCGGTGACTCAGCCACCTGGCCGTAAGGGCGTGTCCTGCATTCTTGTTTAATAATCCCGACTCTATATAAAACAGACAGACATTTGTTCCATAAAAGGAATAAGCGTATCTTTTTGTCTAATGTGCATCCAATACCTTCATCGGGCAGGAAAAAGTTCAGACACATTAATAAACGTCTGTTAATTCTGATACGTGCATAACATTTCTTAATTGTAGACATTCTCGAGTTCTAATGACGTCTTTCTGTCTTTTTTTTTTAAGGGGAGAGATTGGTACTGTTTTGGTGGGAAACCAGTGAATTTTCAGAATTTTGTTATGTTTTAAATTGCACTTTGATATGTGAAAAATATATTACATATAATATAATGTGCATTTATGCCCGTATCAGCTGCTGCATTATGATTATGTCTCTTGACGAGAATATTGTACGAAATGGAAATATAAAAATTGGAAATTTATCTTTTGAAGAGGTGGAGAAGTTCAAATATCTTGGAGCAACAGCAACAAATACAAATGATACTCGGGAGGAAATTAAACACAGAATAAATATGGGAAATGCATGTTATTATTCGGTTGAGAAGCTTTTGTCATCCAGTCTGCTGTCAAAAAATCTGAAAGTTAGAATTTATAAAACAGTTATATTACCGGTTGTTCTTTATGGTTGTGAAACTAGGACTCTCACTTTGAGAGAGGGACATAGGTTAAGGGTATTTGAGAATAAGGTGCTTAGGAAAATATTTGGGGCTAAGAGGGATGAAGTTACAGGAGAATGGAGAAAGTTACACAACACAGAACTGCACGCATTGTATTCGTCACCTGACATAATTAGGAAAATTAAATCCAGAGGTTTGAGATGGACAGAGCATGTAGCACGTATGGGCGAATCCAGAAATGCATATAGAGTGTTAGTTGGGAGGCCGGAGGGAAAAAGACCTTTAGGGAGGCCGAGACGTAGAATCTTGCTCAGGACAGGGACCAATGGCGGGCTTATGTGAGGGCGACAATGAACCTCCGGGTTCCTTAGAAGCCAGTAAGTAAGTAAGTAAGTAAGTAAGTAAGTATCAGCTGCTGCATTGCTACTGTTAAAGCTCTAGTGCGCAAGGTTTTCAAGGGGGAAAAGATAATCTCGAGGTTGCGAGTTCGATTCCGGCGCAGGTCGATGGCATTTAAGTGTGCTTAAATGCGACAGGCTCATGTTAGTAGATTTGGGGGCATGTAAAAGAACTCCAGCGGGACAAAATTCCGTCTTACCGACGACGCTGGTATAACCTCTTCAGTTGTGAGCGTCGTTATATAAAGCATAATTTTTAACATTGTTGGTATAATTGATACCTGTAATAGCGATCGGAGTCTGTAATATGAGATGTACAGTAGTTCCGATTTTTGCCACATTCCCTTATAAATTTTAATAGTGTCTCGAAAGTATACATTGAGTTAGAGTTCATTGGCATTGTATGTTATTTGTCTATGGCTGAGGCGTTTGCGTTTACCTACTAAGGCAGAAGCTGCGTTCGGGCGTGGGTTCGATTCCTGCTTGGGCTAATTATCTAGTTTTCCATGATTTTTCCCCTGTAAGGCGAATGTAAGCTAATCCATGGCGAACCATCTGCCTCATCCTACTAAATACTATCTCGCCATCACCAATTCATTCGACGTTTTATAACTTAGTAGGCCTACTTTATACAGCATAGTTAAATTACAGGTTAATGCATTAATTGTATTGATTAATGATAACAGTTGTAGCAAATTATACCTGTTGATTAATTCTTTAATTGTTCTTCTTTTCTTACTTTAGATAAATTTAGTCTGTAGTTTAAACTAGTGATTATTGTTTAGTAGTTAAATTTTATTCAAGTTAAATTGTATTCGGTGATAATATTAATTCATTTAACAATAGTAGAATTTATTCAGTGTCGAAATTCAATGTGGGCGACTGATAAATTTATCCAGAAGCCTTCAGGTACAATGTTCTTTTATGTGCCCTAAATCTGCGACATTGACCTCTAAACGTTTACTTTCTTCCCAGAGGGAACCATGCTAAGAACTTTATCGATCTTAAATCCATCGTCTTGGTTCGGGTTTGAACCCGTGTTGATTACTCTAATTTCTGTTAATTCATTCATTCATTCATTCATTCATTCATTCATTCATTCGTTCGTTCGTTCGTTCATTCATTAATTAAGTAGTTGCATCAAATTGTACTTGTATTCATCAACTTTAATAACAGTAGGTGTAAATCTAGCTTCTGTAAAAATTTCTTTATTTCCTTTTTATGATCAAACAAAGTGAATATAACTCTTATGAAAATTAAATATCTTTGCTGTATTTAATCTCGATGAGATTTCTTTCTAGTATGTATGTATGTATGTATGTATGTATGTATGTATGTATGTATGTATGTATGTATGTATGTATGTATGCATGTATGTATGTATGTATGTATTTTTTTTTTTTTAATATTAGTTGAACGGCATGTCCCATTACAATAAAGGTAATACTACATGCCTTGCTACCTGTATGTTTACAATATAACACATTATGCCTCGTTTCTGTCACTCTCTAAGCGTATGTAGGTCTGTTATTCTGTTGTGAAAATTTGAGTCTTTCATTATATCTATTGCCTACTCTTATCTATCCTAGATTAAATTATCCTACGTTTACTCGTCTAAATTTATAACATTGACATAGTTTGTGAATGTATGCGCATGTTCTTGTATTTATGTATGTATGTATGTATGTATGTATGTATGTATGTATGTATGTATGTATGTATGTATGTATGTATGTATGAATGCATGCATGCATGTACTTTTTTCTTGTAGTACTTTGAGCATGCTCAGTCTTAAATTTGATTTAACATTCCTAATTTCTCGTTCGGAAGATCTTATTCAAAGGACATAGTGCGGCAAAAATTGAGGAGCCTAGTTTTAAAGACGGACATAGGCTACACCATTTTTATCGAAATTTAGTAAAGGATGGGTTCTTATAGTATTTTTCGCGCTCTTTCCAAATCTGTTGACCGTTTATTTCAGAAACTGATATTTACGTGTTTTTGTGAAGTTAAAATGTGTTGTTACTTTCATAATCGGACATCTCAATGCATTGTTTGTTTCAAATGCGGACATGACCATTTCAGCCAATCAAATTGTTGGAAATGGCTTAAAACTGTCATGGTGACCAGTTAATATTTATATTCTGACGAGTTTGGCTGTTTTAATGATTACGTTCCCATTTATATCGACATTTTATTAAAATGTAATGATTTTGGGCAGCTTGAGTTCAATATATATTGAAGAGTACACCTTAACTGATTAGAAAAACTTAAATTTAATTCTGAGCAATGGAAACATGCTAAAGAAAAACGATTGTAAATTAATCTTTCACCAATTAAAAAGTAAACCCAGAGAAACTTGCGGATGTTCAGAAGTTATCAAGTAAACACTTCGGAAGTGAATGGAAGGAAAATCCCTGTCTTCAGTGGTATAGTACGTAATCCAGATTTCTGATAAAACTGTAGATTCTAATAATGAATGTGACTGTTTTGAAGATCCTTTAAATGAACCACAAGTTGTCTGTGCATAATTGCACTAAAATAAGAACTAAAGAATTGAATAGAAATAACATTCAAAATGGCTATGGTTAGGCAGGAGTGGAACAAAATCCTAAGGGAGGCCAAGGCTAGACTACAAGGGCCGTAGTGCCAAAGAAGAAGAAGAAGAACATTCTAAATGTAATTTTCTGAGTTTTCCAGTTAAATGTTACTTTCAGAATAAAATTATAACCTCCATAGGATTATTCTCATTCTGGGTTGTGAGTTTCAAAAATAGATATTTGCATCTTCGTTTGTTTCAAAAACGGATAAAAGTCAATCTTAGCTTCAAAAGTGAAAGTGAAGACCTGAATTATTTTGTTAATAGACTTATGATACTTCTGCATCATAATACACAAAAATTTTCATATCTTATACTAGAAGTTAACATAATGAAAAAAAAGAACACACATGACTCTACTAACAAATAATAAAAATGACTCTTATCTGTCTTTGATACCAGGATCCTCAAATAATGATGAAGGATCGGTGGAGCGGAGAAAAATTCTCTCCGACACCGGGATTCGAACCCGAGTTTTCAGCACTACGTGCTGACGTTCTATCCACTAAGCCACACCGGATTCAAATTCCGATGCCGGATTGAATCCTCTCGATTTAAGCTTCACCTCATAGTTTCCTCAAATTGGGTGGAATGAGAATTTAATTTCTGTCATTATCTGAAGACAAAAGTAGCCTAACATCGAAGCGCTATGAGGTTCTCATATTCATCCCCAGCAATGAAGAAGCCAAGCTATGCCTCTTTCGAGTAAACCACCATTGCTGCACCATTATTTCCTTTTTAGAAGTTGATAGTGATGTTGGCGATAATGATGATGATGATGGTGATTAAAGCTTCGTATATTAGTTCAATCGTCAATGAGAAAGTTTCTTGTTAAGCTGCATTGTGTTGTCTTTGAATATTTAAGTACAGTCTGCATTTGCCTGTCGTAGTGAGTTAAGCGCCAATACATATCGACATACCCGCTTATGTTTCGTGGTGAAGAAGTTGCCGCATTGCAAGGCGCTCACGTACATTTTATTCGGCTACAGACATTAAAATAATGCATCTTTACAATGACCTGTAAATTTCAAAGTTATTCATTTTATTGGTAGGCTACTGTATTATAATTCATTATTGTTGAACCTACATAAAAGTCACAACTGAAATAGTAAACACGAGATTATGGGAAATATGGGCTATAATGGTAAGATAGATTTTTTATATTGTTTAGTCAAAAAATTAGTGAAGTGATGGTTAAAAATTATCTTTTATTTTTAAGACTTCCTGGTATTTTACGTGCATACAACTAGGAATAACTGAGTCGTATGTATTGAGTCTGAACAATAACCAGTACAATACTTTACGATGAAATATTGCATATAAATTTATTTATTATTTATTATTTTTTGCTAATAATTGTAACATCAAATATAATATATACAGAAAAACTTTAGCTCGCCCATGTCGAGATAATAGTGTTGTGACAGTTTAGATCAGATTAGTAAAGTTAATCAGTACTCTCACGGCGAAACGAACTTGACATTGACGTTGTTTTAGAGTCTGTACTAACAGCCATCAAAGATTAGACGACTTACGACTTTCATTTCATAAGCTGGTAAGTGATGAGAATATTGTAAGGAATACATTAAGGCTCTTGAGGTTATAAGGAGCGAAGAAAGCAACTATTTGCAAGGCGGAAAAATTTTCTGGAAAAATATATAATGACAAATTTTTCTGTCTCACGTCACTATATTATGCTAATATACTGACATTAATAAATCTTTAAACCTGACATAAATAGAATATCGTCGCTTCACAGCTTGTGAACTACACTTTTAATTTCTTTCAGTAACGCTTCCAACTTGTCGAGATTTGCTCTCAACGTTTTCAAAATAAACTATATGTGAATTTAAATTCTAAGCTTAATTTATATCATTTATTAATATTAATGTTAATTTATATTGACATACAGCAAGGAAATTATTTCAGTGTAAAAACTTCAAAATGTCCTACTGCATGTAATTAATTGGGAGTATATTTTCTTTAACATTTGTGTACCAATGGTCCCAATAAATAATAATGCTTGACGAACAATGAAAGAATAGGGTCTGTTATTTAAAATAATTAGTACCTACTACGTAAAATGAAATACTTGTTCGGTTTTTGTTGTTTCGAAATTACCGCAATATTCTTCTTTTCAAATACTATGTAAAAATCATTTTAATAAATTATGCTTTACAAATCACTACTTTGTGAAGTATAACTGAGTAAGCCTAAAGTTTTTTGTATTGCAATTGTCAAATATAGACACTGATAATAACCGTGTTTTTTTCCTTCTGCTAAGTGTATTTATAATGTCCAAATGCTTATTTAATAATAAACTGAAAAGCGCACAAATGTGCATTATTTCAACCTTAGTTTGCATTTGCGTAGTCGCGTATTGATCTTAGTCTTTTTGTACATAGTTCTATGTGGTAGCGTTCACAGATTTCACTATACAATTCACACATGCATGCTTGGGTTGGGTCGTGATACGTCTTGTTGGTACAGATTAGGTGATGGAAGCCGTGGATTGCCAGCCTTGTCACGACGTGCCGCAGTCGAAATTTGGGTTCGTCCAAGTTCGGTCTGTCATGGCTCCGGTGCCGTAGAACTCAGGCCATACTTCTTCTCTTTTCCTCTCCATGATCTTCATTTGGTTTCCAAAAGCCTTGGTGTGTTGTAACAAATACCAAAGTTTGATGTCTTCTATTAGGAAAGGTTCTCTAGCTAGCAGATATACAATCGTGACCTAGTTGTTTTTGATAGGCCAAGTGCTCTTTTTAGATTGGTTGACTTTACCTTTTCTGATGCATTTAAGTTACTTTCTGTCAGATGGTTCCATATAACCTCAATTCCGTAGCATAGTATCGGCATGATTTTGGCCTTGAATATGTATAGGGCTGTTTCTAGGCTGAGTTGTCGTATATTTTTTATGTCGTGCGTTGCCATTACTGCTTGGGCTGTCCTCTCTGTCACGTGTTTTGTGAAGCATTTGGCGGTTGGCTGCAATTTCATTCCGAGATATTTAAAGTCTGGTGAGATTTTGATTTTTTGCCCTCTGATGCTAATTTCAGCTGCTGCGGATGCTTTGCCCCCATTTCTAAATATCATCATTTCCGTCTTTTGTATGTTTATGTGCAACTCGTGTTTAGTGCACCATTCGTCTATTTTCCCAATTGTTTCTTGGAGCTTCTGTATGTCAGTTGATCCGACGACTATATCAACTGCATTTGCATAAATGTGTACGTCTTCTTCTTTCTCTGGGATACGTAGGACTTCTTCAGTGGCGAGGATGTACAGCATGGGACTCATTGGGTCTCCCTGTAGAACTCCGATTGCGTTATAGGTTTGAGATGGACAGATTGTCTCATATTATTATTACGTTGTATTTGAGGATTGACCTGATTATTCTTGTCCAGACGTTTTCTTTCCCTACTGTTTCTTCCAGTTTTCGAATTACTAGGTCTCTTTGTAGCAGGTCGAAAGCCTTGGTAAAATCGATGAAGACTGTGTAGAACATCAGTTTTTTCTGTAGGGCTTCGTCGATGTTATTTAGTAGTAATTGTACTGCTGTCATTGTTGATCTTCCGGATCTGAAGCCCATTTGCGGTTCTGGGAGGTGACTGTCTATGCAGTCTTTTATTTTGCCTATTTAATCCACCCTAGAAGCGCAGAATAGATTATTGTACACCCCTCCAGCTAAGAACTGGTAAGAGCAACGCCTGAATGATGCAGTCCGCACAGACCGGTGATCCGCGCACATAACTGCACATTCAGAGTCTGATTTCTGACATGCCTGTCCTAGAACAATTCTAAGGAAAAACAACATTTGCTTTAGATTGACGGATAAAATTGTTCGGCCATGTTTTAAGAATGAACATCAAGAAACTAAACCAGTGGCTGCCATGACGAAGAAGAGACGCGGTAGTCCCGAAAGATCTTTGGACCAATGCATGTTACAGGCCATGAAAACTGTAACCCAACTCAGAACAACGCTCAGGAAAGAGAACATTGGCTTTTAGGCGACTGCCGACTATATAAGTCGAGTTTGTCTATCTTTTTGATATGTAATAAGGTATTTGTCGTTTCATTTATGATACTGTTTTATTTTTCATCGGAATATTTTTTCATGACCTTTTCATCTCAAATTCTGGGCTTTATTGCTAACTTGACTCCTTCTCGCTAGGGAGTCAGGATACATTACCAATATCTTCAAGTGCTAAATGATACTATAAACTTCTAACGGCCTTGTTGACGTATAGGCTGTGAACAAACAATAACATTTTATTTCACAGATGAATCACTACATTTCGACAGGGCATTTCATTCCAATACTCAATAAAATTGAACTCTTCTTTTTTTTAAGACTGTTAATATTTTACAAGTCTTTCTCTCCCTTCTTGCGACCGAAACAGACAGTAACGACGGGTGGAAGAGGAGGGAATGTCAAGGGTGCCATGGGTTGGAGTTTGATGGGGAGATATCACTGTAGTCGAAATGGCAAGCCTTGCATTCACTCCACTTAACATCTTTCCACAAAAAAAGAGTCCAGAAAGAGACACTTATTAGTGAGCAGAAGAAAGGCAGAAAAGTTGCCATGCCTCTTGGAAGTTTGTTTGTCAAGTTCTCCCCTTCCTTCATATATTCGCGATATAACTCCCTCAGTTTTTTTTTTTTATTCTGAGTTTGGTCGTTACAAGAAATGTGTCGCAGCATGAGCTCTATGACTCATGTCTTCCTGATGTTATAACGTCCATTCCAAAACGCATTAATACGTTTATGACAAAGTTGATGTCTGTCTTGTTTGCTGCACCGTGTTGGCATATTACCCAGAGTTCTTAGTGTGTATAAAAATGATACTTACTTTGATGGCTTCTTTAAGATCATCTTGACATGGGACGGCTATCCACTCAAGATATGAGTAGTATGATTTAAACTTTATTCCATTTCAAGGGTGATAGACATGATTTATACCTTTAGCATTTATTTTTCTCATTTTGCTTAGCAATATGAGGCTCGCGTACCAAAGGACGTATACGAGTTCTTGCCGTATAAGATACAGGGTCCTCCCTGTATGACGCTTTCCTCACGCCGCAAGCTCAGCTGTATTTTCTGTTATACGCCTCGCGCAGTTACCGCGAAATCGACCGCCTTTCTACGGTAGTAACTTTAGTTCTGAAACATGTTTAGCGGGGAAAATTCTTATAAACAACTTTAAAAATAAATGCAATTGCATGAGATGTTGACAGTGTTCTCCTTCTGCTTCAGTACATTTTCGACATCAACGAAAGTTGTTCTGAATTATTCGACTAATTCTGCAATGCTTGGGAAAAATTGGCATAAGTTGATTTCCACAAAAAAAAAATTATTAGTTTATTGACAACTTACGGAACATCTGCTCGCTTGGGAAAAGAGACATAAGTATTTCGCCCATTAGAATAATTCATATAGAAGAAAATCAAATCGACATAAACCAGTGTGAAGACAGTTTTTTCCTTCTCCTGTAAAATTAACATTTTTGACTTGTGCCACTTTTCCCGAGCACTACAGCATTTTTCTTGCGATATATTCGAAATGACTTTGAAATTTTCGTCTACTTTTTGCATAACTTAAAACTACGAAAGAAAAGAAGAACTTGCTGCAATATGCTACATACTATTCTCAAACAATTAAAAAACACAATATCGTCCTTTACATACACACGAAAGAGTAATCCCTTCATTGTTCTCAAACATATATAACATAATAGCATGCTCTACACTACGCACGAATGTGTAATCCCTTCAGTATTCTCAGTTAGGGGAAAAAATAATATCTTGCACGAGTAAGTAATTCCTTCAGTGTATGTTCTCAAACAATTAAAAACACAATATTTTGCACCACGCTATGCACAAATGAGTAGTTCCTTCAGTGTTCTCGAACAATTATAAAAACAAACAAACAACAGCTTGCACTACAGCACGCACTAATGAGTGCGCCTAGCCATTTCAGTAGCTCACAACAGTCGGGAGTGAAGTGTAGGCATGCAACACCCTACAAACGTCCTTGAACTTCGGCGCATACGACAGACACACTGTGGAAGGAAACGTCAAGCCTTGGTTGCGAGATGCGTACCTCGCAGTTATAGTCGTTATAGAAACTACTCACTATCTCTTGTTAGCTTATTAGTCGCAATTCGCATGCGTCGGATCAGAAAAATCAAGGCTCAACTCAGGGCTGAGCATGGGAAGCGAGTCCAAACTCTAAAGAGGACACTTAATATTCATTCGTTACGGCATCAGCGCTGCGGGTGTTCGGCGGGGAAGAAAGGGGTTGAAGAGAAGTCCTATGGTTCCTCGTGAGAGAGTAGAATTTGCTCTTGGTGCCCAGCCCTGGCTTAATTGTACGTCCCGTACACGGTGTGGTGGGAGCATTTTATTTAACGACGCTTTGAAGTGCAGAGTTTATTACACATTAAAATTTAATGTTCGACGAATTTTGCCTGAATACCTCGATTATTATTGTTATTGTTGTTATTATTATTATTATTATTATCTGTTCCTTGTACTCTTAAGGACAGAGTGTATGCCTAAAATAGGTGATAGATCTATCTCTGCTTTGATTCGAATCTGAAGCTTGCATTATCGCGTCACTGCTGTCTTGTGATTGGCCAAGTCAATAAACATAATTTTGGGAGGATCCTACTCTTGCCTACATTTTTTTTTTCCTTAAGACGTTGTAGATAACAGTTTTATTATTGAAACCACTGAATATGAAATTAGATTATTATCTTTTAACGTACAGATAACTCATATCAGGCACAATTACACCTTATACTACCAGCTTAAATTAGTTATCATTAAAGTAGTTGAATAAAATAACAGTTTTGCTATTAATTTTCGAATAACCTATGTATGTACATGAGAAACGCAACTTAACTAAGAACTTTTGTGAGATCCACATTACATGAATGTAATAATAATAATAATAATAATAATAATAATAATAATAATAATAATAATAATTTATTTATACTGGCAGAGTTAAGGCCATAGGGCCTTCTCTTACTCTCTACCAGGTCACAAAGTATACACTCAGTGAGAATTTAACAAAAAGTTAAGGAATAGAATACTAACATAATAATAATAATAATAATAATAATAATAATAATAATAATAATAATAATAAAAGCATAACAAAATCGACACTAAACAACATGAAAATAATACCAATGGCCTAATAGAAAAAAGAAAGTAAAATACATTGGAATATAGTAAAAGCAACTCATTTAGTACAAATAGTTAATATGGAAAACGTAAGGAAGAATATAACAAAAAGGAATGTAATAAAATAATAATAAAAAAGAAAAGAAATACGAAAATTAAATAAAATTAACAATAAAAAGCGTACAATAATAAATTCATCTGGTGATCAAGAGGACAAAAAAGGGGAAAGGAAGGAAATTAAATAAATATATTTTTTTACAAAACTATCGCAGAGAAAAGGGCGTATAATTGAAAGGAATCTGAATTTAAAAAGTGCAATTTTAATTTATTTTTGAAAATAGAAAATGTCCGACAGTCTCTGACATGTTGTGATTGAGAGTTCCAGAGATGAGCTGCAGAGATGGTGAAAGATGAAGAGTAGAAGGATGTTCTGTGTTTAGGAATGGAGAGTGTGATATGGTGTTGTGAGCGAGTATCTATTTCGTGATATGAGGACAAATGTTGAAAACGAGAAGCTAAGTAGCTAGGGTTAGAGGTTTGTAGAATATTGAAGAGTAAAGTGAGAGAGTGAATAGTTCTTGGCTCTTTCAGACGGACTCAGGACAGCATATTTAGTCAAGGTGTGATACGGTCAGATCTACGGACGTTGCAAATAAACCGAATACATGCATTACGAACACGCTGTAGTCGATCTGTCAGTCTCATGTAATAGCTGACATGAAAAATGAAATATGAAACTAAGAACTTCATGCTATTTAAGCTGTATCGTGGACAAGTACACTTATTTCTCATTTACGCAGCGCCTGGTTGAATTTTATTCCACCGAATAAAATCGGACGTGAAAGATGTAATGGGCGCAACACACTTGCGGACGCATAAGCCCTGGCAATGGACTCGAAAGATGGGACCCCACTTAAACGAAACACTCCTAAAACGGGAACATTTTAACCTTTTATTGAAACGAATTTCACTTGAGAGAAATTTTCCTGAGGAGTATTCAATGTCGAAATAGTACCATTCCATTACTGTGCAACTCAGGAAAGCCAAAGCACCTTAAAACACGTTAATGTACGATGTAGATAGCGCGCAAAATTGGTATTTTAGTATGTGATTTGGTAGGAGCATAAAATTCTGAGTATGCCCACGTCTTGGCTGCGGACGCAGTGTGAAGCGCGGTCATCTCTTCCTATCTCACGGAACATCTAACATCCGTTCCGGACTGCCATCACATGGCCGGTTTCACGGTCCTAAGTGGCCAGCAATTTATGTGCGGACAAGAAGAAAGCGATAGTGGAGAAGTATCGCGGTATAGTAGGATTGCGAGAAAAGGGGAGCGAAGAAAAAGGAAGAAAGTCTGAAGGAAGTGCCGGGTGGAGTGAAGTAGATGTTGCCTTGAAACCTTCCCCCCTTCCTGTGCCCCGTCTAACAAAAGGATGCGCCGTTATGGGCGTGTGTGCAGTGCAGAAGGGGAATGCAGCGGGGCTACTGTGGTCGGTTTCTAATGTCGTATCTGAAGGAATCTCGAGGACTGTTGCCATAATTTACATGTTAAATTGAGACTATAGAATCGAAATATTGAATTGATTTATCTGTGTGATTATGGTTCATTAACTTTAGAATTTAGGGACAATTTAAAACTTGAGACTTCAGAATATGGTACTCTGAACACTGGTTTTGTTTACCCCTCAGATTATACTCTTTCGTGTCCAGAAGGTTCATACACATCATGTAGATTTTCTAAGCAGGTTTTAGGGGTCTGTCCTGTAAAATACGTGATTGAATTGAAATGTAAACCATAGGTCGTCTAACTGAATACTTTGATTTAATTTCATTTTGACACAAGGAATTGCCTTGTCTGAATTACCGAATGTAAGGCTGAGTTTTTCTGAAAGCTGAATATTGGTTTGCTGAGTTATTGAACTTTGTTGTCCAAAACACTGCCTTAGTTTTTTTGATATATGTTATTAGACTGCATTGTCGAAAATATTGAAGTAGATTTATTTTTGGATCCTGAGAAATTGTCCTAAATTTTTAGTTAGCTTAATTGCTTAGTTCTATTGTTGAACTTCGAGACTATGTTGTTCAAAATATTGAACTAAGTTTAGTACTGGATTATGTGATCGTTGTCCAAAACTTTGAACTAATTTAATTGTAGCATTATGAGATATTGTTGTCAAAAATTTTAGTCAATTTTATTGTTGGATTATAAACCTTTGTCGCCAAAACTGGTGGATTAGTTTAGTTATTGTTTTATAAGACTTTTATCTAAAACATGGACTCTAAAAGCTGAATATTGGTTTGCTGAATTATGGAACTTTGTTGTCCAAAATACTGCCTTAATTTTATTGATATATATTATTAGACTGCATTGTCGAACATATTGAACTAGATTTATTTTTGAATCCTGAGAGGTTGTCCTAAATTTTCAATCAGCTTAATTGCTGAACTATGGAACTATTGGCTTAGTTTTATTACTGAACTTTGAGACTATGTTGTCCAAAATATTGAACTAAGTTTAGAACTGGATTATAAGACTGTTGTCCAAAACTTTGAACTAGTTTAATTGCAGCATTATGATATTGTTGTCAAAATTTTTTAATCAATTTTATTGTTGGATTATAAAACTTTGTCGCCAAAACTGGTGGATTAGTTTAGTTATTGTTTTGTAAGACTTTTATCTAAAACATGGACTCTAAAAGCTGAATATTGGTTTGCTGAATTATGGAGCTTTTTTTGTCCAAAATACTGCCTTAGTTTTATTGATATGTATTATTAGACTGCATTGTCGAACATATTGAACTAGATTTATTTTTGAAACCCGAGAGGTTGTCCTAAATTTTCAATCAACTTAATTGCTGAATTATGGAAATATTGGCTTAGTTTTATTACTGAACTTTGAGATTATGTTGTCCAAAATATTGAACTAAGTTTAGAACTGGATTATAAGACTGTTGTCCAAAACTTTGAACTAGTTTAATTGCAACATTATGAAATATTGTTGTCAAAATTTTTTAATCAATCTTATTGTTGGATTATAAAACTTTGTCGCCAAAACTGGTGGATTAGTTTAGTTATTGTTTTATAAGACTATTATCTAAAACATGGACTCTAAAAGCTGAATATTGGTTTGCTGAATTATAGAACTTTGTTGTCCAAAATACTGCCTTAGTTTTTTTTTTATATATTATTAGACTGCATTGTCGAAAATATTGAACTACATTTATTTTTTAATCCTGAGAGGTTGTCCTAAATTTCCAGTTAGCTTAATTGCTGAATTATGAAACCATTGGCTAAGTTCTATTGCTGAACTTTGAGACTAGGTTGCCCAAAATATTGAACTGAGTTTAGTACTGGATTATGAGACTGTTGTCCAAAACTTTGAACTAGTTAAATTGCAGCATTATGAGATATTGTTGTCAAAAACTTTGAATTTATGTAATTGTTGGATTATAAAACTGTGTCGTCAAAATTGTTGGATTAGTTTAGTTATTGATTCATAAGACTTTTATTTAAAACATTGGACTCTAATTGATAATTGTTGAGTTATATTATTTTCTTGACTAGAATATTTTAATAATGTACTTTATGTATAACATATTGCATCATTTGTTTTCCGTTTCTTTATTTATATATGACAGAAAGTTTACAATTATATGCACCTTCCAGTATCCAAAGTTTATAGCATTCTAATTTTTCTGTTTCTTTTCATTGTCTTCTCAATCGATTTCTATCGATCCTTTCTCTCCCATCGATCTTCTGACGTCATGTAATCATGTGATCTTAGATCGGCCCCTCATTCTAAAGTTTTTTTATAGGTAATGTCTTATCTGGCATCCGTGTTACATGTCCATACAATTCTAATTGTTTATAAAATATGATCCTAATATTTATTTTTAGTAGGTTATTTTACGACGTTTTATAAACATCTTAGGTTATTTAGCGCCTGAATGAAATGAAGGCGATAATGCCGGTGAAATGAGTCCGGGGTCCAGCACCGATAGTTACCCAGTATTTGCTCATATTGGGTTGAGGGAAAACCCCGGAAAAACTTCAACCAGGTAACTTTCTCCGACCGGGAATCGAACTCGGGCCACCTGGTTTCGCGGCTAGACGCACTAACCGTTACTCCACAGGTGTGGTCACTCCTAATATTTATGATATTAATTGTTGAATAATGAAATTGTTGTTAATAATGAGGTTTAATTTTTAGATCACGAATTTTTTATTTTAAAATTTTCACTTAATTGTGATAAATGTTTTACATGATGCTTTGGTCATTTTCTATTGAAGGAGAAACCAGTCTGATTTTATTTTATAGGAGACTTGAGCCTTTGTGAGAGTTGAGACAGAAATATCAATTCCCTGCCTCTGTCAGGGTTCGAAAACTCATCGTTATTATCTGTACGACGATTCAACATATGAGTGACTACGAATTTTCGTGCAGTTTGTAATTTTTTTCTGTTTGGTTTACGGCAAGAAAATCAAGTCTCATTATGTAACTTGTGGAACTGTTTGAAATATTTAATTAAAATGTAATTATGGAGACACTGTAGCGTTTCCAACTGAATGATCATTTAATTCTGTGTACGTAGCACATGAAATTATTTGTAAAAACATTTCGAAGTGATTAATTTTTCAATTTTTTTTTTCCAGGAAAGGGTGAAAATTATAATTATCGGACTCAATTATAATTTGACTGAGGGGTGGGTTGTAACTTTCTATAGAGGCATATACAACCGTACACATTCGTAACGAAAAACATCTAAAAACTGTGAAAGCATTTGGTATAAATTATTCTAGCTCTCTGAATATGTGTCTCAAATGTAATGAGTTACGTCCGAACAACACATTTCTCTTTGAATGTCAAACGACAGATGAATTTTTCGCGTTGCGTATAGTATACAATAGAGATCGCATAAAAATCTCTGTTGCGCAATTATACGTGCAATGCAAACCACAATACTCGTATACAAAAAACGTAATTGCTAGAGATGAACAACGATCGAGAAAACGAGACTAACAGCGCCCGCAAAGCCGAAAACCCGCACGACAACGTTGTATATTTCGCGTCCTTGACGTAAATACTGATTGTGAGTCGTCCGAGACTCGATATTGTGATCAAGTCTTAGTCTTGTGAAAGTCTTAGTTACCAGTCTATCGTGCTCTGGAGTGAACAAGGCTCTGAAATCCCTACAAGGGTCGGTCCGGTTTTTTGCCTCTACTCTATATAAATTCCACCTAAAATTAGATTAGATTAGATTAGATTAGATTAGATTAGATTAGATTTATTTATTTAACCTGGTAGAGATAAGGCCGTCAGGCCTTCTCTGCCCCTCTACCAGGGGATTACAACTATAACATGAACAATAAGATTACAATTAATATTAAATTTACAATTACAATTACAATAAAAATTAAAGTACGACAAGAATACCTGATTAATGAAAGCTAGACATTTTATCATAGAAGTTAAGAACAAAGAATATTTTTGTATTTACTAAATTACAAATTAAACCTACAATAACAAAATTCTATAGTGATGAAATTACCGGATATTGAGATATTTTGTGGTAGATTAAAAGAACTATTTACAAGAAACCATGTCTGAACGAGTCTCAATTACTGACCAAGTGCCTAGTAAGTTTGCGTTTGAATTGAATTTTATTTCGACAGTCCCTGATGCTAGCAGGTAACGAATTCCAGAGTCTTGGCAGGGCTATTGTGAAAGAGGATGAGTATGAGGAGGTGCGATGGGATGGTATTGTTAGTATTGTTTCATGGCGAGAGCGTGTGTTCAGATTGTGGTGGGAAGAAAGGTAAGTGAAGCGAGACGACAGGTACGAAGGAATAGAAGAGTTCAAGATTTCGAAGAGAAAGAGAAGTGAATGTAAATTTCTTTTCTTATCTAGTTTAAGCCAACCTATTGCTTCCAGGGATGGGGTAATATGATCATATTTACGAACATTGCTTACAAAACGTACACACAAATTATGAGCACGTTGGTATATTTACTAAATTAAAATTACTAAATTATATTTACTAAATTAAAATTACTAATTTTATATGAGGGAGTCGCAAGCAAAGGGTACAAGTGACATTTCTAAAAACATGAGTTAAATGCATCCAGGGCAAGCTAAGACATATAAAATTTTAGTGGCAAAGGGATACATCTTTTAACCATTTTACACACTAAAATTGAATTTACGAAATTTTAAGTATTTTCAATCACATTTTCTCACAAATAACTTAAGTGCACTTATACCCTTTTGCTTCTGACTCCCTCATATATATTCCTAAAAGTTCTAAATTGGATTTTATGAAGTCCTAAATCTCTTTTCTTTTTTTTTTTTTTTTTTTTTTTTAGCATCTAGAAACCCGTTCCCTACTGTATAACATATTCCCCAGTTCTGCTTTATATAAAATGTTAATTTATTTTAAAAGAATATAATTATAATATTATTTAAACATGGCGTCATATCTGGATTTTAGAATTTTGTTGTGAAAACTACAATATTAGCTTAGGTCTATTGTTCAATTATTACTTGTCTAAAATTTGGACTTAGTTTAATTGCCGGTTTATGAGACTCTCTGTTGTTTTTCGTTTAATGTCATCCTATGTTGTAGACATACACGTAAATGCCTGTAGGGCAGGGGACGATTCTATGAACCACATACACACACTTGACACTGACACATACATAGGCTTCCCTAGTCTGGGGTCACCAGAGTGTATGTATGTATTTATTTACACTGCAAGTGGGCAAGCACCCGGTGGCAGTGGTATATACAATATTAACAATACACAGTTAAAATGATAAGCTATACACAATAAAATTTACAATACATAATACAATTTACAACACATATACAATTTTATACACAATACAATAAGAATACACAATACAATTTAACACAATAATAATAAAACATAAAATAAAACACCTAATTTTACAACACAACCTACATAATTATGTATAGGTCCTACATAAGTTTCAATAGTCTTTCACTTTACTCTCATCTCATTTCCTGTAGTGGCACTATGACGCATTTCACTGACACTTTAGCACACATTTCACTGACACTCTGTAACACATTTCACTGACACTATAGAACACATTTCATTGACGCTATAAATTATCACTGATCGGAACTATTCACTGCACTGTAAAACCATAACTTCACTGACTCACCTCGCTTCACTGATACAACAGTTCAAATAAGTCAAATAATTGCATTCTTATGCATACTTATAAACAGAACTACATTTAAACTAAACATTTCTAGTCTAAGGCCCTCTTACACGCTATTTTTAAATAATTTACGATTCAAACCAAGGAAGTAAACTCGTAAGGCTAGATAAATACATGTCACCTTAAAAAATTAAATGTTGAATGTCACCTTAATTTTAATTTTCACTTTATACACAACTCTTTAAATTATTCTTGAATCTCCTTAAGGAAGGACAGCCCTCAAAGACCGCTGCAGGTAGGTCATTCCAATCATTTATAGTTCTGTTTAAAAATGAGAATTTACCTACATCCGTTTTCTGTTTCCTACATTTGATTTTAAAATCATTATCGTTCCTACCATAGTACGTTGGCTTTTCTAACCGAGCCGTTATGTCTACCCATGGTGTAGAAGCCTTCACAGAGACATTTTGGGACTTTGTTTCCAAAACATTCAGTTAGTTTATTTTTTTTTTTATTATGACACTGTTGTCCAAACAGTTACCTTAATCTGATTGCTGGATTATGAAATTTTTGTCCAAAATGTTGAATGAGTTTAATAGCTGAATTATGGAACTTTTTATATATTGCTCAATTATTACGTTTTTAGTCCAAAATATTGAATTGGTTAATTGATGAATTATGAGTCTTTGTTGTTCAAAACGTTGAATTAGTTTAATTGAATATGAGACTGTTGTACAAACAATTGGTTTAGCCTTCGATATTATGACATTTTATTGCCAAAAATGTTGAATTATATTAGTTGCTGGATTATGGCACTTTTTGTCAAAACTGTTGATTTAGACATTAAGTCTATTGCTGTATTATGACCCTTTGTTGTTCAAGCTGTTGAATTGGTATTATTTCTGGATTATGCGCTGTATTGTTGAAATTATTAGCTTACTTTTATTGCAAAATTGTGAAACTTTTTCTTACCCAGATTGTTTCATTTGTTTACTTGCTGATAATAGAGCTGAGTTTTGCAAACTTTTGAGTTAGTTTTAATGTTGGTTTATGTGATTATGTTTCTCAAAATGTTCAATTATCCAAACTGTTGATTTAATTTTGTTGCTGAATTATGAAACTTTGTTGTCCGAATGTTTATTTAGTTTAAATGTGGATTATGGGACTGTATTGGCTTATTTCTATTGCTCAATTGCTGCACTTTGTTGTCCGAAATGTTATGTTATGGTAGTTTACTTTCTCGATTATAAGACTTTTCTTTACGAAATATTTGAAGAATTTCTTTTTTATTAAATTATGAAACAGTATTTTCAAAAAATATCCAACATACAGTGTTTATGATTACGGTGATGATAATGAGGACATTACAATAAAAGTATCAAAATGAACATCGTAGGATATTACAGTGCTGAACTGTAAAATTTTCGTGTTCAAAATGGTGGACCAGTTTAATCGCTGAATTATGGAACTGCCATATGCAAAATAGATAATTTAGTTGCTGAATTCTGAAGATGTATCCTGTAGGAGGCCCTAGCCCTTCATGGGACACAGTGGCTTCATTCATTCCACTAATACTAGATTACATTGGCGTAGTATTACCACAGTCTAGTATATACAGTCACGAAGCTCAATAGATAGTAAATATGCATCCATAGGTAGTTGCTGACCACTAGGATCGCTAATATCGCCTCATTACAGACAATGCGAAATAGTACGGGCACAGTCTATTGTTCCTAGCACCCTCAGAACTCAAGCTTCGTGATTGTATATACTAAACTGTTATATTACCCTGCGCTTCTCTGGATCTCACAGCAGTTGTCTGGACTGCTGTTCGTGACTAGGAATAGGAAGACTGTATCCACTTCATGCTTCAAGGCTGGCTGTAACTCCAGCAGTTGATGAGGGTTCGTCGGAATCTCAAGGGTGGAAGACGAATTCTCGGCTTGGGGAGCTGAACGCGCAGTATATCTCTTGTTCTCTTGACGTATTAAGAGACCGGAAGACTAAACACCGCTCCTTTCAAGGCATTGGGTAATTCCTACAACGCGAAAAGCTGGCCAGGTTCCACGACCGCTTCATTCAGGAAAATCTGCTTGGAGCTTAGTCATTCAGCTCATTGCTTCTGATCTTAGAGACAGGGATGCGATGCTTCTCACGAACTTGTGGTTGCTTAATCTGATTTCCTTTTTATTCAAGTATTGGATTTCTGTGACAATTACAGGGTCGTCAATTTTTTTTTCTTGGATCAAGATTTTTTAGGTAAGACCTTATAGAGTGGGCTATTTCGCGTGGCGTACTCCCCTATTTCCTTTCATATGAACTATTTTCCATGTCGAAAATTGAGGTAAATTTGACCGTTGGGGTAAACTTGGCCATGAAAATTTCTTCTTCTTCTTCTTCCCTTCAAGTATTAGGCCAAATGGCCTGTTACGATCTCACAGTTGAATTTTCAATCCAGCGCTTCTTTGGAAGACCGAGAGATCGCTTCCCGTTTGGACGATAGTGGAGCATGACTTTTGGAATTCTATCTCTATGCATGCGATGCAGATGATTTATCCATTTGTTCTGATAATGTTTTACGTGATTAATTACAGGTTCTAGTGCCATAAAAATTTAAACCGTGATATTACATGCCCTGGGCGTATTTTTAAAGTTCATTACTTCTTTATAAATTTCTTGAAAATTATTTATGTCCTTCTTTGGTCGTCCCTCTTTCTGGTGAGATCCATTCCATAATTATTTTTGGTAATCGCTGTTTTGGCATTCTTCTGATATATTCATACCATTGTAACCTTTTCCTTTCTATATTATGTCTATAATGTCTGGCTCGTCTTGAACTTCCATAATTTCATTTATTAGCCTATTTCTTAAAACATTCATATAGACATATTAATATATTCCAGTCCTGGTAATTTAGAATTTGGCAAACATGCAACACAGTTCATCTTGTTAATTCTGCATTTTTAATATTTTCAGATAACTGTTCTTAAGTAAAAGTAATTCGTTTCCTAAATTTTGGATGAAAATTGTGCAATCTTTATTCACTTCCGTAATATTTTCCACAAGCCTATGAATACTTAAATAATTCTTACTTTAACATTTTTTTACTGAAATGTTTAAAGACCAATATCAACGACATAGTCTAGAATATTTCAGTGTTAATGTTATTGAAGGTAACGGTTAAGAAAAAAATTATTTCTTGAAGGAATAAGTAAAAGATCCTGGAATATGTTGTTGATGTTGATCTTTAAAAACATTCCAGTAAAAGAATCATGCAGATATTTAATTAATTGTATATTTTATTATGTAAATGCTTTACGGTTGTAAAAAGATTATGCATATTTGATATTATTTTTACAGGTAATTATTAGCTGTTTTAATATTCTGAACAGTGTTTTATAAAGTGTAATGCATGTATATTAAGCATGACAAGTTTTGTTAATTTAGATTTTATAGTAGCTGAGATAGAAAAAAAAGAATTTCACTAAATTTTTTAGGGCCAATGGTGTATCTCCCTCCTTAAAAGAAACGTTAAAAATATAGTTGTTGCATATTACAGTTTTCTAATTGCATTATCTCCGAATGGTGTGGGTAGTTTAAGAGAAACTTTAAATAAAAAATTGCAGTTAAAATCAGTTCGCTAAATGTAAAATTTACTACCACAAATATCTTATTGTTTCTGATTAGTCTCTGTACTTCAAAAGAAGTGTTTAATAAAGAAAATAAAATTACAATCCTCTGACTGTCCCTTAAATAGTTTTTTGTGGTACAAAAGAAGCGGAATCATCTCTCTTGTTTGAAGAGTGTCTGTAGTTCCAGAGGTTGATGAATATAGAATTTATAAAGAACTAGCTTACGGCCTCTGGGTAACCTCTGTTGTTTCAAAAGAGCGTTACATACAGAACTAAAATTACACTCTTTTGATTTCTTGAATAGTAGGCTTTGTAGTCGAAGAGGAACGCTAAGTTAAGAATTACAATTAAAATCATCTCATTGTCTTTGAATAGCCTCCATAGATTAAAGTGGACTTTAAATAAGGAATTACTGAGGTATTACGGTATGCTAGAGGAGTGGTTTTGTCACGGTCGGAGGCAGTAGCAGCAGCAAATATTGGAACGCGGCCACGAGGGTCCGTGAGCGCCGCAGGGAGGTGGGGAGCTGTCAGTGACAAATACCGGGCAAATGCTGGAGGAGATCTGCCCGCCAGCCCCTTTCACAGAGATCTATTATCTGTTTAGTATTTGCGACAATTCTGAGACACTTTCCGAAGATTACGTTGACAGTTGAACTTGGGACTTATTTATTGTCTCCTCGCTAGAGGGCAGAAGGGTGGTCCCGGAGCTTGAGTCAAAACAGCACCACCACTTCTGTGTGTAACTAATTCTCCTTTGTGTGTTCTGATTGGTGGATGGAAATCCATCTATAACAGTAGTGTTGTACATCAAACAAAGCGTGGATACACTTCGTGAACTGCAGTCTGCTTTGTTGTAGGAAGTTTCTGTTAGACTAAGATAGCTGCCACAGAATAACCGATAAATATGGCTAGGATTTTGATGTATTTTCATCTGTTTATTGATAAGACAAAGACACAACAACTTTAAAATTTACGTATTTTATGGGACGTTTAGTTTTTGGAATGTACTGGTACGGTACGTTGTTATTTACCTACATTTCCCCATGTTTATCATTTTAGATTTAAACTGCAGATAATATTTTTTATGCTCGACCATGCCGAAATGTAGTAATTATACACCTGGTAGTAGCCCTTTAATGCACCTCATTAAAGTACACCTATTCATTAAAGTTCAGGTGTTCAGCCAATGACAAATCACCTTTGTACCATTATAAAACCGCAAGTATCGATTATTCTCGGATATACAATCGAAAGACAATTAGCGAAAAGTCACGGAGGCTGGGAATCCAATACTGTCGCAGAAGGTTATGTTCTGTTACTATAATAATTAGCGTTAATTGTAAATAATATTCAAATAAATTCAATTTGTCATCTCGTTTTCAATTCTAAATCAATTTCCAGGTTATATCAAGACTTCTCTACGTTATATCAAGGTCAATGACATTCGGCCTCGGAAAAATCAATACTTTCGCGTATGCGCACATCTCACAATTCAGGTCAATTCGCTACTCACTTACATAACCATAACATGACCTACTTTTGAATAGTTTCAAGTTAGAAATATGGTCGAGCATAGAAAGTCGTATGAAACTTGCCTATAATGGTAATTAAGACGCTCGTATGAAGTTAATTACTACCATTATAGGCTCGTTGCATAATGTACTATTTTTCAATTGTACAGTAGATCATTTCAACACTTTCTCTTTTTGAAAAAGGAGAAACATTTTTATATTAAACCATGTTTTTTCTTATTGACCACTGCCATTTTATCCTAGTGACATTACATGTGTGTTCCTGTTATACAAAAAAAAAAAAAAAAAAAGTCAGCGGCAGCGTTTTTGGCACGTGTCATTGAGTAAAAATCAAGTCAGTGAACATTTGTTGCCAGTGCAGCCGAGAACGGTACCACCAAATCTGCCAGTCACAGTTGTCTGTCTTTGCTCACTGACTGCGACAAAAGCAAGATACTAGTACTTTGTGTTTCTAGGGTATGTTCTTGAGTACATTGCCCAGTCAATGGCATCTGTTAACACTTCGGCTGGGAGTGATGCCTCTTCCTAAACAAAAACCACGTCAGCAATATGCCAATCACACTTGTCAGCTTTCCCGTCCATAGACTGTGGCAAAGATAAGATACTCGCTCTCAACGTTCCCATTACTTATTTCACACGCCAGAAACGGTGGCTTTGGTTATACGGTATCAATGGAAGAGGAAAGAGCTTTGCAAAATAATAACCATTGCTGAATTACATTCAACAATTTAAGTTATTATTATTATTATTATTATTATTATTATTATTATTATTATTACAATTATTATTACAAATGGCTTTTTAAGAAGCCGCAGATTCATTGCCGCCCTCACATAAACCCGCCATCGGTCCCTATCCTGTGCAAGATTAATCCAGTCTCTATCATCATATCCCACCTCCCTCAAATCCATTTTAATACTATCTTCTCATCTACGTCTCGGCCTCCCTAAAGGTGTTTTTCCCTCCGGCCTCCCAACTAACACTCTATATGCATTTCTGGATTCGCTCATACGTGCTACATGCTCTGCCCATCTCAAACGTCTGGATTTAATGTTTCTAATTATGTCAGGTGAAGAATACAATGCGTGCAGTTCTGCATTGTATAACTTTCTCCATTCTCCTGTAACTTCATCCCTTTTAGCTCCAAATATTTTCCTAAGAACCTTATTCTCAAACACCCTTAATCTCTGTTCCTGTGTCAAAATGAGAGTCCAAGTTTCACAACCATACAGAACAACCGGTAATATAACTGTTTTATAAATTCTAACTTTCAGATTTTTTTACAGCAGGCTAGAAGACAAAAGCTTCTCAACCGAATACTAACAGGCATTTCCCATAGATTTATTCTGCTTTTAATTTCTTCATTTATATTTGTTACTGTTGCTCCAAGATAGCTGCAAACTAAGGAACTTCTATTAGGTTACACTTTCCATCTCATGAGTTAAACCTCCCTGTCTTCTCCTAACTGAGAAGTTATATGTAGACAATAAGTGACGCCAACTTTTGGAAAACATTGGATGGGCTCAAGCACTTGAATTAAAAGTTGAAATAAATAAATCTCATAGTTGGCGCCCTGTCAACAATTGCTTTCTTCGTCTATTTCTAAGTATATTCCTGCTTCTTCATTGCAGACCTTGTTTGTTACTTTTATTTTTAGTATACTGCACCATTCCTCGGATATATGATATAGCCTGTGGAATCTTATGTCAATAGCATTAAATAGCACGTAATTCTATATCATAATCCGCAAAAGGTGTCCGCAGACATATCCGTGCATCGGACCCAAAGCCGTGTACACGGATCGGCAGATTTAAGAGTGCTAAGCTCTTGAATTCGGAGATACAAATTGAAGTGATGCTCCCGTGACGTATCCGTCGCTCTGGGAATTGCGGGGAACGTGCTTCATTACTCGGCTCTTGGATTATAAACTCCTTGTTCTCAGCTTCGCGCAGTTATGTAAACTAAAAGCATTGAAACCTGAGTAGAAAAACGATCAGAATTTCATTGCTGTCTGCTATTCAATTTGATGCCGTAATGGACGCATAAATATCACCTTTCTCTTGAAAACCGTTATATTAATGGTTCTTTAATGTACGTTAACAGATTGTCTTAGGCATGGGTCGTACCATCTTACACGGAGGCCAAAAGAGATTTTCATGATAATGTTATTGAACCACTTTTTTTGTAAGGATGTAAAGAAAAACAGTTGAAGACAGTTGTTATGGAGTAGGCCTAAATGTGTTTATTTATTTCATATTTTTCTCAAATACTTCAGAGATGCCAAGTTCGTTGCATTTATAATTTTCAATTTCATTTACAGTGTTTTTAACTTTACTTTCGAAGTTACTTGCATGGTATGTTCAGAGAAGAGAAGATTATTGTTTTTGTTTATTGTACGTAACAGATCGTCTTAGATATGGGACGTACTGTACTCGAACCACGAGAAAGTCTTTGGGGACTGAGACGAAGCAGAGTAATGCTGTGAATGAATGTTGATGTCATAAGATGTCATAAGGTCACACACGTGGGTACTCGTATCTGTATTGGCTAGCTCTCACAGCACAAACAACATTGATACACATATTGATACTACCCTAGTTACAAAATTAGATCACTGTTAATCTCCTGGTCTTTTAATCTCTCCATACAGGAAATAACATATGCAGGAGAGCGCATGGTTTTCAAACTGACGTTATAACGGTAATATTATCTATCTACTTCGCTCCAATAGATGACGCAATAGCAAGCACATTCCTTTCACGGTTGATCTCCTGGTTGGAGAACAGTACTATCTAGAAAGAGCCAAAATTGCGATATGCGAAAAATAATCACTTTGTGATTTAAGACGTCGCTTATTCCGTCGGATCCCGGCCACTTAGTCACTCATAACGGGTGCACCTCTGCACATGTGTGGACATTGTGCCACTGTCATATATCTATGACGCAGTGCATGAGGGTAGGCCACTAGAGGGAACCCAAGAGGTGGAACTTAAACTGAGAGGATTCAATCCGACATCGGGATGGGAATCCGGTGTGGCTCAGTGGATAGAGCGTCAGCACATAGAGCTGAAAAACTCGGGTTCAAATCCCGGTGCCGGAGAGAATTTTTCTCTGTTCCACTCATCCATCATCATATGATGACGCAGAATTTCTGCACTGAAATATCATATGTACTTTGGTACATCGTAATACAAGAAAAAAAAAACTTTTCATGCTTAATAGACATGCATTACACTTTATAAAACACTATTCAGAATATTAAAATAGCTAATAATTACCTGTAAAAATAATATTAAATTTGCATAATTATTTTTACATTGAAACATTTACATAATAAAATATACAATTCATTAAATATCTGCATGATTCTTTTATTGGAATGTTTTAAAGACCTACATCAATAACATAGTCTGGGATGTATTACATATCCCTTCAAGAAATATTTTATTCTTAATCGTTAACTTCAATATTAAATTTTCTAAAATATTTGATTAAGAAAAAAAAATATTTCCAGAAGGAATAGGTACAAGATCCTAGACTATCTTCTTGATGTAGATCTTTACAATATTTCTGTAAAATAATCATCAGATAATTGTGTATTTTATGTAAATGCTTTACTGTTGTAAAAAATATGCAAATTTCATATTATTTTTACAGTTGACCCTTCAGGGCTATTGCGCAATGGATTTATTTTTTTTATTAGCTATTTTAAAATTCAGAGTAGTGTTTTATAAAGTGTAATGTTTGTATATTAAACATGAAGAGTTCGTTCATTTAGCTTTTATAGCAGCTGAGATATAAAAAAATGAATTTCTCTAAATTCTTGCAGACCAATGGTGTACCTCCTCCTTTAAAATGATTTTTGAAAAATAATAGGCCTATAGGGGAGACTCGGCTAATTTCGCAATATTAAGAAGTAAACCTATCATATTTTTATCAAAATGTTTATTGAAAAATATTATCAAGGTATGTAGACATGGACGAAACCTTTCATTACCAAAAGATATATAGAGATCTATTAAAATGCAAATATATTTAGTTGTACATACATTACAGTTGAGAAAGAATAACTCGGGTAATTCCGCAACAGTGCGGATAAATCCGCAATAGGACTTGGCTAATTCCGCAGTAGTAAATAATTATGAAATATATTATGAAAGTAACATAAAAGGAACAATTTATATGTAACAATGCTCACTTTCTTCACAGCTGTGTGGCAAAACACGAAAAACAGCCAACTTTCGATGTTTCACTGTATTGCCGACAGAGGTGTCGACCAATATCCTTGATTTTTTTTTTCTATAGCACTGCAGAAGACATGCCTCCTGTTGACAGCCTCTCAAAACTTACATTCACGCTATTGTAAAGCCGCAGTAAAATCATATATGAATTATTGCGGAATTAGCCGAGTTTTCCATATTTTTAAACATGTACGTAACTATGTAGAAAATGAAAATAGCTATTAATCCTTTGTGTGTTTTTTTTTTTTTTTTAATAATGTGTTTAATCTGTAACTACAGTCAGTGTATTGTTATTAGTATCTCTTTGTTGTTACCTATTGCTTTAACAAGAATGTGTTTAATTTGTAATCTTAAGTCATTTTTTCTACTATTCCTTTACTGTACTGTTTACATTTGTTTTTAAATCTTTTGTATTGCCCCTACCATTATATATTGCACTTCAAGAATTTCGGTATTCGTTAGTTGTAAGTCATTACTTGTGTTATATTTTAATTATTGTAATTGTTCCTGAATCATGTATGTAACTTGTAACCGTAAATCATTGCTTGTAATATCTCTTTATTACTCTTAACTGTTTCATTGTTCATGCATTAAGTATTAATTTGAAAGTGAAAGTGAAACTTTGTTTTATTAATCTACTATTGATTATTTTTTAAGATCGTGATTTACTCTGAAACGGTTAGACATTTTTGTATACCTTTTATATTGATTAATCCTCAAACATCTCATTAATCTTTAACAGGAGCCATTCTTTCACTAATGTGCATGCTTCTACATAATGCATGTGAATTGTAACTGTGTCCACTATTTTATGTTATTACTTCACTATTGTTTATTGGTTATAAAATATGTATTTTGATGCCAACTATAACCCTAGTATACCTCAGGGGGAAATAGGGTTTGTTAAATTGGATAATAAAAGAAACTATGTAGAAAAGTGACGCGTTTGTTTATTTCTTTGTTCACAGTGAACGGAGGCTGGTCTCCTTGGTCACAATGGTCAGACTGCAGCACGAGATGCGGTCGGGGAATCCAGAGAAGGAACCGCTTGTGCACGAACCCGGCGCCTCTGAACGGAGGACAGCTGTGCCAGGGGTCCCCCTTCCAGAAAACAGACTGTACCACAGTTTGCCCAGGTAAGACTTCAAAGACCCTCCACTGAACGTAGCGGCACACACAGACCAAAATAACCCCGTTGTAGTAACGAGGCGGAAATCCAGGGACATAAAGGATGAATCACTACAGTGAGTCGTCTGCCACTGCTGTGACGAAACCGCGTCTGTTGTCACACGATGCCGCGTGCTTCATCCAGGCAGCTTGTCATCTTCATAAGCCACACGCTCCTGGCCACTTAGATCGTTAGTGTCACAATTTAAAGAAAACTATTCGCTCTAGCTTTTATTAGGTCGATCTGTGTTTCTTTTTCCAGTAGATTTACATGATATTTGGCACACAGTACTGTGCACCAGACAGGAAAAAAAACGAGAAGAAATACGAACCCTACAGCATGGCGCCACGTGAGAAAATCACTGCAGGTCGCTCTAAATAATCCTCCTTTATAGGCCATTCGTCATCTCGTGAAACCACCTGCGCGTCAGGGGAAGAAGAAAGTGGACTGAGAAGCTTCCCTCCCTTGCTACGCTTATACTTGTATAGTTAGATCACTTACTTCCACCATAAGGTTCTTACTAGAGATGAACAACGCTCGAGAAAACGAGAATAACAGCGCCCGCAAAGCCGAAAACCCGCACGACAATGTTGTATTACGTCGCGTCCTTGACGTAAAGTCTGCTTGTGAGTCTTCCAAGACTCGATATTGATCGTCCCCCGAAGTCCCGAAGTCAGCAGTTGTTTATACCTGACTGAACTTTTATCTACTTTGGCAACTGTTATATTAGCCTATGTATAAACAATCAAGTAGCCTATTTGAAAGGCATCTCTACCTTTCAGTGTATAATAATCCTTTTCCCAGTCTTTGTTTAATTACTAGGTCCTTATTAAAAGGCTAGGAACTTTCTTTTCACATGTTTAAGATCAAGCTTGCAATCTCAAGTAAAATGGTATTCATGTCATGTTCCATGTTTCTTAGAAATGAAAATTTATTTGAGAATTGTTTTTTTTTTATTTATTTATATAACCATAGGTAATATCATATAATAGAACCAGAACATTGTGATAACTAAGATACTGTTCTGTTTTGTCTTTTTGTCTCATTTAAACATTTATGTTATTTATTTCAATGATGTGTGTTTTTCAAAGTTACGATATCTTTCCACGCCGACCAAATGCTATTTCGAGAATGACGAGCGAGACTCGTAGCGAAGCGAGAATGTCGAGTCGAGACTCGACAGACAAATGCAGCGAACACAGCGAGCGAGAGCGGCAGTTAGTTTTGTTCATCTCTAGTTCTTACTAGTGATGAGATGAGCTGCTCTTTTGTGATCACTGTTCGACCTGTGATCGCTCATTTATGATCATGGTGATCTTAGACAGTGATTGAACTGCGAACTTGTTCGAGGTGAACACTGAACAGTTCATTCTTTCCCGCTCACCAGAACGTGTCACTGCGATGTTTCGATGCTCTCGATATTTCGCACATGGTAGGAGAGGGCGAAAAAATGTTGAGGTTAAGTGTTTGTACTTCACAGAAGTCAAGTGTAAGCACAATACTGTTATGTAAATATAGGCGTTACATAATTTTAAAAATAGATTAAAGGTTTGAAAGTCAGTATTTATTTATTTCATTTAATTAATTTATTTAATCTAATGTTATAGACAAACTGAACATTTTGTCGTCTGGTTACCCAATGTAATGGTTGTCCATTTCATCTTGTCCTGTATTCCTGAAGTGAAATATATACAGACGTGGACAAATTATTAGACTAAAACCTTTTTCTTGGAAACATAATGTAATTCGTCATATCAAGTATCAGTATAACTCATAGACTCTACTGTTGTAAATATGATTGTTTACATCTTCTGGTATATTTTTCCAATGGTTAAGTATATTTTGTCTGGCTGTGTTGGTACTACTGAATTATATACTGCAGAAGACATTCAACAGTTTGTTCTCCCATGGCCTGCAAGAAGACCGGACATGAACGAAATTGAAAATCTGTGATCAATACTGAAGAAGAAAGTGAACAAAAAGAGGCCTACAACAAAACATGGACTCATTTAAACTCTTGTCTGATATCTGGCTAAAAGATGCTGATATTCAAAGAAATTATCAAACTTTGGTTTCCAGCTTCCCTGACAAAATCAACGTGTTAATAAAGAATAAGGGAATGTTCACAAAATATTAGTAACCTCCAGACTCAATTTTCTGTTCATTATTTCTGTGCGAAATACATTTTTGTTCATTATTTCTGCCGATAAATACAGCTTTGTTGCACATATAATTAATTTAGTCTAATAATTTGTCCACGTCTGTAGGAAAAACCGGATAATTAGTAATTTTGACACAATTTACACATCACTCAGAAGATGAATGAAACATTATTTTTAAATCATTGTCTTATTTTGTAAAATTTTACTATTATTGTAATTTTACTAGTTGAATAGTGTAGCCAATTAATAAAGTCACTGCTTAAAATAATGTTATCAATTAAATAATGTAAAATCCTGCCAGATTTTCTGCTGTCGGTAAGATAATAGTATATTTTTCGGCTTTAAGAAATTGAAATCTACCAAGATCAGCCTGAAATCTACTGAGTTGGCTACACTGAATTTATTGTTAAAATCGAACGCTGACAGTTCGCGGGCGTAGTTGTTCCCAGTGTTGTGCTTCCCAGTGGTAAGCAGTTTAGCTCTCGAACTGTGGTCACTGTTTAAAGAGCTGTTTAATCACAGGTGTGATCGTGATTTTTCGATCGCCGTGATAAAATCACATGTCAGTGATTTTCTGCTCATCACTAGTTCTTACTAGTGTCATTAAATATTCGAACATGAGAGAGGTAACGAAAACTTTACTAACTTCGCCTTATTTCATATGAAAAACTAATCGAAAGATATGTGCTAAAATCCTTAAGCAGTTAAAACATGAAGGGGTGGGAGTGGAGGACAGCGAACATTTTATAACAAGGTGGAACAAATACCACAGCCCTCCTTCTGCAGAGCGAACATCGGCGAATATCGAACTTCATCATACTCGACAAACTTGAACCGAACATAGCGTCTGTAATGCAGGACTGTAGTTCTTACTATAGGCCTATGCTACGGCGCATGCGTGCATTTGGTTCCACGAGATATTCTCCTGAGTCCTAAGAATATAGTATACTATACTATATATGTTAATGATATAAGTAGGGCTAGGATTTTGATGACCTATAAATCATGAAAAAATGTCCTAAAACAATGCATTTATGACCTAAAAATCTTAAAAAAATGCCCTTAAAATGCCCTAAAAATTGATTTTACATAATTGGCTTAGTAGGAATAGTAATATTTAGACTAGAAATTAAATTAATTTCTAGTACCAACATTCGAGTTTATTTAATGTTACATAATTTTTCTAAGTAGTACACTTTAATTAGTTATTTCACCTGATGTAGTTCCATGTAGTCACCACAAGGCCACTCTTATCCGGAACTAGCAGGTATAGAGGAGTCTATATTGAAGGGATGGTTGGAATGATGCATTACGTGGGGGTGTACCGCGTTAGAATACAATATTTGTGTAGAAAAACGATTAAAATAATATACAAAATAATGGGTATTAATTGAAAAATTATGTAGAGAAAATATGAAAGGAAAAAAATATATATTTTATATCAATAATGGGGATAATATATGGCCAAAATTAAATGAAAATACCCCAAAAATAACCTAATAAAACAAAAAAATGCTCTTATGAGTTGTAAGAGGCAAAAAATGCAAATATAAATGCCCCAACAAATATGTTTCAAAACACTCAGTTTATCACATAACATATAAATACTAAAGCAGCAATGTTTCTGGCTTACTAGAAAAAAAGATGCAATTTCATAAAAATCCTAGCCCTAGATATGACATATGTGCACTCAATTCTTAAAAAAAAAAAAAAAATCCCTTCATAATATGTGTCTATCAAAATGTTCAATATTGTATACTTAATGCAATTTTACTAATGAAATTCACAGGAAAACTCTATAAGCTGAAAAATATACGAAAATGATACGTTTATTTTGTCTATATAGACCATTCTTGCAATGTACACAGGGCCGATGCCTATATCGATGGAAATGCTCGGAAATCACTACAACCCAAACTTTTATAATGTAGGAAGTGAAGAATAGAACCTTTATTCCACTCTTACAATACAACCGCACCTAATTCTCTGAGTATCCTGAGGATTTTCAGCCAGTTACTCGATAGTGTTTCGTAAAGTCAATTCCAGAGCCCACTACAGTATCGAGTAAGAACTCGCCTCCAACTGTTTTTAAGAGGGAGTGGAATGGCGCCAGTTTTAACATTTCTGTTGTGGTTATTGCGTGCAATTTTTCGTGCCCCTTCCACTGAGAGAAGTTTCTAAAGCCTGTGTAGAGGGGAAAGAGAATAACTTTACTTTCAGTTCTATTTGTTTAACCACGCATTACGCCGAACTCCTCTTGAAAATAAATTCTAGCTGTGCCCTATTTCTGGCTGTCTGCAACAGGAACAACAGTTATTTTATAAAGTTGAGTTCAGCGTACTAACTGATAAGATTTCAGAGAATAGATTTTCAACTTTGATGGCGTATGTCTACAACAGTTGTTTTTAATGTTAGATTAGACTACCACCTAACTCATGTGTCTCTGCAGGGAGTTTCTGACGTAATATCGTGATAAGGTTTTGTGAGAAACTCTGCAATTACAAAATAAAATAATTTGATATTTATTTATACTTACTAAAGGCTTTACCAACAACCAAAAACGTATTTAAAAATAGAGACTTTACTAATAGACGGTAATTATACACAGTATGTAAAGGATGTAAATTATATTTTGTTATTGAAGTGTTGTATCAGTGAAGAATTATGTTGTGTCAGTGAAGTGTGTTGTGTCAGTGAAACGTGTTCCTGTCAGGGGAGCTTTATAGTTTATAGTGGCAGTGCAAAGTATTTGAACAGTGAAATGTTTTTGAAGTGTTAGTGAAATCATGATAGAATCAGTGAAATGTGTCGTAGTTCCAGTGCAGTGAGTGAGTTGACAGCGAAATGAGTGTAATGTGGAAAGGTACTTGTGCAGGTATGAACATATCATACTCGTGGGTTTTAGTTCGAACTTAGATTTAAGATACAAATTAGATTTATTTTAAATGTTATTTTAACTGATCGTGCTTCATTTAATTTAGGATATTTCCTATTATTATTATTATTATTATTATTATTATTATTATTATTATTATTATTATTATTATTATTATTATTATTATTATTAATTATTGTTAATATTAATTATTTGTATTAATTATTGGTATTATTATTAAGTGTATTTTTAATTAATAAGTTTATTATTGTCATTATTGAGCGTAATTAGTTACCACTGCCACCGGGTATATACCCATTGCAGTGTGAATAAATACATACACATACAAATTAAGTAGGCTACAGTAGTGGCAAAAAAACTGGACCGACCCTTGTAGCTGATTTTAGAGCCTTGTTCACTGCAGAGCACGATAGACTGGTAACTAAGACTTTCGTGGTTCGAATCCTGCCTGGGAAGGAAACTTTTTTTTGTTTCTCATTCAAATTTATTCCCAGTACTTTTCGATTGCTGGTAAAATTCATGTTCTGGGAATAATAAGTTAATTAAGTAGGAAAATATCGCTGCAATCGAAAAGTATTAGGAATAAATTTGAATAAGAAACAAAAAAAAGGTTCTTTCCAGGCATGATTCGAACCACGAATGTCTTAGTTACCAGTTTATCGTGTTCTGGAGTGAACAAGGCTCTGAAATCAGCTACAAGGTTCGGTCCGGTGTTTTTTTGCCACTACTGTACATACAACATATAAAATAGGAGGAACACCCATGTCAGCGAAATTCGTATTCGGGTGTATTTCCATCTACATACAAGAAATAGAATAGTTAGTACACAGAAATATTTTATAAAACCAAGAAAATTAAATAAAACAAAAAATTAGACATAGAAACAATTTAAATATCGTTTGTAAGTAGATTTTAATTTTTTTATTGAACTAAATAACCGAGAATATTGAAAATTTAGGGTGAATTGATCATTCAGTTTGATTTTAGATACAATAAAAAATGTTTATGCTCGACCATGCCGAAATGTAGTAATTATACACCTGGTAGCAGTCCTTTAATGCATGTCATTAAAGTACACCTACTCATTAAAGTACAGGTCTTCAGGCAATCACAAGTCAGCTTTGTACCGTTATATCGATTATTCTCGGATATGCAATCGACAGACAATTGGCGAAAAGTCACGGAGGCTGGAAATCCAATACTGTCGCAGAAGGTTATGTTCTGTTACTATAATAATTATCGTTAATTGTAAATAATATTCAAATAAATTTAATTTGTCATCTCGTTTTTCAATTCTAAATCAATTTCCAGGTTATATCAGACTAATGTTCATTCTTATTCTATGCCAAGGTCAATGACATTCGGCCTCGGAAAAAATCAATACTTTCGCGTCTGCGCACATCTCACAATTCAGGTTAGTTCGCACATAACCATAAAAAGACCTAATTTTCAATACTTTGAAGTTAGAAATATGGTCGAGCATAAAAAGTCGTATGAATCTTGCCTATAATGGTAATTAAGACGCTCGTATGAAAATTATGAAACTCGCTTGCGCTCGTTTCATAAACAATCATACTTGCGTCTTAATTACTACCATTATAGGCTCGTTGCATAATGTACTAATATGTATTGTGAGTCCCTATCACCACGGCATGGCGCGTCCTCAGGTTACAGATAGAGGAGACGGCCTCCAGATATGGAGGGTAGCTGCGAATATATTGAATAAGCAGCCGTGGACAGCCGATGAGGGGTGGTCCTCCAGTTTGGGGTTGAGCTAAGGCTAAAAACCCATCACTGTAAAAAAAACAGCTTTTTACAAAACCCCAACATAAGCCTCGGAATGGAACTGATTCTATGTTACGACCACAACAAAGGAATAAGGTTGTGAGATGTGGTACTTTAGGGTATGTAGCGCGTATGGTTGAATCCAGAAATGCATGTAGAGTGTTAGTTGGAAAGTCAGAGTGAAAAAGACCTTAGGGGAGACCGAGACGTAGATGGGAGGATAATATTAAAATGGATTTGTGGGAGGTGGGATATGATGATAGGGATTGAATTAATCTTGCTTAGGATGAGTACCAATGGCGGGTTTTTCTGAGGGCGGCAATGAACCTCCGGGTTCCTTAAAAGCCATTTGTAAGTAAATATTTATTAATTTAAAAAGAATTGATGCAATTAATTTTAAATGGCTTTTATAACTTAATTTACTTTAATTACTCAGTTTTTCTTAGTACTGTTATTGAGATTTTAGAAGAATTGTCTAGATGTCCACTACCGCCCTGCAAACCTTATTACTTTTTAATATTTGCATTAACATCATGTTAATAATATAATAATATTTATTTAAAATAAATCACAAACGTATTAAATTCTTCTGCCATTAAGTTTTAGACTCTGTTCTAATGTTCATTCTATGTAGTGTTTTAAGACAACTACGATGGCTGATAAATATTTATGTGAAACCGTAGTTCAAAATAGCGATTCGGATGAAGATAAATGTTATATGAAGGTGAAGATTTTAATATAGATAAAGATTTTGGAGACGAAGATTTCTTGATGTAAACGAAGATTTTGCTGGAAATAAAGATATGGCAGGAGATTAAGATTTGGCTGGAGATAAAGATTCGTGTGAAGATGAAGATTCATGTTGAGGTGAAGATTCATATGGAGATGAAGATTCATATGGAGACAAAGATTCATATAGAGACAAAGATTCAAATGGAAGCGAAGATTCATATAGAGACAAAGGTTCATATTGTCATATGGAAATGAAGATTCATATTAAAGTGAAGATTCATATTGGGGTGAAGATTCACATTGAGTTGAAGATTCATATTGGGATGAAGATTCACATGGAGGTGAAGATTCATATTGAGATGAAGATTGACATTGAGATGAAGATTCATATTGGGGTGAAGATTCGTATGGAGATAAATATTCATATGAAGTCAAAGATTCATATATAGGCGAAAATTCATATAGAGACAAAGGCTCATATTGTCATATGGAGATGAAGATTCATATTAAAGTGAAGATTCATATTAAAGTGAAGATTCTTATTGGGGTGAAGATTCACATTGAGTTGAAGATTCATATTGAGGTGAAGATACATATTGGAATGAAGATTCACATGGAGGTGAAGATTCATATTGAGATGAAGATTCACATTGATGTGAAGATTCATATTGGGGTGAAGATTCATATGGAGATAAATATTCATATGGAGACAAATATTCATATTGAGACAAAGATTCATATGGAGGCGAAAATTATTATGGAAATGAAGATTCATAAGGAGACAAAGATTCATATAGAGACAAAGATTCATTTGGAGATGAAGATTATTCGCATGGAGATGAAGTTTAGATGAAAGTAGAAGTTTAGATGGAATTTAGTATAGTGAAAATATTTTGAGTTCAATCATAAGATTTATCTATTTATGATTGAACTCAAAATATTTTCATTATATTATATTAGATTTATCTGAATACAAAATGAATTGCGAAATAAGATGGAATTGATTTAAGTGTATATCTTATAGATGGAGATGAAGATTTAAATGTAAATAAGGTTTAGATCAAGATTTAAGTAAAGATGAATAGGCTAAACATGGAGATTAACATGAAATGATCACTGCTTATGATTTAATTCCCTTGCGTAAGACCGTGAAGTCATACATACAAGCTTCAAAATAAATATTCACACAATTCCTGGTACTGAGTAGTTAATTCTGCCCTTAACATAACTTATTTGAGACAGGCTATTTGTGCCGGGCACACGCTAGCTGGCAGGGTAATAAGTGACGCTTTGAGGTCAGATCGGTGGAATCAGATGCTGTACAAGAAGGTAACTAACGACGTCCTCGTGGCTTAGTGGAGATCGCGACTCCCACTGGACACAAACCGCATTTCCTGTGGGAGCTTACCGTTCCATCCCCGATGAAATGGAAGTTAAGGCAAGCACGTGGATTTCTCCACGAAACCGCACAAGAGATTCTTGGGGTTGCAGGTAACCGATGTGTTCTCCCTCTCTCCTCGGGGCTTCATCTTTCTCTCTAACTTAGCGTTAGATGGGAAATCATGCGATAAAATTTCCCGCAAGTAAAATTTCCTATTACACGTAATCTGTTTAACGGATTATTGAAACTGCGTGATACGAGGAGCGCGCCGTAATCCCAGGAGTCCTTCAGATGAGCAGCCCTGTGCGGTGCATAAAACTTGAGTGAATGGACCCTTCACAAAGCAGTGGATCTCCGACTATGTTAGTTATTCAGTTAATGACTTTGTGTGGTTTGAGTTCCTACCTTATTTCTCTTCATCTCCTTTCAGTTCCTCTACCCCTTCTTGTTCAATGATTAGACTATGAAATCCTTTCCGACCGTCATCAATAATAAATTACAGAACATCACACTAGACTACTGGCGTAGTCCAATGGTTAGTGAGCGAGGTTCATACTTTCAGCCTACTCTTGGGCGTGGGTTCGAATCCTGTTGCGCTGATTACCTGATTTGGTCTTTTAGATGCTTTTCCCTATTGCAGGCCTGCAGAACTCGTAAGTAGGGGAAATATGATGTCAGCCTCACTCCACTTCTATTGGGGATGATTGACTTTCGCGTAGAGTTATTTACATTCTCTGGACGTCAAAGGTCCATCAGTGGCGGCATGTAATTTTCAAAAAGGATTGTAATAAATTCATTGTTTTTATAATGCGTTATCTCGTTTCAAATTTATAGCATTTAAATAATGAACCTCGAAAGTCACTATTAATTTAAATTCAAAATGAACACAACGAGTGTCGTCCTTAATTTTACAGTATATAAATAAATAATCAATACACAGTTCGCAATAATGAACTTACCCGAAAGTTTGTGCATTCCATAATTCTTAATATGGACTTCGTTGAAATGTGGCTTAATATTGAAATGACGAGTAGAAATAAATTGGATGGGACACAGTAAACAAGCAATTCTTTCGTCTTCAACAACAAAATAATCATATTCCCATTTTCTTTGGAAGTAGTATTCCTTCACGGGTTTAGATTTTGCCATGTTCCAGTTCTCTTTAAACTGCAGTACGCGTATTATTTGTTTGTTTGTTTGTTTACTTATTTTCTTATTTATTTATTTACTTACTTACTTAGGTCTACTTATTTACTTACTTAATTACTTATTTATTTATTTATTTATTTATTTATTTATTTATTTATTTATTTATTTATTTATTTATTTGTTTATTTATTTATTTATTTATTTATTTATTTATTTATATATTTATTTATTTCAAAGTATATGATTATGTCTTCTGACGAGAGTATTGTACGAAATGGAACTATAAAAATTGGAGATTTATCCTTCAAAGAGGTGGAAAAATTCAATCATCTTGGAGGAACAGTAACAAAATATATAAATGACTCTCGGGAGGAAATTAAACACAGAATAAATATGGGAAATGCATGTTATTATTCGGTTGAGAAGCTTTTATCATCCAGTCTGCTGTCAAAAAATCTGAAAGTTAGAATTTATAAAACAGTTATATTACCGGTTGTTCTTTATGGTTGTGAAACTTGGACTCTCACTTTGAGAGAGGGACATAGGTTAAGAGTGTTTGAGAGTAAGGTGCTTAGGAAAATATTTGGGGCTAAGAGGGATGAAGTTACAGGAGAATGGAGAAAGTTACACAACGCAGAACTGCACTCATTGTATTCTTCACCTGACATTATTAGGAACATTAAATCCAGACGATTGAGATGGGCAGGGCATGTAGCACGTATGGGCGAATCCAGAAATGCATATAGAGTGTTAGTTGAGAGGCCGGAGGGAATAAGACCTTTGGGGAGGCCAAGACGTAGATGGGAGGATAATATTAAAATGGATTTGAGGCAGGTGGGATATGATGATTGGGACTGGATTAATCTTGCTCAGGATAGGGACCAATGGAGGGCTTATGTGAGGGCGGCAATGAACCTCCGGGTTCCTTAAAAGCCATAAGTAAGTAAGTAAGTAAGTAAGTAAGTAAGGGGAATGTCAGCTAACTATGTGGCAAATCCTGAGTCTCATTTCACTAAAGGTACCATCTTCCTAAGACCAATTCCATATACTCTAGGTAATCGTGTAATTTATATAATATCGTTAAATATGCGGTAAAACAATACAGTAAATTATGTCCGCCGAATTATCTGTGTGATAGCGCGTCTGCCTCCAGACTAGCCTGCCCGGATTCGATTCCCGGAGGTGTCAGAGATGTTAAACCTCAAACTCTCCGCAGTGCATATGAAGAGACGGTATATGTCACTGTTAATAGTGATTCGTCCGTCAGACGGGAACATTAAGCTTGGCGGTCCCCTTGATACATTTCGTTAGGAGTAGACTATGTGCTGGGTTTCTCCTTCCTTCCTTCCTAACACACATACACTCATCATAGTACACGACATAATCTTTACAGATACACATCATGCATAGCGTGGCCAACAGAAGTGATGTCCAACTTAAAAATGGGTCATAGTCCTGCCATCTATCTGCAATATACGAAACCCGAATCACGCTGGTATAAATTGGATATACACGCACAATACAGTAAATTACTTCGAGTTGTGATTTGCACTGCATTATCTTACACGATAGGCTACTTAATTTTCTTACATTACATCATATAAGATAGTTTTATACTACCTATTTATTAGATTCATATGCTAGATTAATATTAAATTACCTCAAATTACACTTCGATATATACAGTCATTAAAGTTACACTGCAGTATCTCACACGATATTACATTAGATAAGCTGCTTTAATTAGGCCTACATCACGTCCAGCTAAATCAACTTACGCTACTTTAAACTACATGTTTTTACATTTATATTTTACTAACTTACTCTATATTACACTACATTATCTTACATTACAATAGCTTACTTTACAATTTGCACTACATTTTTTTACATTGCAATAGCGTACGTTACAATTTGCACTACATTATCTTATATTACAGGAGCGTATCTTCCAATTGCACTACATAATCTTGCATTACAATAGCATACTTTAACTTTACACTACATTAACCTACATGATAATTACACTGCATTATTTTACGTTATTGTACATTGTAATTACACTGCATTATCTTACATTATACTAATTACACTACATTGTTGTAGATTATAATTACACTACATTATCTTACATTACAATAGCGTACCTTACAATTTGCACTACATTATCGTACATTACAATAGCGTACCTTACAATTTACACTACATTAGCTTGTATTACAGGAGCATACTTTTCAATTGCACTATATAATCTCACATTACAGTACCATACTTTAACTTTATACTACATTAACCTACATTATAATTATACTGCATTATCTTATTTTACAATAATTACACTATATTATTGTACATTATAATTACATAACATTATCTTACATTACAATAATTACACTACATTTTTGTATATTATAATTACACTGCATTATCTCACATTACAATAATTACACTGCATTATCTCACATTACAATAATTACACTGCATTATCTCACATTACAATAATTACACTACATTATTTTACATCATTATTACACTGCGTTATCTTACATTACAATAATAAAACCACATTATCTTACATTATATTAGCTTGTCTTATAATTGCACTTCATTATCCGGCATTACAGTTGAATACATTACAATTTATTACACTACATAATCTTTCATCGCACTGGATTGCTTTACATTACATTACTTTATACTTTATTTCCTTAAAATAGTTTGTCTTTCATTATATTTATTACACTTACATTATCGTTTATTATTTTTAACTACTTGCCTTTATGCTGCACTAAGTTGAGCCACATGAAATTATTTTGCTTCATGTCATATTATTTCATACTATGTTACCTTTTCACTGGACTGATTATATTGCTCTACATTTAGGCATACACTGTTATGTTATGTAACACTATATCACACTACAGTTCCACTTTGCAATACAGTTTCACTCCTCATAAGAACGAGTGCATTAGTAATAAGTTTCTTCCCTGAGCCAGCCAATTAATTTGCAGACCATATCACACGTCGGTTGCTTCTGTCTCCGCAAGTTAATTGGAGCTGGTCAAAGCCAAGGAGTTGGCTCGTTAAATTCCAGGCAGAGATAAAAGTTCTCCCTTCTTGGAATTCTACACGTAATAAATCAATGAATTATAATACAGTCAAAGAGCGTGGCACGATGCCATGGGTCCGTGTATTAAAATGCAAGACTTAACGAAGAGTCTAATTAATTAATACTCTGCTACTACGAAACTTCAACGTTCTTCGTGGAGGAGTAAGGATCCAAAGCCTCAGATAAAAAATTAAGGATCGTTTGTAACTTGTCTTGCATTGCGATGAGAATAGTAACAAAGGAATCAGTACCGAAATAATAATAAGCAATTATCTTAGGCCTATTTATGTACAGCCAATGGATTACTTTGGTTTCTTTATTGAGTTCACGGAGGTCGTGATACACACTTCGAAAAAAAAAAAAAAACATTGTAATAATGAGCTAGGGTCTGAAACTATATACGAAATACATAAGATGTATTCAGTGGCGGCTCGTGAAATTTAGTCACAGGGGATCTTTGTTGTGAAAAATCTAAATATTAGGACAAAATAATAATAATCGTTGGTTATTTAATGACTCTTTATCAACTACAAGGTTATTTAACATTTATCGTTTACGGGAGTTTTTGTTCAGTTTTTTCAGTAGCGATGATAGGCTCGTGTAATATGCAGACTATTGTTATACTAATTTTGAATGATGATGTAAATAAAGGTGTTACACAAATGTTCACTGAACGTATTTCTACCATTTCTGGAGCACCAGAGTTGACAGTTGAATGAATTACAGAGAACAAAATGTATATTTTAAGGGGTCTATGCTTGGGTTCTGGTATAATTCCAATTTACAGTGATTTGAAAATGTAGCCTAATACTACTACTTTTACAACTACTATTACAACTACTACTACTACTACTACTACTACTACTACTACTACTACAAATAATAATGATAATAATAATAATAATAATAATAATAATAATAATAATAATAATAATAATAATAGGACGATAAGATATGTTACTTCATTTTTATATCTTCAACACATGTTGTAACCCATAAAGTATTCATGAATTGACCTTAAGGGAACGCGCTACTGAGTTTTGGCCAATTTTTGGTCATTTTCTTCATTTGTTAAATATGGTGTTAAAAATCTAGGTTTCTCTAAGAAAACTGTAGTGAAGATTTCGTCGCGATATATTTATTCTAATCTAGAAATTCAGGTTATCCCGTACAAGTGGTTGTTGTATTCAGAATGCATCCTGTTATAAACTTTAAAGTGATTTTACTACAAATCAGATTTTTTTACGTTCTAACTTATTAGGAATAACATTTCTCCTAAATGGCCACACCTAGAGCAATGAATCTTTGCACACACATTCACACTAGAGCTATGCGCTCATATCTCGTATGATTATTATTAAGAAATCTGTGGTTTATTATCCGGCTGTGAAGTGAAAAAACAATCAAATTTTCAAAGTTAAGTGGATCGGTGAAAATAACGAAAAAAAAATTATTTAAAAATGGAAATTTTGTTTTAGAATCTAAAAAGTAAAGTAATGTTTCAGTTTTCTAAATCTGCGCTTATTTTGACCCCATGACAATTTAAAGTACATCAGGACTAATTTAAAGGGACCAGCGCCTGCGTGGAGATGCAGCCCTTCAAACTGACACTCAGCTGTCATTTTAACTAATTTTACTTTTCATTCAGTTCATATTTCGCACTGTTATGTAGGAGAAAAATATGTGTGATACACCTGTATAGGAAGGAAGAATATCGATAGTATGTATCATATACATGCTGTACTTTGATACTCGTTTTCTCGATTTTCCAATTTTCAACAAAATGCTCTAATAATTGTAGTTTTTCTCCAAACTCAGTGAAATTTTGCACTAAAGTTCACAAAATCATGTGAAGTAAACTCACACATGTTTTCTTCTGCTGTTGAAAGTAGCCTATTCACATCACTACGTGTTGAGGATGTGATAATTAAAAAAGAAGAAGAAGAAAAAAAAAAAGAAAAATTAACAACTAAATGGGTAACTATTTTTTTCTCAAAAACCGTTTGTCATATTTTACATTCATCTATAAGGAACAAATTGAAAATAAATTTAAAGAAAAATTTTGTAAACTTTGCAAATTGGGACAGTTATAATTCAGTATTAAAAACAACAAAAATTAATTATAAGTATATTAATTGAATATCAAAGTAAAATTGTGCGAATTGCTTGTCCACATTGTAAGAAATATGTGATAAAAGTGTGAGATTAATTAGTGTAGAAATGTAGAAGTGAGAAATTTCACAGATCCATAATCTTAATTTGTTTCACTAATGAAGTATACTGACTGGGCATACCCACATTGTAAGAAATATGTGATAAAAGTTTCAGATTAATTAGTGTAGAAATGTAGCAGTTAGAAATTTCACAGATCCATAATCTTAATTTGTTTCACTAATGAAGTATACTGACCGGGCATGTCCACATTGTAAGAAATATGTGATAAAATTTCAGATTAATTAGTGTAGAAATGTAGCAGTTAGAAATTTCACAGATCCATAACCTTAATTTGTTTCACTAATGATATATACTGACCGGGGAAAAAAACATTGCACCATTTATTATAGGTAGTTTTAGTTTCATTTTAAACTTTTGGAAAATTGATCATATCTTTATGTGAGGTGCAGATAAAAATGTTTAGTGAAATATAAATGATTTTTAATTTAAAATGTCTTTTTCTGGACACATTTTGAACATAAACATTTGAAAAAAAAATGTTGTGCACACTTATTTTATTAATATCAAACTGAAGAAATACAGTATTTTGTAGAAGATACAATGGAAAATTGCGGAATTTAAGGAAACTTAGTAGCGCGTCACTTTAAATAGTATAATCGTTCTGTTGAAAGCGAGCGTCTTTCTTGTTTTATTTTTCAGGGAAAGTATACATATTGCATTGAATTGCTTGCTGTAGAAAATATATTGATTATAATGGGGCATCCATGCATATTGACATGCATATTTCAGGCTGTTATTTTGCATTCACACTCTGGCTCTGGTTATAAATAAACCTGAAACGTTTTGGTCATGTGTCCATGTCGTGTTAATTTATTTTGAGCCCGTTCATCTAAGGCCATGTTCAGTTTATGAACACTGCACGCGAATCGTTTTTCTTTTTTTCCTCCCCCGCGGGCTGCATGGGATTACGCGTCGGTTTTTGTGACGTGCTTGTTGAGCGTCCTATGGCATTAGAGAGCGACCGAATGGTTTGAGGGGGGCCGCGGTCCTGGATGCGACACCCGAAGCGTCATACCATTTTCAAACTTTCTCATGTTACATAGGCAGTTTGTCTAGAAATCTTTTCTCCCTCTTCCTACTCTATGCAGAGAGTTCCAAAAATTTTTTTCCCCTCCTCTCCCTCCTTATCCACTTAGGAACTGTTTAAATAGTGTGGGACTCTCAAAATCAAACACGTGGGGAGGATTGGGTGTGGTGGGGATGGGTGGGGGGGAAGTCCCTCGGAGCGCGTGACTTCATGATGCTTACCAAGTTTACCGTAGTGATTCTCGTATTTCCGAATGAATGTAAACTTTCTCGTTCGTCCCCCATCTTCTTTCCTTCCATTCGTCACGAGAAGCTAAAACTTTTGGAATCGTCCTGGCATTGTGATTGTTATCTCCCTTCCATGTAGGATCCAGTCCATCATAAACTTGTTCTTAGCCGTATTGTGAAACTTTTTGTTTCTCGTCTTTTCTGAACGGCCTACTTTAATGTTTTTCAACCTGTTTTCTTCCCTTTTCGCTAGTTCTCGAGGAAGTTTGTATAGCGTACATTACAAACGATTGTTGGGGTGAGGATTATTCCACTAGAAGATGCGTATCAAGGCGTCTCATGCCTAGTAACTTATATTGACATGTATTCAGATAATTTTTAGAACAAAAAACAAAAACAGAGATTCAGAAGACAATATCGATTTTAAAGTCTTATGGAATTCAAAATGAATTAAACGCCTTTTTCAAGCCATGGCTTGTTTCTCTACATTTTCATCTTAACTTTAGTGCTTATAAAATAATTAACAGTGTAATGTAAACAGAAAATACTCTCTTATTGCATCTTACACGTATACTCTTAAGGTAACAAATACTTGTATTACCGTGACTGAGATCTGCAGCCTGGCGGTTAGAGAAAGTTATACAGGGTGATTCACGAGGATTTACCGTCCCTTACGGAGCTTATTTCCGAATATATTCTTCTGAATAGCTCATCCTCTATTTGTAATATTCTTTTATCCTTAAAACTAAAGAAAAAAGGTGTTTTACAAACAACTGCAAATTATGTATGACTTGAGGCTTTCCCGGCGTTTGATATAGAATAACTCTTCTCGGGTTCTCAGCCAGGTGAGTTGGAGATTAACTTCCAAGCTTTCGACGGCTAGCTCTGCCATCTTCTTCAGGGACGAAGAAGAAGATGGCAGAGCTAGCCGTCGAAAGCTTGGAAGCTAATCTCCAAATCACCTGGCTGAGAACCCGAGAAGAGTTATTCTATAACTGCAAATTAGTGTAACTTTGAAAATATTGAGATTAGGACAAAATAAGTTTATATTTTTTTTTTCGGAATGTCTTCGGAAATAAGCTCCGTAAGTGACTGTAAATCCTCGTAAATCACTCTGTATATGGATACTGGAGTCATGATGGATAAAGATATTGAAAGTCTAGCGTTTAGAGTTACGTAATAACTACCAAAGTAGTCAGGTGTGATGTAGCATTTACACTGTATCCGAGGTTCGCGAGAAAAACCCAGCCGAGGGCAATCTGCGTGGTTAGTTACCTTCTTGTGTTATATCTGATTACACCGATCTGACCTCAGAGCGTTACATACTAACTGTCAAGTAGCATGTTAAATTCCTTGTTAGATTATTATGAAAACTCATAGTTCTGAGAATTGTTAAATTCACTGCTAGACTATTATCGAAGCTTCTGGACTTGAAAATTGTTAAATTCGTTGCAAGAATATTATGAAATTTCGTAGACTAGGGAGTAGTTAAATTCGTTGCCAGTCTATTATGAAATCTCATGGACTAGAGAGTTGTTAAATTCGTTGCCAGACTATTACCAAATCTCATGGACTAGAGAGTTGTTAAATTCGTTGCCAGACTATTATGAAATCTCATGGACTAGAGAGTTGTTAAATTCGTTGCCAGACTATTACGAAATATCATGGACTAGAGAGTTGTTAAATTCGTTGTCAGACTATTATGAAATGTCGTGTACTATAGAGTTGTTAAATTCGTTGCCAGACTATTATGAAATCTCATGGACTAGAGAGTTGTTAAATTCGTTGCCAGGCTATTACGAAATCTCATGGACTAGAGAATTGTTAAATTCGTTGCCAGACTATTATGAAATCTCATGGACTAGAGAGTTGTTAAATTCGTTGCCAGACTATTATGAAATCTCATGGACTAGAGAGTTGTTAAATTCGTTGCCAGACTATTACGAAATCTCATGGACTAGAGAGTTGTTAAATTCGTTGCCAGACTATTATGAAATCTCATGGACTAGAGAGTTGTTAAATTCGTTGTCAGACTATTACGAAATCTCATGGACTAGAGAGTTGTTAAATTCGTTGCCAGACTATTATGAAATGTCGTGGACTATAGAGTTGTTAAATTCTTTGCCAGACTATTACGAAATCTCATGGACTAGAGAGTTGTTAAATTCGTTGCCAGACTATTATGAAATCTCATGAACTAGAGAGTTGTTAAATTCGCTGCAGACTATTATGAAGTCTCGTGGACTATAGAGTAGTTAAATTCATTGTCGGAGTCTTATGAAATCCCTTGGACTATAGACTTGTTAAATTCGTTGAGAGAATATTTTGAAGTCTCATGGACTTGAGAGTTGTTAAATTCGTTGCCAGACTATTATGAAATCCCATGGACTAGACAGTTGTTAAATTCGTTGCCAGACTATTACAAAGTCTCATGAACTAGAGAGCTATTAAATTCGTTGCCAGACTATTATAAAAACTCGTGGACTATAGAATAGTTAAATTTCATTGTCAGACTATTATGAAATCCCTTGGACTTTGGACTTGTTAAATTCGTTGCCAGACTATTATGAAATCTCATGGACTAGATAGTTGTTAATTTCGTTGCCAGACTATTATGAAATCTCATGGACTAGATAGTTGTAAAATTCGTTGCCAGACTATTACGAAATCTCATGGACTATAGAGTTGTTAAATTTGTTGCCAGACTATTATGAAATCTCATGGACTAGATAGTTGTTAATTTCGTTGCCAGACTATTATGAAATCTCATGGACTAGATAGTTGTTAATTTCGTTGCCAGACTATTATGAAATCTCGTGGACTGTAGAGTTGTTAAATTCGTTGTCAGACTATTATGAAATGTCGCGTACAATAGAGATTTTTCATTCTGTAAACTCGTAGACTTTGGAGTTATTGAATTGGTTGCTAATGTGTTTTTAAATTTTTAGCCAGATTCTTATGGAAACTCCTGGACTTGAGAATAAAATCGTTAAATTCATTGCTAGATTATAATCAGAGCTTGTGGACTAGAGAGTCGTTATGAAAACTTGTAGCCTAAATTCTTTGTTACACACATAATGAAAGTTCGTCGACTAGAGAGTTTTTAAGTTCGTTGTTAGATTAATATGAGAACTCATAGACTTAAGAGTCGTCGTTGAACTCCTTGCTCAAAATTATGAAAACTCATAGAATTGAGAGTCGTTGTTAAATAAGTGGTCTGCTTAATTATTTTGAAAACGTAGACACTAGAGTCGTGGCTTAAATTCCTTCCTTATTTTTTAGGAAAACTTCTAGAGTTGACAATCGTTAAATTTCTTGTTTGATTATAATGAAAACTCTTAGACCTTAGAGTATTTGTAGTATTCCTTACATCATTATTATGAAAACTTGTAGACTATAGAGCAGGCCTGCTAAAGAGGCGCTCTCAGAGCGATTTCTTTCTCCTTCCTCCACTCCTCTGCAGCGACATTGGACGTGGAGAAAGAGGGTGGGTAGTGTAGTCGGTCCGTCAAAATCAAAACAAATCCGAGTCGGTGACGGCACGTCAGTATGAGTGGTCGAACTGAGTAGCCATTATTTCACAGTGAGTGGGGAAAAAAAAAAAATATATATATATATATATACATATTTTTTTTTTTGCGCCAGAAGACCTAAAGGCACGCTGTTTAATTTGTTCAGCAGTAATTGCTTATATGTCTCATTTTAACATCAGGAGACATTTTCGGAACACACATGCGCAAGAATATGAGGAAGAAATAACTAAAGATGTTATAAGAAACCGATATTTTATTTATTTCTTTTTCATGTGTAAGTTTTCAGTAATTAGTTTGTTTTAAACTTAGACACAGAGCATAAAAACTTGAAAAAATAGTTGTTTCTCTTTAGTGATCTGTAAATTTGTAAATAATGACATTATGTATTTAGTTTAAGATCAGTTTCATTGAATTCATGTTTCACTAGAAATTAATAACTGCTTACTTACAACTTACAAATGGCTTTTAAGGAACCCGAAGGTTCATTTCCGCCCTTACATAAGCCCACCATCGGTCCCTATCGTGTGCAAGTTTAATCCAGACTCTGTCATCATATCCCACCTCCCTCAAATCCATTTTAATATTAACCTCCCATCTATGTCTGGGCCTCCCCAAAGGTCTTTTTCCCTCCGTCCTCCCAACTAACACTCTATATGCATTTCTGGATTCGCCCATATCTGCTACATGTCCTTCCATCTCAAACGTTTGGATTTAATGTTCCTAATTATGTCAGATGAAGAATACAAAGCGTGCATTCTACGTTGTGTAACTTTCTCCATTCTCCTGTAACTTCATCCCTCTTAGCCTGAAATATTTTCCTAAGAACCTTATTTTTAAGCACTCTTAATCTCTGTTCCTCTCTCAAAGTGAGAGTCCAAGTTTCACAATCATACAGAACAACAGGTAATATAAACTGGTTTATAAATTCTTTCAGATTTTTTGACGGCAGACTAGGTAACAAAAGCTTTTCAACCGAATAATAACAGGCATTTCTCATATTTATTCTGCGTTTAATTTTCTCCCGAGATTAATAACTGCTTATGATTTTTTCATCATCACCATCGTCATCATCTTCATCATCATCATCATGAACAGGTTCGTTTTAGGTCAAAATGGCCTGTGACGGTGAACTAGCGAAGATGGTCTCGGTCTTTCCACCGATGTTTTGGTCGTCCTTGACCTCGATGTCCTGTTGGAGCGTACTGGAATGCTAATTTTGGGAGTCTAGTTCTTTCCATTCTCCGCAGATGCTGTTTCCATTCTTGTTGGTATCTTGTTATCTCCTCGGTTAAACTGGGTACTCCAAGTTTTTCTTTGGCAGTATTCCTTTGGTGGTCAAATCTAGTGACTCCTAACAATAAGTTAATAAAGTTATGTTTTATTTAACGACGCTCGCAACTGCAGAGGTTATATCAGCGTCGCCGGATGTGCCGGAATTTTGTCCCGCAGGAGTTCTTTTACATGCCAGTAAATCTACTGACATGAGCCTGTCGCATTTAAGCACACTTAAATGCCATCGACCTGGCCCGGGATCGAACCCGCAACCTTGGGCGTAGAAGGCCAGCGCTATACCAACTCGCCAACCAGGTCGACACTCCTAACAATGATCGCAAGAAACGCATTTGGGCGACAACAAGTTTATGAGAGTTTCTATTATTTAAAATCCAAATTTCACTTCCGTATTTGAGAGCAGATTTTGATGTAATGTTTTGTAATCTTAATTTAGTGTCTGTCATCATCTATTTACTAAAATGTCTTTGTATTATACCGTTCAATTTATTATATTTTTGTAACTTAATATCAATATCACTCTTATGTCCTGCAAATACACTTCCTAAGTATGAAAAGTCAGACTCTTGTTCTATAATTTGCCATCAATTTCAATTTTCACCCGTTGTATATTTTTTCCGTCCCGGGCCGTGGCGTCACGGTCTAAGGCATCCTGCCTAGGGCTCGCGCTACGGAATGCGCGCTGGTTCGAGTCCTCATGGGGGAAGAAATTTTCTCATGAAATTTCGGCCAGTGTATGGGACCGGTGCCCACCCAACACCGTGATGCACTTGGGGAGCTACGATAGGTAGCGAAATCCGGTTGCGAATGCTAGCTATAACGGCTGGGGGGGATCATTGTGCTAACCACACGATACCTCCATTCTGGTTGGATGATCGTCCACCTCTGCTTCGGCATGTGGGCGCGAGGCCAGCAGCCGGTTGGTCGGTCTAGGCCCTTCACGAGCTGTAGCGCCACGAATTATTATTATTATTATTATTATTATTATTATTATTATTATTATTATTATTATTATTATTACTAGCCGTACCCGTGCGCTCCGCTGCACCCGTTAGAAATAAATATAAAGTAATTACATAATTAAAATAGGACATTCGTGTTTGATAGAAGGATAAATCGCTTAATATGTTACTTAATTTAAATTGCATCCAAATAATTAAAATGCGATCATTGTGGTCCAGAGACCACTCATTGGTGCAATGACAATTCCTTTAACATGTTTCTAATTTTTATTACATGCAACCATAGTTTAATGAACATTGACATCATTTAGATTTAATGTGTATACTTTATTTTACTTGTTATAGGTTTCCATTGAATTATGGTAATAACTTAATTTTAACCCTTGTTTTCTACGTATTCAGTAAATGGCGTTTGGCCCACTATGGTTCTGAACCCTTCAAATAACTTAAATTATACTATATAATATTACATATTATATTATAGCATTATGTCCATCTAGAGAAACTACATTTTTCAATGGTGAAATAATAATTAATTATACAAATCGATTAATTTAGCTTCCGATATTACTTCATACAAACACAGAAACATTCTCTATAGGCTATCTTTCATAGCTTTCGATTGTTGCTGTCCAAGGTCCCTTATAGACGAAGTCATTTGGTTTTTATTTCATTATACGGCCTTATATGACAGTTATTTCAATTTTAAAACTCATTTATCTCATTAAATATCAGTCCTATCAAACTTTTTCAAGGAATAAAACTTATCGCAAATTATTTTTAAAGAAACTTTTGTTATGTAACATTTTTCACAAAAATCAATAATGAGCGAGATATTTCGATTTATTTAATTCGGGCCCCCTTATAGCCCCCCTTTTAAATAATGTATTTTGAATGCCATATAGCTAAAATCTAAGTTACAACGAACATAATTTATATTCCAATTTCCATCGAAGTCCGTTCATCCATTATCGCGTGAAAAGGTAACAAACATAAGACAGACAGACATACAAACAAAAATAAAAAAAAAAAGCGATTTTCGGTTTCAGGGTGGTTAATTATATATGTTAGGACCAATTATTTTTGGAAAATCGAAAATTACCAGAAAAATTTCGGCTACAGATTTATTATTAGTATAGATTATATTTTTTCCACACATTGCCATTGTTTTGAATTTTGATGTAGAGATTTTCATATCATATTTGCTAGCGATTTTTAATTATTATTTTTATTATAATAATTAAAATCTGTAGTACTTACAGTATAGCTATTTACATAAGAAATACTATATACAGAACAAAGCATTGACAAACATGCCGCCCTGGAACCTTACTGATGTAATTTGTAGAGTGTATTGATATTCGAAGTTAACATGGTAGGATGGTATGTCCTAAAAACTTCAAGTAAATGACCTCGCTCCCAACTGAAGCCGAGTTTACCGGGTCTGCTTTAGAGACTTTGTAGAATTCCTGATTATTATGAAAACTCTTGGACTTGGGACACATTGTTTACCTCGCTGTTGCCTCATGGACATTGCTTAATGTGAAGCCCAATGCCTACACCTTGATTCGAAGCAGAGGGCATTAAATGATACATCAAGTGGAGGAATTAAAAAGCCGGAGGCTGATGAATGACTGCGATGCGGCCCGCGATAGGCTCGGCCCCTGGATCTAGACAACTTGAAACACGACCTGCTCTGCGGGACCACCGACCGGGAAACAAGGAAGGATATCAGCTCTCGGAATCGTCTCAGCGATTATCAACACGTTTCCGCGCCAAATAAATTCTTCCAGATATCATCATATGAATCTCGAGAGAAAAATAATGTCTTCATTTTGGGATGAGACGTTATAAATGTACTCTCCACATAGGGACGCAGGAGGCTTTATGTCGGTTCTCCGCGGCGAAATGCTCATGTTGCTAGGGTCAGGGGCACAGATGAGAGAACACAAAGCCACGTTCATCTTCACGATGACACTTCGTTTAGGCGTTAACCGACAATGAAACAATACACTGTCTTATTACTTTCTTCTTATTTCAAGTATAGCAGTTGGATCGAGATTCAGACCCTTAGAAGAGCGGTGAAATTTTAGGGGCGGTCACATTATAAACATTTAAACTGACTATTACACTTTTACTACGTCATTCTACTTTTGACCAATAAAACGGTACGAAAGGACGTCTTTCAACTAATCATGGCTGCTTATCGTACAATTTTATCGCGTCCCTATCATTTGTTTAATTTTATCGCGTCCCTAGCATTTGTTTATTTTTATCACTAACCTAGCATTTGTTTCTTTGTTTGCCAACATTGCAAACTGCACTGGTCTGGACGTCAAAAAACTGAAAATTACAAACCATTCTAGTTGATGCACAGCACTTTCAAATATGACTCACATTGGCATTCAAGAACAAGAATTAATAAAGATCACTGGTCATAGCTATGCATCTTCCCTGAAACCCTATTTAAAAATAAATGAAAAGCACCATTCGGAAATCGTGAATAAGTTGAGGAATACACCATGTATATCAACGAGTTCCACTTCTTTTACGCACACGTCTAATATAACATCAACTGTACCACCAACCACTAAAACATTCAAATTTTAAAATCGTACTATCAATAATTATTCCTTTTAAACTTATTATTGTTTATTTTTTATTTCATCATCGTTAATTAAAACTTTCCTTGTTTATTTCATCATCCCTAATTAAAACTTTTCTAACACTTGTTTATATTATTTAGGTTATAGCTTCTGCTATATTATATTATGAATAGTCACGTATCAGAGATTGTGTAATACTAAGATTTATTGAAAATCATCTGTCAAGTGACATTGATTACTAGGATCCGGATAATTGAAGTGGAATGCAACTTTTTAATAAAAATGAAACTGAATCAACAAAGCCTTCTTGACTAGTAACCGTCCACAGAGTTCAATGAAGATTCCATAGTTGTCACAACTGATAACAAAAAAAAAAAAATACAGCTAAACCACCGCCGTCTGGATCCAGAGCTATCCTCTCAGGCTAAGCATAACACACTACTGACATCTAGCGTAATATTTTAGAGATTATACAATAATGCATTTGAAGACAGTTGTATTTTCGTAAGTTAATTAATATTTTATTGTATTGGAGTACTTCGTTACTTCTAATCTTTATATACTTTCTTCTAATCGTGTAATAGTCAATTAAATCCCACTCGAGTTTTGATTTTCTCTAGATAAATCAAAACCTCTAGTGAGATTATTGTTGAAAAAATGCGCTAGACACAGGAACGCGGTTTTCAGCACATTGTTCCTCAACTCTTAGACCACAGCCATGGCTTTAAACCGCGTTTGGATTTATAAAACAAGGTCTTGAACAATCTATAAAATATATTACGTTATAAATGAGTTCTTTAGAAAAAAAATTAGGATAAGTTGTTTTATATTTTTTGTATCAGTTACTTTTAATTGGTTTAAGTGGGCCTAAATAATTGTATTACACTGGGTGTTCATTTCAAAGTGTGTCATGACGTCACTGTTGTTGGGTCACCGATTTGAAGCGAGTTTCAGCTTATATGTCAGAGAAGTTGCCTATTATTTAAGGCGTTCTTCAATCTGAACTTGAGAACGTGTACGGTATAACTTCAACGTCGTAGCAACAGATGGCGGTCTGTACGGTCTGTGTGCTACCATAACCTCTTTCGAACTGTGTTTTGCGCCGGCAAGTCGTACGCAGGGTATTTGTTATCATCGGTTGCGTACGGTAACATTCCACAACACAAATCAAATGCTCCGTGTCCATGTTGACCGTCGAAGTTAATGTCAACAAATACGTAAGTAATCGTCTTAACCCTCTCCCCATATCCCGACAGTACGTATTTCCAAACAGTTCACATTCCTGCCACTACCGGCGTTACCGTACGTATCGGTACGTACTCTTCAGAATGAACGCCGTACTTTCTAGGCAACTTCTCTGCCTCATAGGTTATACACCTCTGCGGAAGTGTAGGAAGATTGAATTCTCTAGGCTCATCCACTAGCCACATGACGGCATACAGCGAGCCAGCGAACTGAACACCCAGTATATACCATAGTCACACGTTAGTACCTGAATGAAATATTTTGGAAGTCTACTTTTTGCCTGTCGAAAGAGAGATGTTATTAGATAATAAGCCCTATAAATGTTGCATAGTGTAAGAAAACATAGCACTCTTAAATCATAAAGGACCAAATAATTAAGAAATGGTTGAGATAATGGGTACAAGTAATGTATTTTTAAAGTACAAGATATGAGCTTTCATATGCTAGAAAGTCTTTTTTTTTAATTCTGAAGAGAACAGGCATTTCAAGGACTAATGTACAAGTCCTACAGTACCTTATACAACTCTTTTTTTACTTGTGCCTTATGCGCGAAGAATAGAGAAGCGGAAGAATTCATAAAATATTAATCTGCTTGCTGAAGTCAAGGAAATGTTGATACAAGTACGTTCTTCCTGCGTTAAAAACAGAAAATAGAATATTTCGAAGTAAGAACTTCGTAAGAAGCCATCATATTCATTCCTGTAAGCTCTGTTGACGTTCCAGGGATTGTGTGTGTTAGCATCCTGGTTAAACATTTCTCCTTCAATATCTGTAGAGATTCTCATGCTGTATTTATCCCAGTTTTCCTCCCAGAATCCTCGGTACAGCTTAGCGGGGTTAAAATAATAAAAAAATAAAAGAAGGAAATACCAAAACTTGGAATAGAGCCAAATTTAAATAGCGGAAGGGGAGGCCCTGCGTAGATGGCTGGATGACTTGATGGGTTTAGTGGGGGATGCTGGAAAGATGAACACTCACCCTTCTCTTTTCTCCCCTTCAAAAAAATGAAAGATACGATGAAAAACACCAAGGAAACATAGAATTACAGGAAGAAAAGAACAAGATGAGAAAGTTACGGGACAAAAAATACGATGGAAGTTGTTCTCGCTAGGGAGTCAGTATCGTAGTTTTGATTACAGCGATGGCCATTTCCATTACTTTGATTGCCAAGAATAATCCTCGTAGTGGAGCGGAAAATAGTAGTCTAATATTATTGTTGCTGAGTCTCCAAAATTTATAAATAATTCTATTGTAATTGAGTTACTATGTTAAACTGATTAACAATAACAATAAAATATGTTTACAGTCTTTTAATAGTACATTATGCAACGAGCCTATAATGATAGTAATTAAGACGCGAGGATGTTTATGAAACGAGCGCAAGCGAGTTTCATAATTTTCATACGAGCGTCTTAATTACCATTACAGGCAACTTGTTATGCTCGACCATATTTCTAACTTGAAATTATTCATAAGTTTTCATGTTATTCTTATGTAACTGAGCGAACTGACCTTGTGCAATCTCTTAAATTGTGAGATGTGCGCAGACGCGAAAGTATTGATTTTTTCCGGGCAACGAATGTCGATGACTTTGATATAATCTAGAAAGTAAGATAAACGTTAAACTTGATATAACCTTGAAATTGAATTCGACATTGAAAAACGAGATGACAAATTGAATTTATTTGAATATTATTTACAATTAACGCTAATTATTATAGTAACAGAACATAACCTTCTGTGACAGTATTGGATTTCCAGCCTGCGTGACGTTTTGCTAGTTGTCTTTCGATTGCATATCCTAGAATAATCGAAAACCTGAACTTTAATGAATAGGTGTACTTTAATGACATGCAGTAAAGGACTGCTACCAGGTGTATAATTACTACATTTCGGTATGGTCGAGCATAAAAATATTTACAATTCATGTTGGATAACGGTCGGCTAAGCTCCTTATTAATGATATATATATATATATATATATATATATATATATATATATATATATAAATTCAAATGTTTATTCTATTCTATGGCTTAGACACTAATAATTATATAAAACAAACGAACAAGATGTATAAAACAAACAATTTATGTTTTACATCTTGCTAAGTTCTAGTACTAACGTTTTCACCCTCATGGGGCATCTTCACGAAATATCTATCTAAAATCAATTACAAAAAACTTAACTTCATATTGGGAATAACATTGATCATAATAAAAGATAATATAAGAAATGTAAACATGGTGACAAATACTAATCATAAAATGTATTAAAAATTATCTTTTCAAACATTAAAAATCATCGTAAGCTTGCGTAACTGTGAATATACTAGGGATCTTGATACATAGTAATGGCACACAAAGTTAAATCTTAATACATTGATATCTTAAGTACATTGTACTATTACCAACAAACTTCTTTGATAATGATGGAGAAAACTCTGTAAAACAATGTGTGTCAGTGTGCTGACTATTAATGAATATTAAAATCAATGATTAGTTAAGAAATACATAAACCTGATATTACTGAATGTTGAGTCGTAAAAGCAAAAGCTGTGAATTAGTCAATTCTGCTGGAGCAAGTAATTTATTCTTATTAACTGCCTTGTGCTCGATTATCTGAAAACAAGTGTTTATTATTTGTGATGGATAATTGGAGGAAACTATTAAATAGAATACCATATGACAATTGAAGGGCTGGGTGCAAGAAGGGCATTTTAGAGGATGTGCCCTTTTTGAGTAAAACACTTCATTGTATTCTCTGATATGTTATGCATATGATCACCAGTTGTAGTTCAATACTGTGTTCATAGAGGTCAGGAGTACCCAAAACGTAAATGCGTGCATAGGTAACATTATGATGGTTTGAATTTTCAACATCAATTTTCTCAAAACTTGCATTTGAGATAAATGCTTTGGCTGGACAGTAGCTGTTTGTTTTATAAAAACCACTGAAAATTTCAACTCCTATAACATAGGCTTATGGTGTTTTTCCCCCTAACATATTCATTCTGTCACTCGTTATTACTGTAGATTAATTAATTAATTAATTATTATTTTGCTTACAATTGTAACATAAAATATAATATATACAGAAAAGCTTTGGCTCGCCCCTGAAAGAGTAGAACTCGTGCTCAGGGGCGGATTCCTTAATTGAAATTAATAATTATACAATACAATTTGTCTTATGTCTACTGTGCAATTATAGTATATAAATTTGAATTTACAATTTTTCAGTTTTTATAAAATCCATACATAACTTTTTAAATTTAATACTAGAACTATTAGAATTGACAAGATTAGGATATTTAAATATAAATTTGTTATATATTCTTGGGCCTAAATTACTACTATGATTAAGTACTGTAACAGTGTTGCATTTTGGTTCAAACAATCTTAAAGAATTCATACCTTTTGTTTCATAACTATGAGAATATAATTCAAAATTATTTCGATTTTTATGTATGAATTTTATTAATACAATATAATAAATTTGTCTTACATTAAAGTCTAGAAACAAATTTTGAGATGGAAAATCAATAGGTTTATGAAGACATATTTTAATTATTTTCTTCTGTGATAAATAAAGGGGATTAAAACTGGATTTAAATGAGCTACCCCGTCCTATAATTCCATACATAATTACCGATTGAAATAAAGTTAAATATATTGTACGTAATAAACTTATTGACAAGTAATTGCAATGATGTATAATTTTTCCTGTAGTTGTATTGTATTTCTGGTGATATGGAAGAGAAGGCCTGATGGCTGGCCTTAACTCCACCAGAGTAAATAAATAAATAAATAAATAATTAAATAAATAAACAACTAATTTAGTAGATGGCCGCTGCAATACGCTCACCACATGCGTAATACCTGAAATTTTCATTTTTTGGAGTATGATCCTTTTTTAAAAAATCTTCAGTTATTTCCATTAAATTATTTTAAGAACAAAAACTTATTTAGGCCAATATTTACGCCAGAACCTTTGGTTACAATACAAGTTTTTCTTTACGTAAGCTTCCCTACGGAGATTCTCTTGGTACACAACTTGGACACTTGGTGATTTTGAAGATTTCTCATAATAATTTGATATTGGTAGTTTTCCATTCGAAATTACGAATAAAATTTACACGCGAATGTAACGAAAACACCGCAGCATTGGTTTGCTGTTTAATGTGTGGTAAAACAAAAACAGATGCCGAAAATGCTCGTACATCACGTGGATTATGCTGACAGCATGGCGGCCTCCACGGCGTGTGAGGAGATTATTCGGTTGCGTCCTGTCAGTTGCCTCACCCATCCGTGTCATTGTAGCGATTATTCCTGAAAATATTAATTATGCCAGCCCTGCATTCAAACTGGCTTACAAGTTAAAAGTCGGGATACACTGCGAATCAACAATGATCCTCTCGATAACGCCAGAGTCCCGCTAAATCCAGCTTCAAAACAGAAATAATCTGTGGACCGTGTTGCAGGATAATGCTGGACACATTTACTGCAAAAAATGCTAAGAGGCTATAGCCTAACACCAGTGAGATTCGTGGCATTTGCTGTTAGTGCGTATATGTACAATGCTGTGGAAAATTACATTATTATTTAGTATTCATTCAAAACTATTAACAAATAAGTACACAGGTGCATAGCTCTCCTATATGCATATAGGTCTGTTTATGTAGGATTACATATGTGTGTGATCACCTGTCGACAGGTGCATAGCTTTTCTGTGCTGCATGTTGTTACGTACAACTGCGTTTAGGTGCAAAAGTGTCGGCCTTCTGTTGCACTGACAAACCTGGATGAACGACAGTCCTCATTTCCTCTTGATTCTCCTTGTTCGCCTCTTATTATTTTTGTGTTCTTGTTCTTCTTAAATTCCCCCTGTTCTCCTTTTCTTCCTCTTCTTATAGTTACACTTCGCCTATTTATTAGAATGACATTGAGTCTAAAGAAAGCAGCAAAACAATACAACGTGGTCTGTTGTGACGAAAATCCAAGTCCCCGCATACCGGTAAGACATATGAAGAGTTCGCGGGAAAAACGATGAATGTCACATTTCTGTTAAGGATTAGATAATGATCTAATTGAGTCTATAACTGCAAGATGTAGTGCTGTTTCTATAGAAAATAAAGGAAAGGATTACTGTATTCGTGATGATAATTCTCCTTTTTACCATTTTTCATAAGAACAACATTAAATTTCGCAGTGATCCATTGAATTAGACAATGACATCAACCTTAAGAAAACTGTGACATTCATCGTTTTTCCCGCGAACTCTTCATATGTTACAAACACGTTCATGTCTGAATATTTCTGAAAAAGTGAATATTATTTAACGCCTTGAAGACGGCGAAAATATTAAGGATATTGCTGGACAGTTTAAGGTAATATATCTTTATTTATTTATTTACTTATTTCTTTGTTTTTATTTATTAATTTCTTCCTGTATTTATTTCTTTCTTTCTTTATTTCTTTCTTTCTTTCTTTCTTTCTTTCTTTCATTGAATGTACAGTTGAAAATAAGATATAGGCTAATTACAAAATTTATTTAGGCAGTGTCATAGCACGAGGGCACTACCCCTAAAGCCGCCCCTGGTGTACACAGACAGATGGCATGACTAGAACCACTTTTTCTATATCAATGATGGTGTAAATGTATAGTCTACTTCCCCGAAAATTTTAAAATTTAGCTTTTTTTTTAGCATTAGAATCAGAAAATAAAAGGAGAGAAATTTTATGTGGTGCTTGTTTCTTGTTCGTGGATCCCACACATACTTTTCCGTTGCGTAATTTGTTTCTTGGATTTACGTAAGTTTCCGAGTTCGTAATTATTGTGTAGTAAAAGAATCTCTTCCGCCGCTAATCCTAACGCAGCACTGCCCTGCATAAAAAGCGGAGTATAAACAAGGCATCTTCAACCATACATCAAGCCCCACATTCGGTTTCAGAAGTCGCCCATGTGCGGATCTGTTTAGTATGCGCGGTGCTGGATGGTGGCGGGTCCCGGGTAATACTCTGTGTAGTGGAATGGTAGTAAAGGGGCTCAGAGACTGCGTGGATAGCTACAAGGTGCCTCGAAAATAAACTACACCATTTAGCACACTGACATTTATATTCCGTTAGCAACGCAGTTATATCATATACGTAGTAGAGTCAATAATATTGTACAATGCTGCTATTGTAAATGTATCAGTCTTTTGAGGAACCCCATAACTCAGATTTTAACAAAATTAAGTTTATTGTTATAGGGAAACAACTTACAAAACTCCGTTGATCTGCGCATGCGTCAATCTTAAAGAGTGATACAATATACTATTCACCTCCTAATTGTCAGCCAATAGTAGCGCGTGCTGATAGCAGTGATGCGTCAGATGACTTGTCAATCTGTAGCGACAATGGTTTAGATTAATGGAGGGAACTCCAGACTCCACCTTCAGCACAGCGGCAAGGTTTAGTAACCTCCTACAACGGAGTTTTGCCAATTGTAGGCCTATAATTCCTTTTCTATAGGGATAGATATACCATTTTGTATAAAAGTACTACAAGTCAAATGGTATTTCTTTTGTAACATGTGTGCTTGAAAATTAAGTTCATGGAGAAGACCCATAAGTCAGTGACAAGGCTGACACAGAAAGAACAAAACTATAGCCTAAGCTGTTGCTTTTGGTAAATTAATTATTTTGTCTCTGAATCTTGGATTTGTTAGAATGATGTTGTCTTTTGTGTAATGTATTTTGTGTTAGATTTTTTCATGCAGAGCTTTATTATGCCTTTAGTGACATTTCATACAGGTTAGAGTAACATTTGTTCACATGAAGCAAAAATTATGAAATCAGCTTCTAAACTCCTTTTGAGAATCAAATTCGTATTGTTTTTTAACCAAATTTTCAATTATTTCATGAAATAAATAGATTGTTTTGTTAAATCTTTACCGGATTTTGAGAAACCCCGTAAGTCAAACATTTTCAAACATGAATATTGAGTTATATTCTAGTTTTAAAATATTTTTTTGCATACAGAATTATTTGTTATGTTTTTACCAACATTTCCCACTTCAAATATTTCAGTTCTTAGCTCATGCATTTCTTTTAAACAGTTGTTTTGTGTTTCTCCAAAACTCTGCATTTCCTGATTCAGAAAACCGATTCAAATGTATTTGGGATGTAATTGTGCCAGTTGCTTCAAAGCAAGCTACTTTGCTGTCACTCTTCCTTCTATGCTACCTTAGTTACTTACTTACTTACTTACTTACTTACTTACTTACTTACTTACTTACTGGCTTTTAAGAAACTAGGATGTTCATTCCCGCCCTCACATAAGCCCGCCATCGGTCCCTATCCTGAGCAAGATTAATCCAGTCTCTATCATCATAGCCCACCTCCCTCAGATCCATTTTAATATTATCTTCTCATCGACGTCTCGGCCTCCCCAAAGGTCTTCTTCCCTCCGGCCTCCCAACTAACACCCTATATGCATTTCTGAATTCGTCCATACGTGCTACATGTCCTGCCCATCTCAAACGTCTGGATTTAATGTTCCTAATTATGTCAGGTGAAGAATAAAATGCGTGCAGTTCTGTGTTGTGTAACTTTCTCCATTCTCCTGTAACTTCATCCCTTTTAGCCCCAAATATTTTCTTAAGCACCTTATTCTCAAACACCCTTAACCTATGTTCCTCTCTCAAAGTGAGAGTCCAAGCTTCACAACCATAAAGAACAACCGGTAATATAACTGTTTTATAAATTCTAACTTTCAGATTTCTTGACAGCAGACTGGATGATGAAAGCTTCTCGACCGAATAATAACAGGCATTTCCCATATTTATTCTGTGTTTAATTTCCTCCCGAGTATCATTTATATTTGTTACTGTTGCTCCCAGGTATTTAAATTTTTCCACCTCTTCAAAAGATAAATTTCCAATTTTTATATTTCCAATTCGTACAATATTCTCGTCACGAGACATAATCATATACTTTGTCTTTTCGGGATTTACTTCCAAACCTATCTCTTTACTTGCTTCAAGTAAAATTCCCATGTTTTCCCTAATCGTTTGTGGATTTTCTTGTACCTGCTATGCTACCACTTCTACTATTTCTACTGCTCCTACTATTTGTACTACTAGCTACTACTAGAGCTACTACAGTTACTACTACTGATACTACTACTACTGATACTGCCACTAATGCTATGCTGCTACTACTATTACTGCTCCTTCTAGCTAGCTACTGCTACTAACACTGCCACTGCTACCACTTCGTGTAGTAACGTTAATTTCTCCAATAAATACAGAGATAAATTAAATAGAATAGGAACATTGCGCCAAAAATACCCCTTTATTTAAGACTAGGAATAAAGTTTGGAAACAAGAAGAAGGAATTGAAGGTGAAATTTGAATGCTGTGCAAAGGGAGAGAATAGTATATAAGATAAAGGAAAGAGGGTGGAAGTGAAAACAAGGAACTTCTAGGTGAGAAAACTAGTTATGTTTGCTATAGGGGGAGAGAATTTGATGGAGTTGGTACAATAAACAAGAAGATTGTAGTCAAACAAAGAAGACAGTTGGCTTATTACATCGTGTACAGTGCATGCAGTTGCTAAATATTCAGATCTTTTCTAATTAACTCCCCGCGCAAGCACCATGCGTGCTAAACATAGCAGCTAGCAGTCTGCTTTCATTTCCGAGTCCGCTTTGCGGGGTTTTCTTAGTCCTGTGGGGATTTGCTCTCAGCATATATTTTTTACTTTGACATTTGACGTAAAAATTTGATGCTCTCGTGAATTTATATTGGCACGAATAATTACTACTTAACGATAAACACAATTTGCCAAGTTAATAAGGTAAACAGGGGTAAGCGGAATCTATAAATTTAATAGTTCAACTTTTGCAATTAATAACTTGCTGAATTCAGATTAAAGTTTATCTAAAATTTGAACAGGTGGTCATCAATACTTCACCTATGATGAAAACGAAAACAAGTCACATTATTAAGTTGAGATCCATGAACGCAAAACATATTTGTCGGCCCATAGGTAACACTTGCCCCCAGTACTGAGGCAGCAAAGATCAGAATTCGTCTTGTGGTAAGTGAATATGAAAAAGCATTACATTCTGTATAGAATGAGAGTTTTATATTTTGATATTTAATACAGTACAAATATTTAAATGACAAAATGACACAAACTAAATAGAAAGCATTCTTTATGTTCCTAAGAACTTTTGCTTAAGACAAATTGAAAAAATCAAAAGATACTGTAAAATGAGAATTTTATGTTTTGGGCATTTAGTACACTACATATATTTAACTACAAAATGACACACAAACTAAATAAAAAGCATGCTTTATGTTTCTAAGAACTTTTGCTTAAGACAAATTAAAAGAATTAGAAGATACATAGAATGAGAATTTTATGTTTTGGGCATTTAATACACTGCAAATATTTAAATGACAAAAATGACACACAAACTATATAAAAACGATATTTTATGTTCCTAAGAACTTTTGCTTACGACAAATTGAAAGAATCAAAAGTCACATAGAATGAGAATTTTATCCTTTGGACATTTAATACACTGCAATTATTTAAATAACGAAATGACACACAAATTACATAAAAATCATTCTTTATGTTCCTAAGAACTTTTGCTTAAGACAAATTGAAAGAATCAAAAGTCACATAGAATGAGAATTTTATCCTTTGGACATTTAATACACTGCAAATATTTAAATAACGAAATGACACACACATTACATAAAAATCATTCTTTATGTTCCTAAGAACTTTTGCTTAAGACAAATTGAAAGAATCAAAAGTCACATAGAATGAGAATTTTATGATTTTGGCATTTAATTTGGCAAATATTTAAATGACAATAAGACACACAAACTAAATAAAAAGCATTCTTTATGTTCCTAAGAACTTTTACTTAAGACAAATTGAAAGAATCAAAAGTCACATAAAACGAGAATTTTATGATTTTGGCATTTAATACACTGCAAATATTTAAATGACAATATGATACACAAACATTAATAAAAAAAACATTCTTTATCTTCCTAAGAACATTTGCTTAAGCCAAATTGAAAGAATCAAAAGGCACATAGAATCAGAATTTTATATTTTTGGCGAGAAAATATTTTCACTCAAGAATATATGCGAAGTAGCTTCTAGTAGCATGAATATTCGATAGTTGGCGCCACTTGACAAACTCGCCTTTTTGCGTTTAATGACATGAATTAAACTTGCTCCAAAAATTACACTTACCCTGGTACACCTTAACGGATAAAACATTTATGATCTAACAAGGAAATTGTTGATGAGCTCATGTCGAACTTCCTCTCAGGCTCTGCACATTGTTAGATCCGAAATTAAAGCTTGAATAAGAGTTGTTTTATTGTCATATTGTGCTGTGAGGCACTATTTCGCGAGGACACCAGATCTTAATGTAACACAAACCGTGCAACGTTTTATTGCTTGAGTCTCTTATAAAACATTTACAGACTAAAATCATTGCAAAATATGTTAAAAACATTTACACACCAAAATCTCTGCAAAAGATGTTCAAAAATATCTCCATTCACCTGTACACAAAGATTGCATCGGCGGAACATGGATTGTCTAATGCGGTGAAAGACTTAAAGATTATCGTTTATTTCCCCTGCTGCAGCAAATATCCGGTCCACCAGGTCATCTTTCGATTCAATTGGGGTTGCGTAAACAAGATTACGCATCTGTCCCCACACAAACAAGCCATAGGGGTCAAATCAGGAGATGAAGGAAGCCGAAGTACAGGACCGTCTCTGCCAATCCACTTCCCTGGAAATTGTTCAAATAGTCACACACACGATGTGAATTTGTAGAGTAGTCATGAACTTAAGAACGCACACATCCTCTGCCGGTTTAATAAAGCACTGCACTGGGTCAAGACGGACAACAAAATGTGAATTTGTAGAGCAGTCATGAACTGAAGAACGGACACGTCCTCTGCCAGTTTAGTAAAGTCTCTGAAGAAAACATAATATAAGAGAAAACCGTTTGTTTTGGTGTCCCATACAATTTCCCAGAGTTTGTCGGTTTAATTAGTTTTCACCCTGTATAAATTTCGTTTTGTATACGTCTACCTGGATAAAATTTTCCATTATTATCAACAGTAATCTAACTAGAGGTTTTGATTTATCTAGAGAAAATCAAAACTCGAGTGGGATTTAATTGATTATTACACGATTAGAAGAAAGTATATGAAGATTAAAAGAAATAAAGTACTCTAATGCAATAAAATATTAATAGACTTACTGAAATTGTGTTTCACTAATGTTAGCTTCAACAAAACGTTTGGACTGAGCCGTCATTTACAGTTGACTATATATGCGGTAAACAAATGACGATCGCAAAGCATGTTTTATAGTACCGTAAAGAATTTGCAGTTTGAAATGTTGGCAAACAAAGAAACAAATGGTAGGGAGGTATAAAATAGGAAAAAACATATAAAGAAGAGAAGAAATAAAGTACTCTTAATGCAATAAAATAGGTATTAATTAACTTACTAAAATCCTATTTCACTAATGTTACCTTCACCAAAATGTTTGAACGGAGCCGCCATTGTCAGTCGACTCTCTATGCGGGAAACAAATTACGATCGCAAAGCATGTTTTATAGTACCGTGAAGAATGTGCAGTTTGAAGTGATGGCAAAGAAGGAAACAAATGCTAGGGTAGTGATAAAAACAAACAAATGCTAGGGAAGCGATAAAATTAAATAAATGCTAAGGAAGCGATAAAATTGTGCTATAAGCAGCTATGATTGGTTGAAGACGTCCTTTCGTACCGTTTTATTGGTCAAAAGTAGTATGACGTAGTAAAAGTGTAATAGTCTTTGTAATTTTTATTCTTTTCATATTATTGTATTAATAGACTATCCATTGTGCTAGGCTGTTATTGGCTAACCGCTGCAATAGTATTAGTAGTAGTAGTAGTGGTAGTGGTAGTGGTAACGGTAGTGGTAGTGGTAGTAGTAGTAGTAGTAGTAGTAGTAGTAGTAGTAGTAGTAGTAGTAGTAGTAGTAGTAGTAGTAGTAGTCCTTAAAATGTTAAATTCATGTGTCTCCACACATATGTATCAAAAGTTTCATGGTCTCATGCAGAGAAACATAAGTTTGTTAATTTATTCTCGTAAGTTTGTTAGTTTATAACTACGAAATGGGAAAAACTTTCGTTTCAGGCGACAAAAATGCGATTTGTATAAATGTTAATAAAATCTATAAATTCCAACCGATTGTGCTAATTCTTTCAAATAGTGTTAAACTCGTGTGTCTTATAATAATAATAATAATAATAATAATAATAATAATAATAATAATAATAATAATAATAATAATAATAATAAAAAAAATAATAATAATAATAAAAATAATAATAATGATAATAATAATAAAAATAATAATAATGATAATAATAATAATAATATTATTATTATTATTATTATTATTATTATTATTATTATTATTATTATTATTATGTGGGGTTTTATGTAGCCTGAATATACTGTGTGTTTTCCTTATACAGTATAACCAATTTTATTATAGCAGCTGAGTTACTTGAATCGTTGTCGATACAAGCATACGGACTTATTACCAGATCGGCCGAGCAGGGAACTAGAAGACGCTGTCTTTTATGAAACTTTGATACGGATATGCCATTGGCCGCTTTGAATGTGTCCCTCAAGGGCGCCCATTCCTTTCAGAGCCCCGTTCCTGAGATTTGTACCTCGGCCATCGAGTGGATGCGACGTCCATTATAGTTCTCCAGCCTTTTCTTCTTCCACTCCCAAACTGCCGAACTTGAGCCATTTCGAGCAATGCCTTACAAATGCGGACTCCTTATTTCTGGATGCTGGACGCTTGGAGATTGAATTTTGTCTTGCTACCGTATTCTGAGGCGCTGCTTCGGTTTTCTAGGCCATACAACTTATTTCAGATCTTGGAACTTGTGACTAAGAATTATATTATTGACATTTTTCTTTAGAAACTCCCGTTTCCTCTCTAAGAATTAATAGACTATTACATTCGAACCTAATGCATATAAAATAAGACTCTAATAATAATAATAATAATAATAATAATAATAATAATAATAATAATAATAATAGTAATAATAATAATCATAATAATAATAATAATACTAATAATAATAATATTTGTTTATTTGTTCGTTCGTTTGTTTCTTTGTTTATTTATTTATTTATTTATTTACTTAATTATTTATTTAGTTACTTATTATTTATTTATATTTATTTATTTATTTATTTATTTATTTATTTATTTATTTATTTTTCACATTATAGTGTTCTTATAAGAAGAAGCAACTCAGTGGATTCAGAATTATACGTTCTACTAAAATGATATCAGTTTCTAGAGTTCATTTCTTACTTCTCATATTTTCATAGAGCTATCTTAGTCAATGTAAAGCTTGAACGAATACTGTAGTCTCATTCTATCTCAGCGAAACACTAAGACGTAAGTATTTTACGTGGAAACATTGCTGCTATGCGTCAAAGTACGCAGCTTCCGCCGTATTTTTCTTCAATTTCGAAAATAGATCATATTCTGAATGCCCTAAATCTGGCGAATATGGGAGAGGTCAATCAGTTCATAACAAACTCCAGCCAGGGACTTGTAAAGGTTGCATTGTTTTGTAATATTATCTTGTTCCAATTAATCTGTCATAACTCACTATCTTCACGATATAAAATTAAACGCAGGGCAATATTTTGTTGATCGATCATCATCATTATCACTATCATCATCATCATCATCATCCAAATAATTTAATTCCATTCTCATTCTTTTGAGAATATTTTAACATATAGTAGAGAATGACATGTAGCAAGATTTTTTAGTCACATCAATAATTCTAATCTTAATTCTATACATAATAAGAAGTTGTAATCCCCTGCTAGAAGGGAAGAGAACGAATGAAAGCATTTGAAATATGGATATGGAGAAGAATGAAATGTGTGAAGTGGACAGACAGAATAAGAAATGAAACTGTTGGAAAGAGTGGGTGAAGAAAGAATGATGCTAAAACTGATCAGGAAGAGGAAAAGGAATTGGTTGGGTCACTAGCTGAGAAGAAACTGCCTACTGAAGGATGCATTGGAAGGAATGGTGAACGGGAGAAGAGTTCGGGACAGAAGAAGATATCAGATCATAGACGACATTAAGATATGTGGATCCTGTGAGGAAACAGAGAGGAAGGCAGAAAATAGGAAAGTTTGGAGAAACCTGGGTTTGCAGTGAAAGAACTACCCTTGGGCAGGACACTAAATTTTAATAACTGTGTATTATATTTATAAATGGTTGAAATAATTTTAGTTTTGTCCTGTAAATGTGTAGAAATTTGGTGGGAACAAATGTAATATTGTAAAATTCCTTTGCAGAACGAAAAGTTACATTTGTTTACCAAAAGCACGCCTCGTGTGAAGTCAACCGTTAACGAAATAAGGTCTGACTTCATAACTGCCTCGGATCAACTCATAATCTAAGAATAGTCTGAGTTTAAAAGGAATACTAAGGGTCGATTTCTAAAACATGGACGAAATCATGGTTCCAAACCTCGGCTTTTAAACCGCGATCGAGGTCTGAATCTTTATGCGATTTCTAAAACGAAGTCGAGACGCGGCTTGAGAAGAAACCAAGATTTGTGGGTTATATATATGGCAACACAGCTAAGAATCGATTTTTATTCCTGTAAACAGTCGATATTAGAAAGAAATGAACATCGGGATTAATATTTTTATTGAATTGCAGTAAGTCACATTCTTTTGTTCTCAGCTAAGGTATTGTTAAGTTACATTTACTAATTTACAGAATATAATTATGTGCGTTTAAAATACTAGCATTACTTAGTACTTAATAGGGAACGATTTTTGTGTACCAGAATGATATTGAGCAAATAATCAGCACAAGTCGAGAGTTTATATTGTAATTTATCATTTGTTCATAACAAGTACCAACATTAACTACCTGAAAATCCGGTTCTAACGAACTGATAACCTAAATATTAACTGGATTAAAATATCAATTGAAACTAAAATGTAGTTTGGTTCTATTTTCATATATAATAAGCTAGTACTACGTGGAAAGCCCCATTAGCATAAAACTTAAAATAAGAAGATAAAATCACGTTCGCTTCATATTCTTGTAGGCCCACATGATTTTCGGGAATTAAATAAAATGTCCAAAACTACTGTAAAGACTAAGAATTAAGATATATCGCCTTATAGATATAAAGGTATAATTAATATAAAATATTATATCTTACTTCCTTCAAAGCAACAAGATGGTGTCAGCCCGCCGCCTCTTGCATTCCGTTGCAGATCATTATTTAGCATTCTTGCTAAATTTTGCGTTGATTCCTTCGAAAATTGAAATATTCGCCTGAAAATATCGTCGTTACATAGTTACAAAGGATTATTCCTGTCTCTCACCACTCTAATCCGGGAATTTAATACTTATAGACACAAATTTTCCTTTGATAAATATCCAGCTGATCTACTTCATCTTGTATGGGGCCTACATGAAGCCTGGTTTTAAACTACCCCAGCCGTGGTCTCTGCTTCAGACCATGGTTGTATTGTATTGTATTTATTAACATTCCATGGTATTCATACATGCATACAGCTAGAATATGGAACAAGTCAAAAAACTTAATACTATTATAAAATCTTAATTTATAGTCACAGTCTAGATGAAATATATACAGACGAGATTTACAATATAGTCTACTAGTACAACACATAGTTTTAGTATCAATTTCATGAAGTGTTATTGAATGTCATGAATTCACCTACAGAATAGAAGGCGTGAGAAATCAGGTACTTCTTTAATTTGGCCATAAATAATTTTATGTTTTGAGTTTCATTTTTTATATCGATAGGGAGGCTATTAAAAATGTTTACTGCCATATAACGCACTCCTTTCTGATAGCACGATAGACTTGCCAATGGAGTATGAAAGTCATTTTTTGGACGTGTATTTATGCTATGAACTGTTGAATTAGTTACAAAGTTTTCACGATTACATACGAGGAAGACTATTAATGAAAAGATATACTGACAAGCCATGGGCATTATTTGTAGTTTTTTGAAAATAGTCCTACACGACTCCATAGATTTTGCACCTACTGTTATTCTAATTACTCTTTTTTGTAATAGAAATATATTGTTACTATCTGTGGAATTTCCCCAGAATATTGTTCCAAAACTCATTACCGAGTGGAAGTATGCAAAGTATATTGTTTTTAAGGTATTGATATTTACTATCTTTTGCATAGATCTAATAGCAAAACAAGCTGAATTTAGTTTGGGGGTAATTTCTTTAATATGATTTTTCCAATTTAACACATTATCGATTTTTAAGCCAAGAAATTTGGTTGTTGTTGTTTCTAATATGGATCTGTTGTTAATTATTGCGCTAGAAATTTGCGACATTGAATTTGGACAGGATTTAAATTGAATTATGTTAGTTTTGTTACAATTTAATACTAATTTATTGACTGAGAACCAGTCACATATTTTGAAGAGAATTTCCTCTGTTGAAGATTGGAATGTGTTGGAGTTATTGGCTATAATTACTATACTTGTGTCATCTGCAAATAATATGGGATGACCTACATCTTTTATAAGGGGGCAAGATCATTTATAAACACTAGAAAAAGTAGGGGACCTAATATTGATCCTTGAGGAATTCCATTATTAATAGTTCCCCATGTCGATGTAGATTTCATAGTTGTATTGATTTCAACTTTCTGTTTCCTATCTATGAGATATTAGTGAAACCATTGGTGTGCAACACCTTTAATTCCATAATAATCTAATTTATCTAGCAGCATTTTATGATTTATACAGTCAAATGCTTTGGATAAATCACAGAAAATCCCTCCAACTTGTAAATTTTTATTTACTGCCTCCAGAATTTTGTCAGTTAAACTAAATGTTGCATTTTCTGTGCCTTTATTTTTCCTAAATCCAAATTGTTCTGGGACTAAAATGTTGTATCTTTCTAGATGATGATATAATCTTTTATACATTACTTTTTCAAAAATTTTGAAGAAGACTGGTTTCGAGCCATGGCTCAGAAAAAAGAAAAAAACCTCGTTTTGTAAATCCAAACGCGGTTTAAAGCCATGGTCGTGGTCTAGACCTCGTTTTAGAAATCGACCCTAGTAATTTAACCATCTATGGTGGTTTTGTGCGTAAGAATTATTATTAAACAAAATTGGTTATGATTACCGGTACATGACTTTTTTGAGAGTGTATCAGTCAGTATTAAATACAATTAATAACGAAGTAAGAACGTAATTAGTGTGAAATAGTATCACAGTCACAAATGTTACTGCCAGCAGTAAAGACGCGTGCAGGGTTTCCACGGACAGCACATGTACGGGTTCGCCTGTTATTGGTATCTGTTACGGAGAAGTTGTCAAAGTTGTCGCTGGAATCGCTCAGGGGGATTAAAGGTCTTACAACTGCGTGCCCGTAAACTGTTTGTGTGACACAGCCGGAGACCTTTGATAGTTGTAATTTTGGATTATGAACCGTAGATTACATACCTGCGAACAGAGAGGAAATGACTGAATTGCAGTGGCGTATCGCCTGAAAATTATATTACCTAATGATTTTGATGCCAGTGGTGGTTGGAGAGGCTTCCCACTGGAGTATTTCTTTTAGTGGTTTATTTTAAGACTCTTTATCAACATCTATGGTTATTTAGGGTCTAAATGTTATAAAAGTGATAATGCAAACGAAATGAATCCCGGGACCAACGCCAAAAGTTATCCAGCATTTTCTCTTAATAGGATGCGGGAAAACCCTGGAAAAAATCTCAACCAGGTAAATTGTAACAACCAGGATTTTAACCCTGGCCCGCTCGTTGCACGGTCAGGAATGCTAACCGTTACTCCACAACGGTGGACCCAGAGTATGAACATTTATATTTGTTTAATGTTATGAAAAGGTAGTAAACAAATCAATCATCAAACGCAAGCAAAAATTTATAATAAATGCACCGGTAGAACATTGTTTTTCGTAATTATTTCTTCAACACGTTAAAAGTGAAACGTTTTTCTTCATACCACTCGAGAAAAATTGTAACAAAAATAATTGCAACATTGCCTCTTACGCGCGTTGCCACCAGCAATAGGCCTACATTTGTTAGTTACAGCATTTCATTTGTTCTTCCATGACCCAGGTTATGCTTCTATCACAAAAATTGATGAAATAGAATGCGCAACCTGTATTTGTTATGTTAGCCGATCCATCATAACTTGTTTTTATATTTTAAGAGGTTCTGTGCATCGCAACATTTCCCGAAATTACAACATTGATCAAATGGAATGCCCAGCCTATCCTTATTATTCTGATTTGTTTTTAGATTTTAAGAGATTATGTGCATCGCCCATTTTCTGAAAGAACTACCCAGCCATCTTGGATGTCGTCTCTGTATAAACAATTCCAACAATATCGATTACAGATTTATTAATAAATGAATAATGTATTTTGATGCTTCTTTATTTCGGCCATTTATATTTTTATACAAGGGAACCGTGTTAACAGTTCCTGTACGTCCGTGACTTCGGTATCAGTTGGGTTATAGTTTTGAATTTTAATCTATATTCTTGTTCTCGATTATAACATAAGTTATAGCTTATAACATTTGCTGATGGTATGGCGTTGTTAGCAGAAGATTAGATGATACCAAGAGATATGCTGCTGGAACTAAATGATAGCTGTGAGCAGTTTGGAATGAAGATAAATGCCAACAAGACGAAGACCATTGTCATAGGAAGAAAAGTAAAGAAGTAAATGAGGCAAGTGGACAGCTTCAAATACTTGGGGTGTACTATAAGCAGTAACATGAGCTGCTGCCAGGAAGTTAAAAGGAGAATAGCAATGGCAAAGGAAACTTTTAATAGAAAAAAGAGCATCTTCTGCGGACCTATGGAAAAAGAACTAAAGAAGAGACTAGTGAAGTGCTTTGTATGGAGTGCGGGATTGTATGGGGCAGAAACATGAACATTACGACTAAGTGAACAGAAGCGAATAGAAGCGTTTGAAATGTGGATATGAAGAAGAATGGAACGTGTGAAATGGACAGACAGAATAAGAAATGGAACTGTGTTGGAAAGAGTGGCTGAAGAAAGAATGAAGTTGAAACTGATCAGGAAGAGGAAAGGGAATTGGTTGGATCACTGGCTAAGAAGAAACCGCCTTCTGAAAGTTGCACTGGAAGGAATGGTGAAAAGGATAAGAGTTCGGGGCAGAAGAAGATGATCAGATGATATACTACATTAAAATATATTGATCATGTACGGAGACTAAGAGGAAGGCAGAAAATAGGGAAGATTGGAGAAAGCTGGATTTGCATTGAAAGACCTGCCCTTAGGCAGAACACTATGAATGAATGATAGCTTAAATCAATATTGAAATTATTCAATTTGTTTCAATTTTTAATTTCCGATGCGTATTTTGCTCTGGATTGGTCTCTTCCTAATAGGCCATGGTCTTAGTTTCATTAATTATTGTTACTTACATATTAAGTACACTGGGAATTGATTAGGGTCTAAGAGATCGAATTTTCGTTTTTCCTCTTAAATATTCAGAAACCTTTGTTTAAGAAGTATGTGTGTTTTTCCCTTGATTTCGAACATTTTAAATGCTTAAAAATGAGGTTTTAGAAGTGGCTCTCTGATTACTACCATACCAATTATCATTTTTTGTTTGTTTTTGAAAATGAAGCTATGATGCCTACTTTACACTTTGAGAAAGTTTTATAACCCCCATGGCGGTTATGACATTAATTACACCATCTTTAAAAAAGGCTGCGCTTATTAATTTTAAAATGCATGCAAACGTTTAAACTAATTTTCGTGTACTTTTTTGCCCCCTTCTCTGCATTGAAATTGCTAAAGATTCCACTGATTTGATGCTAGTAAGCTGACATTTTTCCTGTGTGTTCTTTAAACTTTACTGAACAAAATTGTGTCGGCTTTTAAAAAAAAATAGAAAAAAATTCGGATAAGAAAATAAAATGTGTATATACATTCTGAAAATTTTATAAATTTGAATATGAAAATGTTCAATTTTTTGCACCTGCTTTCACAAGATAAATAAAAAAAAATGTGAGGACGTAGAAACTTTCTGAAAAGATCAAAAGTACTGTAAGAAAAACAAGACATGGCACTTAAAATTTGGGGAGATGAATTTTATTGTTATTATTTTTTTAATTTAATCAACTTTTAAACTACTTAACCTATAAACATGAAACTTAAACACGTCATTGATAATATCAATAGGAATATGTGTACAAGAAATCAATTCTCTAGCTTAAAATATATATAAAATAGAAATTTCACCCACTGCTTCCTTAAACGAATAGTTTACCAAATTTTTAACCTCCAATGACAAGGCTTAAAAACAGTGTAACAAATTTGAACAGGGTGTGGTAAGAAAAGTTTACTGATATTAATCGATAACTTATACGTTCTACCGTGATTTTTCATATCTTGAATTAATTAGTAATCAGAGTTATGTTAATTACACTAAATTTTCAACAAAATTATCATGACCCTAGCTCAAAATCTATTGGAGATACTTAATTTTGAAATTCTTACATACACTTCTCAATGTCCTTAAGAGGAGTCTGTACTTCCATATCTCACAGTGTTAAATTTCTCAATTTTGAATGAATTTTTCTCAGAAGTTATAAAAAATACAAGTGTAGAAAAAATAGGGCATTTATGTAAAATACTTTTATGCATACAACCGTCTAAATAAATTTAAAATTCCACTGAGCGGTTAGCAAAAAAAAAAAAATCATTGATAACATGTTTTGGAATAAGACACTACAAATTATTTTTTTACTTTTGCTGAAGATAGAAATAATCTTAATTTTTTGGCCTGCTGTGTAAAATGTCATCACATTGATATTGTATATTAATTTTAGCCTTTTGGGACAATACTTTCTGAGAAAAGCGCACAAATGTCACAAACATTAAGAAAGTGCAGAAAAAGAGGTATCATAGTTTCCATATCTTACAATGTTAAATTCCACAATTTTGGGTGCATTTTTCTCAGAAGTTATAGAAGTTACAAATGTAGAAAAAAATACAGCGTATGTAATATACCTTTGTGCGAGATCGTGCGTATTTGCTTGGTTTCCGCACAAAACCAATCCGCGGAAAGTCTAAAATTCCACATTCAGTATTCCCAACCTAACACACATAACAATTTCCCTCTTCTTACCGCTTAAGTGACATATTGATTTTACTGCTTTAGGCTTTTAACATGTTATTTTTAGAGACGTTCAATATAATAATAATTATAAATTGGAAACTTAACCACTGCAATTTCACCTAAATTGCACTGTTAATTATTGTTTTTAAATATTTGCAAAAATTAAGTAAACTCTACAATTCCACTAAAGTTACTGCATTCGTGATGCAAATAACATTAAGGAAGCCGTGAAAAAATCAACAATATTCCAGACTCATCATAGACTGGGGGGGGGGGGAAATGACAGACGTATATCACGGCCTGCTGGAATATAGTAAACACAGAAAACATTTTAAAGCAACAATGTTGGAGATAGATATTTTTGTTTTGCAAATTGCCGTCATTGAACAGAAACCAAGATGAGATTTCATTGCAACTAATTAGAAATTCCTCTTTCAGGTATGTAATAAACGATCTTCGCACAAAATAATGTACGATACACGAGCGGTATGTTTTCTTTCAATTCTCGGAAATTAAAAAAGCTCAACTACGTTTCGCTTTTTCAAACTTTTCCTCGAACATGAAAATTTCAACATACCGCTCTTGTAACGCATAGGCCTATTACTATTACGTATATTTCCGGCTAGTTAAATTTAAAATTCAACTGAGCGGTTGGCAAAAAAAAAAATTGATAACATGTTTTGCAATAAGATACTACAAATTATTCTTTTATTTTTGCTGAAGATGAAAATAATCTTAATTTTTTTAGCCTACTGTGTAAAATGCCATCACATTGATATTGTACGAGCCTTCTGGTTACAATACTTTCTGAGAAAAGTGCACAAGGTCACAAACATTTAGAAAGTACAGAAAAAAGCTGTCAAAGTTTCCATATCATATAATGTTAACTTCCTCAATTATGGCTGTATTTTTCTCATAAGTTATAAAAGATACAAATGTAGGAAAAATAGAGCATATTTAATGTACTTTTATGTATACAACCGGCTAATTAAATTTAAAATTCCACCGAACGATTGGCAAAAAATTCATGATAACATTTTTTGCACTAGAAATTACTACAAATCATATTTTTATTTTTATTGGAGATAGGGCTAAAAGAAGAAATAAAATCATATCATTTTACACATTAATTAAAAACGATAAAAGCCAAAATTTATTTATTTTTTTTTGTCAAAATTCGGTTTACAGACTCCGCTTAAATCTTGTTGGTATGACATGAAAATCGTGCGCATAGAAGTATTAAAATAACTAAGAATAAATTAGGTACAAACCTGAGATCCTGGGCTGATGTTTACATTTCCTAATACTCTCTCGTTATCCCCTTCCTTCTAAGCATAGATGGCAGTCATTGCCATTCCCGTCTCTTTGCAAAGTAGGCCTACACTGTGTTTACCGTCCGTTACAGACCTTGTAATTGCATCTCCTACGCTTTTCAGAGGAGAATCCCTTTCGTATCGAACCAATGAATACAAACAAATTTTTCCTTCTAGCTAAAGGCAGCCCAAGCTCGCGACTGTCCACTTCTTTACAGTAAGTTGCACAACCTGGGCTTGTATTGCGTTTGAGAGGAACGCTAATCTCCGTGTATATTGGAACTTGGGCAGGTTTCGAATTCCCCACCACAAACACATGTTGAGTGGAAATTGTATCTCTCGGACGTTAACGCGCTCTTTTCCCGGTGCAGTAACGTGAACTACAAACCGCACAGGTTCGTTCTGCAATCAGGGTTGCCAAACATGCCCGCAAGGGAAAAGTAGCTATTCAAGGTTGCTTCCCTATTGATTTAAACTTTATGCTGTTAACACGTTTCGCTTATAACTCTGAAACAGGGGTGTCCACCTCGAGAATCGTCTGCCTTCTGTGGATTTCTCATTCCGCAAATTATAGTTCGATCTCCGGTGTTGACTTGAGTGACGGCCAAGGCTCGAACTGGACATTTCCACGAATCGGAACGCTGTGTTATTTTCGTGGACACGGTGCTGTTGTTGACAAAAACGACGAAATTAATGACCAGTGAAATGACGTCGAGTATTACCATGAAATATTTATATATACATCAATTAATGTAAAAAATTTCTGGCACAAGTTTTCATAAATGTTCATCCCTTTTATCATAGGGCTATTTACAAAGACAGAAACCACGAACTATATTGAATAAAATACACACATTTTTAAAAATTTACATCGACGCATATATTATTATTAGCGAAAACTATATAGGTTTCAGGTGAAGGTATACGAGCTTCGGTGATGCCGATGAAACAGCTAGCCAGGTACTGTTTCTCAGCATAAAGTTCACGATTCTGTCTCTAGCAGGACGGGAATGCTCATGAACGGTACTTGCTGGCATATTGAAGTAATGTTTCTGGTGATGATTAGCTAGTAGGTAATCATGGGAAGATATGCAGTTCGAGGCCATCCGGATGGGGATCTGCAGGTGTTCTGGTAGAGATCTGTGTTATCTGGTGACCATTAGAAACTTATCACTGTCGTTTCCACATTATTTCTAGAGGGGAGGGAAGCTGTCAGTAAGCCCACTCATTCTTTTCATCCGTTGTAGACTATGTTTAATGACCTTTCTGATCGATCTACGCGTAGATGGACTTTTTCTTCCCTCCACCTGTGCACACCCAGAAGGAGGGTAAAAAGAGGGGCCCCAAGATATAAAGATAAAAATACTTTGATTTTTCAAAATATTTGCGATTAATCATCATCATCATCATCATCATCATTACCATCACCATCATCATCTGAACGTTAAGGCACTATAATTCCACTAGAGGTTCCTCCTTACCAAAAATGAAAGAAAGAACGAAAGAAACTAGTTCTGGTTAACTTTTACACAAATTGTTCAAGACTTAGTGACTCTTTTTTGCTTCTAAAATTGTACTTTCACTTCTTATTGCTGACAATATGTATCGATATTTTCAAACACAACTTTGCAAAATTTATCTTAGCCTGTAATAATGATTCGTAAATTTAAAATAAAGAAATTTCAAATTTTCAAATTTAAAATGCATCGGAAGATGCTGTAACATGGTCAAGTACAAATTTATATAATAATACAGAACAGAACATATCGTCGTTCTATTACCCTTTTAGGCCCAAGTGAATAGGCCTATTTTCCTCAGAAAAAGTAAATAAATTTTCTCCTGAGTGTTAATACTGTTTTACCGGATAAGTACTATCCGTACATTTCTGATATTTATATTATCATTAGGTAAATTGATCTTTATATTAAAAATTGTCCTTCACGAAACTCCAGTGAAAAGTAAAGATCAGTATATATATTTCCAATTCTATCGACTGTCGAGTACTAATGGACCATCGTGTACAGCTTTGACGTTGTGTGGAAGTTTTGGTCATGAGTTCGATATTTTATTTGAAGTCTGTTTGAAGTCTCTTTGATATATTATGCTGCGTCCATCGTTTTGGAGTAGCGGTCAACATTTCTGATAACGAAACTAGCGGATCGGGATTCGGATCCTTGGATTGCAAAGAGATTAGACAAGCCCATGTGTACAGGACTGACTAATCATCTTAAATCTCCTTAAACCCTGTGTGTATGTTTCTGTTAATCCTTAGTCAAAAGAAAAGCCGGAGTTTTACGAAATACGAATCGTTGTTCCTGCAATAACTCCTATGTGACATATTTAGCGATTTTCATATTTTTGATCTATTAAATAACTTAAATAGTGATACAGCAAATAATAAAACCTCCTATATGTAATTATATTCTTCCTTTCGAAAGATACGGCTGCCATAGGATGAATAAATGTGTTTTTTCCTCCTACTGCATACTGTATATTTTGCACATAGGAGTTATTGCAGGAACAACGACGATATGATACAGAATAATATATCAGACTATAGAATATAATTACAACAATATAAATAGAAATAAAATAATACAATCAATATAAAAAGAATATACAATAATATTAACAAAATTTGAGGATCGAATGAATGAGCAGCGAAAAATAAAATAAAATAGAAAATAAAATTAAAATTACAGCTACAATGAAATTATAATATAATATTAACATAAATAAATTTGTGTATCACAAAACCACAAGGTTGAAAAATTAAGTGCATATTAAACACCAACGAATGTTAGAATTTTGAAAATAAATTAATATTTAAAAAAAACACACGATTGTTCGAAGATTAAAATTAAATAAGCCAGTTCATCTCATAACATATGAGTTAAAAAATATTAAATGAATAAATTTTATAAACGCACATCAGTTCGGAGATTATTTCTTTCGAAACGTGATATATTTTTAAGGACAAGGCATAAGATCTTGGAAGAGGATGTTAGGAACGGAACATACTGTAGAATCTCAATAAAGGTTAGGCCTATATCAATTGTATCACCTGATGTTGGAATATTGGAAACTTATTCCTAACTACAAGTCATTGTTGTTATCACATCCCAAATATGTGAAAGTCGTTGCTTTTGTACTGCATTCAGCACTAATTTTATAAAATTTATGAAACGTTAAGTTTGAACCAGACTTACAATGCTGTAGGCCTATTATTCTTTACTTGCGTGAAATAATAGAGCGCGAAACAATTAACTTGTCCTTCTGCAACATAACGACGAGCCATGCGCTTAATTTTAATCCATTCGAGTTGCGAGCCTGTCCATATGAATTCTGCCACATGTTCAAAGAACGTTCTTTATATTTCTCGGTGAAAGCGCTCTCTCTCGTTTCTGCGAACTGGCTTAAAAATGTTCACGGTTGGTCTAACTCGTGCGGCTTCAGTTTTTTATATGATACGAACGCGTTCATGTTCACACACTTGAGTAAATGCAGGAACGATGAAGATTTGATGCGTCTGCGTTCGTTGAAAGGATCCTCCACTGAGCCGGGCTTATCCGAAGAATCAAGAGTGGATGTGGCGCTTGAGTATCATAATTAATTTATATCCCAATACCTGCACGAAAAGGAAGCGAGCTTCATATTCTAGGTTTCGTTATGGATTCAATAATATTACTTACAAATGGCTTTTAAGGAACCCGCAGGTTCATCCTGCGCAAGATTAATATAGGGGAGAGTTGGGTAGTATCGGACATCGGGTAATATCGGACAGTGTGTTTCTTTCATCTACAACCAGATGATAGTACCTGAATGACATAGTTACGTTTCTGTGATGACGTAACCACGTCATTCAGGTACTACCTTCTCTGGTAGATGGAAGAAACGCACTGTCCGATATTACCCGATGTCCGATACTACCCAACTCTCCCCTAGTCTCTATCATCATATCCCACCTCTCTCAAATCCATTTTATATTATCCTCCTATCTACGTCTCGGCCTCCCCAAAGGTCGTTTTTCCTCCGATTTCCCAACTAACACTCTATATGCATTTCTAGATTCACTCATACGTGCTGCATGCCCTGCCCATCTCAAACGTCTGGATTTAATGTTCCTAATTATGTCAGGCGAAGAATACAATGCGTGCAGTTCTGCGTTGTGTAACTTTCTTCATTTTCCTGTTGTTGTTTGTTGTTTTCTAATGCCAGGCATTTGACAATAAAGTCATTTGACCTCTTGCACTCCAATATTTTTCAAAGATATTGTCATGGTTAGCCACTGACGCACAGATTTTGAGATGTTCTGAATCTATTTGAAAATGGCAAGTTGTAGCCGATTTAAGTGAACACCATATTTTAACGTTTTGGTGGCTATTTCATTCACACACAACCCCCAGAATGTCTGGAGGACCACACCTGCTGTTGGTCGACGGGTCCACTAGACCTAGTTGGGAGATATTGTTGATCATCAGCTTTCCCTCCTTAAGCCACTGGAGGACGATTTTAGTGCCATAGCAGGTCAGCACTAGGAACAGAAAAGTAGGAAGGGTAGGAAAGAAAGTGAAATGAACCCCTAGGCCTCGAATGCTCTAATACTGTCGGGGTCGAAGAAAGTAGGAGTCCAGTCAGAGGACTGGATAGGAAAGGGTAAAGAGAGAATTAGATATTGAATAGAGAAAAATTATACCAAATTCGGCCAATAACTCATCAAGCTGACCAGTGCTAATTGATGAGTAGCCCCTCCCTTTAGTTCAGCTTGTAAAATTATGCTTACTAACAGCTAAACCACGGGAAGGTAGGGATGGGACATTGGGTATTTGTCCAGGTTGGTTCCTTAAAGCCTTCAATGGGAAGGATTAATGGCTCTCCCCCCTGTATTCGACAAATACCATTTTCCTGTAACTTCATCCTTCTTAGTCCCAAATATTTTCCTAAGAACCTTATTCTCAAATACCCTTAATCTCTGTTCCTCTCTCAAAGTGGGAGTCCAAGTTTCAGAACCATACAGCCTTCGCATAAAAAAATGAAAATAGTATTTTTGACCAATTTCTTTTTCTAACAACTCAGTCCTAGTGTCCAGGATTCCTCTAGGGATGCGATTGTATTCCATTCTTTCTAAATGAACAGTCAATTGTTCTCTGTAGTGATAAATCTTTTTGTCTAGTTATAATACGTTTAGCGCTTTCATATATCTTCAATTTTTTATTTTGTGAAGTACAGTTCTAGCGCATCATTTAACTGACTCTAGCAGTCTCATTTTAGTAGTTTGAAATTTTTTATTTCTCTAGTTAACGTACAAGTCTCCGTGGCATGTAACGAAACTGACTAGTACTGTTGTTATCGTATTTTGATTTCGGTCTCTCTATTTCTTTATATTTTTATGTTATATTTATTGTGTCATATCTGCTGAAACTGTGGAAATTTAATTTTAATTTCAATAGTGTGTTTGAACACAAGATTTCGCGCCGTAGCTACGTGGTCTAAGGCGTATTACTTTGGACTAGACCAGGCATTTCAATTGATGCCCATAGGAGCAAGCGCACGCTTTAGAACTCAGGAGAGCCTGAGCGCTTTACAGCGGAAAGGAAAGAGACAGTCGAAAGAGGTAGTATATGCCGCTTGGTCGAGCTACAGTATATTCAGGGATGGCCAGCACTGATTCAATGGATGAAGGGAAGAGAACTTATTAAAACTGTATCCATGTTAATTTTTAGAATTGTCTGAGAAGTATAAGTGCATTATAAGAACATAACTTTTAATTTTAATGCTCATTTTTCACAAGTTTGATTTTTTTTATTCAAAAGAAATATTTTCTCAACTTTATTTTATAGAAAAGTGAAATTTTCAGATATAGGCCTATTGATTTAGGAGCCTTAGAGAATGTTTTCGTAAATCTAATATACCGTAAATACGTATACTGAAGATAGTATATTGAAAATTCTGAAAATATTCGCATGGAAAGTGTTTGTAAGGAAATGAATTAACAAAGCAACTGCTGCTACATCATAAGCAAAAGATACGTGCCCATGTGTTGTAAAAATGTCAGCTCTATAGCTTCAGCACATTTTGAGAAAATAATTTAATATTCTGATGATAGGAAGCTGCTCACCAATGTCACCTTAAAAGCATAATGCGATAAGAGTTTTGTTATGGAATATTAGTTATACTTAAAACATATACAGCACCTGGGTAACTTTGTTTTGTACTGTAATATTGTTTTGATTAGTTTATTGATTACTTTTATAAGGCTAAAGATACCATCAATATCGATTCCAACTTATCATGTCATACTCAATCTCTTTTTTTTTGGGATATCACTTTCTTTATGAATGATGTGTTTCATCCATTTAGTACAGTATAGTTGTACTACTATGGAATTTATGTGAATATTCCTTCTTAACTCTTTATTATGTTTTTAACGTTTAAAACACAACTGCAATATTAAGAAATTGGTGTTAGTACTTTTGTTTTACAGACAATATAGATAATATCAAACAGAAAGAAGCCATATAAAAATAAGGACATAAAATTTCACGTTCCGTCTGAAGTTTGTGCACCACTGGTTCCTTAATCCAACAGGCTGCATATTCATATACACAACTCTTCCTCTTTCCATACTTAGCGCTTGATGCCCGCGCACGACGTCAAGGTCAGAAAAATGCGCTTGTTTTGACATCACTGGACTAGAGTTACGGAATTAGCACTGGCTTCTAGTTTTCATGGGGGAAAGTATTTTGTCATTAAATTTCAGTCTGAGTATGGGACCTGTGTCCACACAGAATCGTGATGAATTTGCGGAGCTACAGTGAGTAACGAAATCCGGTTTCATAAGTCAGCTGTAATGACTGGGAGGATCATTATAACATTATGTTTCATAGCGGTCTGAAAACATACTGAATTGTTCATATCCTTCCTCTCCATCTTAAGCAAGAATTACAGAATTCAGTACACTGAGTTTGGGCCCGTTAAGGCTGGTTCACAATAAAACGGGAACGGAAACGAGAACGAAAACGGAAATATTGTTAAAATAAATGTATTTAAATATGAGCATTCACAATTAACTATTGTGAATGCTCGCATTTAAATATTATTTCGATTCTCGTTCTCATTATTGTTTCCGTTTCCGGTTTATTGTGAACCAGCCTTTACAAAGTCCGGAATACAAAGCGGATAACCACTGGACCATCGAAGACGACGGAATGTTTAGATGTGACAGAGGTGTGTAGTGTGTACTGTAGTGCGGCGACGGGAATCGATCTGATATTGGCGTCACATTTTGGAATACATTACGGGATACATTCCCGTCACGTCGTGTTTTTTTATAAAACAGGGTAGAGCCCTAGTGGAGCGGAACGACCCCCTCCCCCATCGCAGCTTTATCTAGCGGCACGCGATGAAAGTGAGTCCACTACCTCAACTACTGCCTGCGACGTTTTTAATATAAAAAAGTTTAGCGTTTACATGAAGTGTAACGAATTTCTTTTGTTTCAGAGCAGAGGCGTTAGACTGGAACAAACTGTCCTGGTAATTCATATGGAGGCCCCTCATTTATTAAATGCGTATCTATCTCCATGGCGACGGGACGTAAAATAAACATAGCGGACACAGGCGAGTTATAGAGGCATAGACTGCGGACTAGAAGAACCTGGTTCAATCCCGGGCAAAGTGAAATTTTTATATCGGCACAACTTGCACAAAAGCGCTATGCTCCACTCAACTCCGCTTACAGTAAACCTTAAGAGCAGTGGTCGGCAAAGATTACGTCATATAAAATGCAGCCCGCAATACACAGCAAAGGGAAGTAGAAGGGAGAGGATACCCAGACTGCTTAACGTTGACTGAACTTGTGATGGCTAAGGGAGGAAGATAATGCCTTATCCCTTCACCCTTATAGTGTATTATGGGTTTGACTCGCGAATCAAATGCCGACCACTGGTTTAGGAACTTAGATATCTGATTCACTATGTCCGAAGTTGAGTATAATTCCTGAAATGGATGAAATTTATATTTTCTACATTTATTAAACTACAGGCTAATTTTTTATATACAGCAAGGTCTCGTTATTACTATTGATGTCCCCAAGTTTTATTAGTGTAATTTTAATAGTTTTAGAGTTATTAAAATTGGAAAAAAAAATATCGCCTTTTTCAAAATGCATCTTCTCCCACAAAACATAAATTACAGGCCTGGTAAATTTGTACTTCAGTTTGACGTGTATATAATTTAACAACAGAGCCATGATTTGAATTTTGATTGTATGAGGGGCCTGAAAAAAAAATATAATTCACACAATTTAAAAGTATTATATTATTATTATTATTATTATTATTATTATTATTATTATTATTATTATAATTATTATTATTATTATTATTATTATTGTTATTATTATTACTATTTTAGTTTCAGGATAAAAATATATATTTTTTTGTAATTTTGAAAATATTTACTTTATCAAAAAAACTCTATCTGAACTTAGTCCCGGGGTTCTCATTCACTCCTTCCCTCAAGCTCATGCAGAAAGGGTTGTTTGAACATACTTTTGTGATCTTACAATAACATTTTTTTCATAATGTTCTACTTCTTACGTTCACCAAAACAGAGGTTGAGAGTTCATTAAAACAGAATTTTTGTATATATGTGTAATGTATTAGAATCGCCACCAGTTACTTAAGTTCACGGCAGAAGAATAAAATGCATAAGATTTGCTGATGATATGACTTTGTTAGCAGAAGAGGAGACGATACTAAGGGATATGCTACAGGACCTAAATAACAGCTGCGAACCATGGTCATAGGAAGAAAAATAAAGAAGGTAAACTTGCGAATTCTAAATGAGGCAGTAGAGCAAGTCGACAGCTTCAGATACTTAGGGTGTACCATAAGCAGTAACATGAGCTGCAGCTAGGAAATTAAAAGGAGGATAGCAAAGGCAAAGGAAGCTTTTAATAGAAAAAATAGCATCTTCTGCGGACCTCTGGAATAAGAACTAAGGAAGAGACCAGTGAAGTGCTTTGTATGGAGTGTAGCATTGTATGGGGCAGAAACGTGGACATTACGACGAAGTGAAGAGAAGCGAATAGAAGCATTTGAAATAATGTGGATTTGGAGAAGATTGTAACATGTGAAGTAGACAGACAGAATAAGAAATGAAGCTATGTTGGAAAGAGTGAGCGAAGAAAGAATGATGCTGAAACTGATCAGGGAGAGGAAAAAGTATTGGTTGAGTCACTGGCTGAGAAAAAAACTGCCTACTGGAGGATGCACTTGAAGGAATGGTGAACGGGAGAAGAGTTCGGGGCAGATGAGGATATCAGATGATAGACGACATTAAGATATATGGTCCATGTACGGAAACAAAGAGGAAGGCAGAAAATAGGAACTGGGTTTGCAGTGAAAGACCTGCCCTTGGGCAAACAGTAAGTGAAATGAATTGTCGAATGTTCACCTATAACCGTGTTCACTAAATCGAGAGTTTACTTTAATTTTATTCTTCATTTACCATGCAATGCTAATCGACTCTCCTTCAGAGCGATTCAGTGCAGGACCTCACATACTGATGTTAACAATTGCCTAGAGTAGTGGACTACAAACTGTAACTTACGCCCAATGGACAAAGCTATCAACGACACCTTTTTTATAAGTTCTATCTATGTAAAAATAGCATCGTCTACTTGTAGTTACTGGAATCTGATTTTTAGAATCTACAACTTGGTATGCTGACGATACAACTTTTGTTATCACACATAATAATATTGCTGAGTTATATTTTATGAAGCATGCTGTATTTGCTGAAATAAGAAAGTGGTTTTCAATTAATGGATTTATTGTTAATGATGAAAAAAATCATGTGTTAACTCTAAGTTTGAAACAAACCCAAAATAATGTGATAAATGAATCTGTAAAGATGCTGGGTATGTATTTTGATACTAAACTAAGGTGGAATAGCCATGTTAGTTATGTATGTAAAAGAATTTCTAGAGTAATTTATCTCTTGAGAAGTATCATGTACAAGATTCCCAAACATTATTTAAAACAAGTTTACTATGCACTATTTGAAAGTGTTATTAGATATGGATTACTTTTATATGGAAATAGTTCTGACCTTCCAAACATTCTGTTACTGCAGAAAAAGGCAGTTCGTATTATAACAATGTCACCACCCAGACTATCATGCAGATCTCTTTTCAAAAATGAAAAGATTATGACAGTCTGCAATCTATATATTTTTGAACTTTTAATGTATGTAAACAAGAATATTACTAATTATACAAGTATAGTAGATCTGCATCGCTATGAAACAAGGAATAATGATCAATTAAATGTACCACATGTCAGGTTGCAAAAAACACAATCAAGCTATGTAATTATTGCAATAAAAGTATATAATAAAATACCTACAAATATAAAGGCACTTAATGAAACACAATTTAAATTTCAGATTAAGAGATGGCTACAAAATAATTCCTTTTATAATATGAATGGATTTTTTGAAAATGATGTAGTATTTTAGTTAAATTTTATTATTTTTTACTCTTTTAGGCCTAATATTTTAAATATTGACACATTGTTTTTTTATATTATCACATTGACGAGGCCTCTTGTATTCTTGTACCTTCAGGCAAATAAAGAATATGAATATTATAATACCGCTTTTTCCCATTCGCGATTTTTCCGTTGTAAGAGACAAAGCTGGATACGAAAATTTTTATACTTTTGCCTAGCCGAAAGTGATATACGAATCCTTTCGCTTCCCGGCACAGTTATCATGTGAGATGTTGGCTACACTGTTCTTCTCCCGGCTCCACTGAAATGGAAGGACGATAACTCGGCCACATAACGGTACACTGGAAGTTTAACTCCGTCTAGCTGTGAATGAACACGTCTACTCACAAGGTTTATGACTTGAGAGGAATTTATATTGACGCCACAAACATTACACCGTCTCTCTACAGGTGTTAAGAAATTAGACAGTACTTAGAATTCATAAATAATTCTACTTCACGCTTCGGGAACAGTTACAGGAGTTTTAATTGATTACACTCGTATGCAGTATGTCATAGGTCAAACCCCTGCGGTGACTGAGTGGTCAGACCTCCAGCTTTACGCAGGCGGCCTGGGTTCGAGTCCCGGTCAGGTCTGGGATTTTTAATTGAAAGTCCATAGTGACAAGGACGCAGTTGGGATTTTTCTTGGGGTTCTCCCGTTATTAGGCATTACATCATTCCTCACCATTTCTCCATTCCGTCATCATTCCATAGCATTCTCCGATCGCCGGCTGGCGACGCACGGAGGGGGCTGGCTCAGGAGCGAAGGGGGTTGCCTGCTAAAAATCGGGAAAATATGTGACAAAAAAGAAAAAAATATTCTTCTTCTTCATCACTTCATGGTATAGACAATCAAATGCCTGTTCCGTCTTCTAAGTCCTCCAACCATCGTTTCCTAGGTCTGCCCACCGATCTTCTTCCTTTAGGATGATATTGCATTATTTTTAGTAAGTCTGGTATCTGGAATTCTATCGACATGTTCTTTCCAATTTTGTTTAAAATCTTTTAATCTTTCATTTATATTTCTAACTCTTCTTTTATGCTTTCATTTGTTATTAAGTCTCTCTTCGTACATCCCTTCACATTTCTTAGAAATTTCATTTCTGTCGTCTGTATTTTGCTTTGTTGCTTCTTGGTTAATGTCCAAGTCTCACTTCCGTATGCCAGCGTAGGTACAGCCATGGCTTTATAAAACTTTAATTTTGTTTCTTTATGTATTTTGTTTCTAAATGTTCTATTAATTGTTCCACATACTCTTCGAAAATTACATATTTTATTGTCCACATCATATTCTTTGTCAAAGCCAACATCACTTCCCAAATAATTAAAATGGCTTAGCTGTTCTATGCAGCAGTTATTTATAACTATTTTTGTTCTAATCGGTTCCTTCCCTATAAATGCCATTACCTTTGTCTTTATTAGAGAAATTTTGATATTATATTGTTCACCATTTTCATTAAGTTTGAAAATAGATTTTTGTAGGGCAGACTCACTATTCTGAATAACAAATAAATCATCGGCTAATAACAGTATATTTAGAAAGTTATTCTTTGAAATTTGAAAACCTACATTCACTAGTTGTTTCCACTTCCTCACTAGATCGTCTATATAAATATTAAAAAGTGTAGGTGATAAAGTACACCCTTGTCTGACACCCTGATTAGTAACAATTTTTACAGACGTTTTACCATTGAGTTTCACATTTATTTTTGTTTGGGAGTAGAAGCATTGTATCATTCTTATGAGTTGTTGGGGATATTTATGTTTCAATTATTTCATGTGAATATAAACAATATATAGTACTCACCAGTAAAAATTATGCTGTGTCGTCAACTGCTGAAGAAATACATTATGAAATTCATCCTCAAATTGTCCATCACAGACGACTGACGATTATCGCGGAACACTGCCTTGTACTGGAAAAAGAGCGCCCTGACCATTGAGAAACAATATGCACTTCCTAGAGACGTGTTTATGATTGAGGTAGCTCATGTTCATGACATTATAATTTGCTCCTGAATCAGCGTTATGATAACTTACAAGGCACTCCTAAATGACACATAAATGTTTATGTGTGCTGGTTACGGTACAATTTTTTAGTGGTGACAGTTCTTATCGCTTGTTGCGAGAGAGCAGACTGCATTTTCACAGACCTACAATTCCGAGAAACAGTTGCCAGCTGTCACGTCTAAGCACCTGCACTGAACATTCGGGTTGTGATTAATCTGAAATGGGGCTTTTGTCGAAAATTATTTGATAAAACTTAACTTTTATGTGAATATTTGAAGTTACGTATTTGCAATTAAAAAATTCAAAATATGGGTGGTTTTATGTGAAATAAAATTTAAAATATATGCTCAACTGATCTCGTCCGAAACTTAAACCACAATTACGGCTTTCTATTACAAAATAATATTGATTTACCTAAAAATTACAAATTAAGTTATAGTGTTGTACAAAATACGTAGTATGGTGAACTTATTTCTTCTTTGAACTTTACTTATCTACTCTATTTATTTGTTTATTTATTTATTCATTCATTTATTTATCTATTTATGTATTTATTTATTTATTTATTTATTTATTTATACATTCTGTACAAAGTGAAAAAAACTGTTATACAAATATGTGAAACATTTAGGCCTACTGATTTACTCCAAACAATTCTGCATTTTTAATAATATTAAACATTGAAATTATAAGCAATATTCCATACTTGTTACTCGTTCTGTAGGCTTTATATATATGATGTGTAATAGAAATTGTGACTGCACGCATTGTATTCTTCACCTGACATAATTAGGAACATTAAATCCAGACGTTTGACATGGGCAGGGCATGTGGCACATATGGGCGAATCCAGAAATGCATATAGAGTGTTTAGTTGGAAGGCCTGGGGGAATAAGACCTTTGGGGAGGCCGAAGGGAGGATAATATTAAAATGGATTTGAGGAAGGTGGGATATGATGGTAGGAACTGGATGAATCTTGCTCAGGATATGGACCAATGACGGGCTTATGTGAGGGCGGCAATGAACCCCCGGGTTCCTTAAAAGCCATAAGTAAGTAAGTAATAGAAATTGTGGGTCATCTCTAGCTCACGTATTTCGACTCAGAACTACTTAATTTGAAATTAAATTTAATTATTATGGAAACTATTCAAAGACGCACAGTTTGTTACAGTAAAATTGTGATTATTTACGTAACATCCTTTTTAGTTACAAAAACTATAAGGTAAAAAAAGAAATATTATTATAAATGGTTACTGAGCTCCATTTTTCCAGACGTAGGCCTATAATGTAGGAAATGACTTCAAAGGCAGACAGAAATAGACACATTAGTTGTTTATCCTTTCCTTAAAGTAAAATTTTGTGGTGTACTGTCATTTCTGTCTGACAAATTAGGTGGTGTTGTCAGTGAAAAATGATTGCGGGGCACTGGTTTATTCAGCGCTCCTGAGTTAGTTCTGGAGTTGTGGAGTGAGTGGTGACGAAGCATTATGATTAATGAGTCTGAAATTAGAGGAGTATTGTAGCAGCAACTCTCAGAACAATGCAACGTGCGGTCGAAATCATTGATATCTCTCTGAGATTCAATTATCTGTTCTACAGGCGAACGGAAGATTTCCTCCTCTTCACTGTGAAGATTTTATGTGATGGATGGCAACTATGCCCGTCCGAATGTTGGGATATGATGCCAGTTTTCTTTACTCAATAAGTGGCATAAAGGACAAGAGTTAGTGTCTCATGTTCTTTTCAAACATAAACTTAAAAACAATATACTGTATGTCTGAAAGTTTCCTTATCAAAGTGAAAACTGCGTGTATCTGACAGTTTATCCATATGGTATCTGTTTGACTGTCCCTCTTTCTAGTTAGACATCCATTCATGTGTAGACATTATCATTACCTTTTAGCCCATATATCCACTCATTCATTTATTCATGTGTCTGATAATGCATCCATTCTTATGTCTATACTTCAGTCATCTATTAGATTATTCAGCCATCTATCTCCTCTTCTGTGAATTTACATTCTAGTATGTCCACTCACCCACACGCCCATATTTCGGATCATTCATATTTCCATTCACATATTCAACGATCCATGAATATATTATTTCATCGATACATAAATGCGTTTGTTCATCGGTCCATCAGTGCATTCATTTATCAATCCAACATTACATTCGTTCATCGATTCATCAATCTATTTGTCTATCGATCTATCAGTGTATTTGTTTATCAATCCATCAGTGCATTTGTTCGTCTCATCAATGCATTTGTTCATCGATCCATTGACTCATTCGTTCATCGTTTCATCAGTGCATTTGTTCATAGATCCATTGACTCATTCGTTCATCGTTTTATCATTGCACTTGTTCATAGATCTATCGTTTCATTCGTTCATCGTTCCATCATTTTATTTGTTCATCGATCCGTCATTACATTCGTTTACAGGTCCATCAGTGCACTCATTCATCAAAACATCAATGTATTTATTCATCTATCAGTCAGTGCATCATTCATTGATCCACCAATGCACTCATTCATCGATCCATCAATGCACTCGTTCATCGATCCACCAGTGCACTCGTTTGTCGATCCATCAATGCTCTCATTTATCGATCCACCAATGTACTCGTTCATCGAAACATAAATGTATTTATTCATCGATAAATCAGTGCATCATTCATCGATTCATTAATGAATTCGTTCATCGATTAATCAATGCATTCGTTCATCGAAACCTCGTTGCATTTGTTCATTGATTCAACAATGCATTCATTCATCGATTGATCACTGCACTCGTTCATCGTGTTAGCAGTACTTTTGTTTATCGATTCATCAAGGCATTCGTTCGCCGACTCATCATTGCACTCGTTCACCGGTCCTCCCATAGGCTATATTCATTCATCAGTCCGTTCTTTCATTCATCCAACAATCCACCCAAGAATTCATTCATCTCTTCTTCTATACATTAATTCATCGATCCATAAATCTATCAATTCATTGGTTCAAACATGCATCGCTCCATCCTTGCATTCATTCATCAATCTATCAATGCGTTCATTCATCGATCAGTCCATAGTCATTTACCGACCCGTTTATAAGTTGATCCGTTGTCCCTTCCATGCATTCATCCATTGTTCAACTCATCCACCAAACCATTCAATCATCTATCTACCTTTTTATATATTAACTTATATCCTCGTTTGTCTATTCACCAACCAACTCTCCCTTGCATTCATTTATACACCTATACATCGATCCATCCCCTACACTCACTCTTCTATTCGTACATCCATGTATTCAATTATCGAACTTTCATTTTGTGATGCAATTCGTCCCGCCGCCAAAGTTATCCATCCGTCCACCAGACTATCCACGTGTCCATCGAGCCGCTCGTCTGGCAACACTCTTATGCAGCCACCATTTCTCATTACAAAAATTAATTAATCCATAACTCATTTTCAAGAAGTCATTGGTTTAATAACTCTGTTGCCGTACAGCATTGTTCCATTTATCGGTATACTTGAAATACTGTCGAACCAGACGACGGTTGTTCCCTGTCCTTTCGGCGAGATCTTCAGTTACTTGAACGTCGCTTCAAAGCAAGAGATCAGGATGCGATGCGGATAATTGTAGAAAGTGTAAACACGACCTGAGCCCCTTGGTCACCGTAACGATGCAGCTGTGCCTTGTAGGCCGGTAACGAGCCTGTCAGATCTCTGGGCTCGCACTAGACAAGAAACCTCTGGACGTTGAAGCAATGCTACAAGACTCTAATCAGCCATCACGTTTAATTAGATGGGAGAGCAGCACCTGCGGTAATTGTTAACTGTTAATTCTGCGTCTACTTCCAACTCATTTAATTGGCTCTTTGAGTTTGTATCAGTCTTGGTAGGATTGGTAGAATGTGTTATACAAAATTCTGTGACAACTCATCCAGTTAGCTCAAGCTGTGAATAAAATCTAATTGTTTCTTGTGTTACAGAGGTGAGATAATGCGTTGTAGTGGAGAAGAGAATGTTTCAGGGTATGTTGTGAATCCTTTTAAAGTAATGTTACGCATATGGGTGCCCAATAACTCAATAACCATTACAACGAATATATTGTGTAAAAGATCTCGGTGTAACTATTAATCATAATTTGACTTTTCATAATCACATATTTAATATAACAAATAATACTTTCAAAAATCTGGGTTTTGACAATCCTTTTTAATTGTCATGTTTGTGCAAAATTGGAATATGCCTCTGTAATTTGGTCACTCACTTGCAAATCACATAGTAATCAAATTGAAAAAATTCAAAAACGATTCTCTAGATATCTGTATTTTAGAAGATATCATTGTTCAGCCCTCCATAACAAAATTTCGTACAACAATCTACTTGCTGAATTTAATTTAATGTCTCTTGCCAGTCGTAGATTACTTGCTGAACTTTATTATATAAAATGTTCAACGGTCTACTGGATAATAGCGAAACATTATCACAAATCCAGATTAACGCTAGAGCATCACATTTAAGGAATCGTCAATTGTTATATTATAAAAAACCAAACACTTCATCACATAAAAATTCACCAGTGTTAAAAATGTGTTCAAATTTCAATGAAATATGTAAAACATGGGCTCTATTGGGTTATTTTACGACGCTGTATCAACATCTAGGTTATTTAGCGTCTGAATGATATGAAGGTGAAATGAGTCCGGGGTCCAGCACCAAAAGTTACCCAGCATTTGCTCGTATTGGGTTGAGGGAAAACCCCGGAAAAAACCTCAACCAGGTAACTTGCCCCGACCGGGATTCGAACCCGGGCCACCTGGTTTCGCAGCCAGACGCGCTGACCGTTACTCCACAGGTGTGGACCATGGGATCTAGATTTCTGCATTTCTTACATGGGATACAAACATTTTCTTATTAATATACTGAAGGTAGTTGATTTTATATAATATTGCTATTTGTTACTCTGTAATTTGCCAATTATAGCTACATTTTACATTTTTGGCTATGATGTCTATATTTAACTATTTTTCATTTATTTTATTTTGTATTTTTCATTTATATCTATATCTGTATCTCTTATTTAGGTAGTATCTATTTGTCTGTTCTTTTTTTTTTCTTTCCTTTTCTCATTTTCCATTTTAATTTGTATTTACACTTGTATCTGTTTCATCTCTTTTTTCATGTTATCTATGGTTTTTTTTTTTGTAAACGAATATCTGTACTGTCTATTGTAATTGGGGCTTTGTCCTGTTATAGACATAAATAAGTAAATAAATAAATAAAAAAAATAAATAAATAAATATTGTTATGGTCGCCGCAGTGAATTAGTTTCCTAAAGACAAGCTTTGTGCTGGATATATCCTTCCTCGTTATAAAGTTTATCCCTGTGAAATTATTTTTATACCGATCTCAATATATTAATTTCTACCACCATCCTCTTAACAGAAATAAAAATTAAAATTACTAACCTTTGTAGTCGTCATCAATCAACTCGAGATATGACAACGTTGTTTTATACTCCACGTGGAGTTGACTGGGCATGTGGCATATCATTCGAAAATGCTAACGTGTCATTGGCAGACATGTTACCGCTTTCTCGTGATTGCAGCGATATCTGAGAAGGCCTAATTAGTAAACAAGCTCTTATCTTATTTCTTCAAAAAGATAGCGTGCGCTTTGACAGCGATGGATATTAATTGAACGAGGCAACTGTAGCTGTGTATAGTACGTGGGCTATTCCATATGAAATCGATCAGTAAAAAACCTAGCATTTTCTTTAATATTCTAATTTTTTCCCTATTTATACAAGGTGCTGAGGAGAGTGTATTTTCAAAAATATACTATCGAAAGTCAAACGGTTTTCGTACTATTGAGCGACAAATTTAGCGTATTTTATAAAAACAAGCCTCTTTCAGCGCTCAGAACTCTGGAACTGTTTACTGCAGAACATTGAACGGGAGCTCATTTTTAAGCTGATATTTGGTAGATTATGTTAAGAAGTAATCCTTACTGTATTTTTATTGTATACAGAGAGACAGATAATCTGATTTTACTTACTTTTAGGCTTTTTGCCCATTTGTAAAAATGTAAAAAAAATATTGAGGAAAAACCTTGCATTAGGAGGGATTCGGCATTGTTTGCTTAGTGGCTCGGCAATAAGTTTCGAGGGTATTAAATAAATTATATTCACACGCCTAGACTTGAACGGCGCAGTACCGCACGAACTGGCCGAGAGATGAAGATAAGCGAGAGTTGGGCATCATTTTACTCCTGTGTTTATGAAAACCTGTGATAAAGCTAGTCCAGTTATGCGCTACTAGACGAAACATCACGTGTTTATGTCTTCTGGCCTTGCTTGCCTAGGCTAGCTCCCGCCTCACAGTCAGCTGGTTAGTTCACGCGCGTACTATTTATTTTCTTTATTTGATATTTTCTATACTTTCTTATCAACTGTGCACCAGTAAAAAATGTGTGTTTATTTGTACTTTCAATGCGGAATCTAACCATACATTTTAAAAATATTTTTTCGTGGGCAAAGGCGTCTTAATGAAGAAAAATCTAAATCTCTCCATTTCCATAAAAAGTAAGAAAAACTGTTTACATGTCAATATAAACTTTAACTTCTCAGCATCAAAATAAACCATGATTTTGATCGCTGGGCGAAAGGGTTTCGGAGCCACAACAGTTTAAAGTTGCTAATTTTATGAAAATACGATAATTTTAAATAGTTTAAATTTAAACACTATGAAGTTCTGATGCCTCAAACTTTGCACAAAGCATTGTATCACAGTTGTCAACGGACAGAAAAAGTTTTAATGTATTTAAAAATTGCAAGGTCAATTTTCTCTTTATTTAGGTCGATTTGAGATGAAATAGCCCACGTGTAGTTGTCCATCACCTCACTTGTATAGTGCGGTAAAATATATTCTGTAATTTATAATATCTCACCTTGTCTTACAGATGTGTAAGTGCACGTCTCTTGCACAAATGTTATACCTAATTTACGTTTTCACTTGCAATTATGCAATATGTAGCCTATGTATATTTAGATAAAAGCTTACGTTGTAAGGAATACAATTGTATTTGTTCTTTGTTGCTTTGTGCTGCTTCCAGGAGGAGTGTTCGATGAGAACACCGTCATTGTCGGTGAGTGCTTTGCTGGATGTTTTATATGCATGCAAGAAATCTCTTTTCACCTGCCTCAGTTCACTTTGGATGTTTTGTAATGAATGAGACGTTTACATGTTAAATGTTGGTGATATCGCTTATCCACACATACTTATATGTTTGTTTCGGGTAGGAGTTTAGTCTTTCAGTTCCTCTGATAGACTAAAGAAAAACTGGGGACACACACTCCATCGTGTCTTTCGTTTTGAAACTCAAAAGACTCCGTCTCTTACTGTTTCTTCCATTTCATATATACTCGTATGTTGCTTATTGCACCGATCTCTTAACACTGATCAAAAATACATTTATTGTCTTAAGGGGCTACATACACCTTCGAGGATAAAAAATGAGTTTTCATTTTTATTATAGTAATTTAGTATTATTAACTTTTAACTTTTTTATCTATAAAGAAATTTTAAGATACTTATAAAATTTAACAAGTTAAGCATTAAAATGTCTTGCCATGCAAACATAATACCAGCTCGCAATCTGTAAGTTTATCGCCCATTTTCTCAAAACTGTATTTTGAAAACTGTCTTACTCATATCTTTCACAATTTTGTAGATAATTGCATGAAATTTTGCATGAACTTTTTTTTTAGAAAGATTATCAAACTGTAGCTCAATCTATATTCTACCTTCATCAGAAATTTAGAAACAAAAGAACTTCAATGAAAAATTCCTTAAAACTTAAATATAATGATGGCTAAGAAGTGTTACCTCATACTGTATCTGTAAATTTGCAGGTGAATAAAAGAAGTTTTAAAACTTACTTTTTTTTTTCAAAATATACATACTTTTTATATATGTTTCTGATTTGCAAGACCTTCTACTCGAAGACAATTAGTTAACTGTCCAACATTTTTATCACAGTAATCTAATAATAATATAGTTGAACTAAATGACACTAATCATTTCTTAGCCATCGATATAAAGAATTTTATTTTCCTCTTGCAGCGCAGATAATTAATCTAACCATTGAGGTAGGGCTTAAAAAATTAATATTCTGAATGTTGGGAGTAATTTTAAGGAGCAATTTGGTACAAGTCACAACATGAAAATTTTGAAAATTCACAGTTTCAAAACCCTTTTATGTGGACAAATTAAGCATATAAAATTTTTGCAATGAAAGACCTGCTCTTGGCAGAAAACTATGAATGAAATGAAACTAGGGCTTAAGGATGTGGAGGATTAAAATTTATTGTAAAACATATACCTATATTTTAATGGTGGGAAGTATATGTAAGCCCTTAATTTGCTCGTTTTCAATGTGCAATTCTTCATTAACATTGAGTTCGTAACTACGAGTATACTGTATAGGTATGAGTGGAAAGTTTTAAGATTGGGCTCAAAATGACAGTGCTACGTTGTTTCCACTCTTGGAAGCATTCCTGGAAATCCCCTTTCTTTAGGAAGTAAAGAATTTTCTCCGAATTTGGTTGAATTTCTTCTATGATGTGAAATGACTTGCCTTTGCGAGGCAATTTTAGTTCAAGAAAAAGATAAAAATGCGCTGGGCCCAAATCAGGAGAGTACGGGGTTTGGGGAAGCATAGGAACTTGGAAGTTGGTCAGAAACTAAGTGATTGAAAACGCATTGTGGGCCGGCGCGTTGTCATGTTGAAGGATCCGTTCTTGTCTTTCCATTGCATTGGGGTTTTCTTCCTCGCAGGTACAAGCGTTTCATACTTCCTTATGCAGCGCTATTATACACCTGAGCAGGCGATCAGTAGTGCTGTTGATTTAATAGATTAATCGAGCCGATTAAAAATTATCGCGTTGTGAATAAAACGTAACTGCCTTGAAAGGTCTGTGTCAAGAGACATGAGAGTACAGAATATTCACAACACCAACTAGCTTTGTGGTCGCGTCTGTAATCTTCAGACAGAATTAGTGAGTTTTTAAATGTACTCTATTTATAATTCTGTAATAGCATGTTGCGTTGCGATTTTTCTTTATTTGTAGCTGTTTATTATATTATTCATTTTAATATTTTACATGTTAAAATTATGAAATTTAGTGCTATTATCAGAGAGAACCAGTTATTAAAAATTTAGAATGACACCACTGCTAGTAGATATTGCATAAAATCCGACAGTTAGATTAGGAGAAATCGCTTTCTATAGACAGACAGGTGGATGATAGGCCTATATACAAGGTGTATCAAAACATGTAGGAAAGCTCTAGGGAATTGATAGAGGACTTGAAAACAAGAAAAAAAAGTGCATATAAATATATGGTCAATTTCCATTAGTTTTCAGTTACAGTGATTGTTTATGATGTACCGGTAGGCCTACATAATATTTGTGATGATAAACAAGCCACATGTAATTTTCGCCTGTATTCAAATCGTTGTTGATTTGTTTTATATTCGAAGCCATCTGATGACAGTTGCCATAACAAAATAACTTAATTCAGCGCATTCGGTTCATGCATGATGAGGCACCGCCTCATTTTGCTCTTGCTGTTAGAGCAATTTTAAATCAGAGATTCCCTAATAAATGGATAGGTCGTGAGGGACCGACATTCTGGCCTGCACGTTCTCCCGACCTCAATCTATTGGATTTCTACTTATGGGATCATTTAAAGACGGTTATGTATTCGAGACCTATTTATAACGTGGAAATTCTCGCCAGCGGCTTGAAGAAGGATGTCAGGAGATACGACATACGCCTGGAATATGGGAGGGAGTAATGCAGTCGATGATTCAGCGCTCAGAAGCCTGTATTAGAGTCCATGGTGGCCAATTTTGAGCACTTTCTGTAGAAGTTAGAAGTTTCTGTATAAGAACAACGTATTGTAAGTTGTAAATTATACTTTATCATCACAGATAATATACACCATAAACAATGACTGTAGCCTAACTAAAAAACTAGGCCAAATTTACCTTTTTTGCTTGTTTTCAGGTCCTCTATCAGTTCTCCAGAACGTTCCCACATGTTTTTGATACATCCTGTATAAAACCAAATTTGTTGTAATAAGAAATGCCGAAAACGTGTATTTCCAAAAAAATCACGAAATCGATTTTTTGCACCGTCGTAATACTTCATATTTCATATACAAAGAAAGTGAAAATAAATTCTTTTGAAGCATCAAAACAGGGCTGCTTTATATAATGTTATGTAGCGAGAATACAAAGAAACCTCGTTATCGTCTGAACGTAGTTACTTTTGCTACAATTTCTGTTGTTTCTACATTTCTGTGTCGAGTAAAACCAGTCGAAGGCACATGAATTTCATATAATCATTTTGTTTTTAATGGTTTCTCCAGAAGCCTGAGATAACGAGAATCTGGTATAAAGAGATCTGTGACATCATTGTTGAACTAGAGAAGGAAGTATCTGAAAACCATTTGGCGTAAATTGATATGTGATATTGTTCCTGAGTTCCGTGTGAGCAAGGAAGTGGGACAAAGTTCGCGTATCCTATTAATCGGTAGAATTCCTGAATTCACGTAGAGATAGGCTACTGGGTAAAGTTTCGAAATGTTTTAGAAATTTCATTTATTACAGTCCTCTATGTAGTATACCATAGAATAATTGTTTTCCAATAAGTAATGTAGGAATCTAGATAGCTCTTCAATTAACGTCTCTCTAATTATTCAGAAATGATGAGTTGAATGTAATTAGGTATTTCTTCCCTATTAGTGTTCATCTGAGTCTATAAACGCTATTCAAACTAATTGAGATAGCTGTAATAGGGATCATGCACTTTATTTTTATTCTTGAAATGGATTTTATCCTACCTAATTAAGAGGGAAAATTAGGCCTACATGATTGAATCAAAGTGTCTTTATTATTGTAGAAATTTATGTATTAAAATTGTGATCTAGGCGTCTAAAAAATATGAATTGTAAGTGCACAAAAGTATATACAGCATATTTAAAAAATAACGCATAATTGGTGGGTGGAAGAGTGCGTTAACTCCAATTTTTTACTACATCGTCTTACTTTTAAACTCATTTAGATTCTTACATCAAAATTGACTTTAAGCTATTTTTAACCAGGGTTAACAGTACTCTAGGAAACGCTGTAAGATGATCACGAATAAAAAATACAACAATTTAATGAGGATTTTGGCGAAAATATTTAAACTTTGAAAATAATTTTTCCTCAAAAACAACTTTTATGGAGTTAACGTACTTTTCCCACCCACAAACCAATTATAACTGAATTGAATTAGAATGTTTATTTTGCGAAAAGCTCAGACACGCCAGACTTTGGTTACGGTTATTATTGTGACAACTTAATTATCGATATATTTTTTCGTCCTTGTGTTATGAAAACAGTTTTATTGATAAAATCAACATAAAACAGAAAATAAGAGAACTGAGATTCGGATATAATTTGGTAACAGAAGACGTACAAAACAAGAGGTATGCAAATATTTTATTAACGAAATCGGCAACCTAATTCGCACAATAGTCGTAAAATTATTTTATTTCCAGCAACAAAATTTCACCGTGCCTGATTCGGAAACGGTGATTGGAGCATAAGTAGTGACGTTACACCAATGGATTGGTGGTTCTGAGTCACGTGAAATTTTAAGCTTTTTATCGCAACTTATTTGTTTCTTGTCAAGAAGTATGAAGTTTCTTAAATTTACGAAGATGTAATTGTATTAATTGTAATTATTTCTTGAAGATCCCTTTTAAACTACAGAGGCAATTCACATACGGACATGAATATAACCGTATTTTTTATATTAGTTTTAAACTTCAAAACTATTTAGTGGATATAAGACGATTGCATGTATCTTTTTAACGTCTCTCTTAAATTACAGAGGCTATTCGGAGGCGATGATGTAGTTGCATGTTTCTTTCTTAAAAGTCCCTCTTATTGTTCAGAAACGATAACCTGATTGCCTGTAAGGATCCTCTTATACTACAGAGAGTATTAGGAGCCTATGAGATATTTCATGTCTTTCTTCGAAGTCCTTCTGAACTACAGACAGAGGTTGTCGAAAAGCGATGAGATGATTGCATGTGTCTGTCTTTAAGATTCCTCCTAAATTGCACATTCAAAGACGATGCTTTGATTGCATGTGTCTTTTTGGAAGGTCCACTACAGAGATTGTTGAAAAGTGATGAGATGACTACATGTGTCTCTCCTTAAGTTTCTTCTTGAACCATTAAGGTGGTTCAAAGACAACGAGATCATTGAATTTGTCTTTGATCGAGATCTATTTTAAACTACAGAGACTGTTCAAACTACAGAGGTTGTTGAAAAGCGATGAGATGATTACATGTGTCTCTCTTTAAGTTTCCTCTTGAACTACTAAGGTGGTTCAAAGACGACGAGATCATTGCATTTGTCTTTCATCGAGGTCTCTGTAGTTTAACAGAGACTGTTCAAAGGTAATGTATGATTGCATGTGTCTTTCAGGAAGGTCCCTTTTAAAATGCGGAAGCCGTTCAAAGGCTATGAGATGATTTTACGTGCCTTTCTTCTAGGTGTCTCTTAAACTTCTGAGATTGTTCAGAGACGATAAGAGATTGTATGTGTCTTTCTACGACGTCCCTCTAAATTCTTCAAAGACGATAAGATGTCTTTCTTCGAGGTCCTTCTTAAACTACAGATATGAATACATGTGTCTTTCTTCAATGTCCCTCTTAAACTACAGAGGTTGTTCAAAGGCAATGAGATAACTGAATTTGTCTTTCTGTAATGTCGCTCTAAAATACAAAAGCTATTAAAAACTATGAGATTATTTTACATGTATTTCTTCAAGGTCTTTCCTATTCTTCTGAGGTTGTTCAGAGATGATAAGATGTTAGCATGTGTCTTTCTTCGACGCCCCTCTTAAACTACAGAGGTTGTCCAATGGCAATTATATGACTGAATTTGTCTTTCGGGTAAAGTCGCTCTAAAATACAGAGGCTATTAAAAGACTGTGAGATTATTTTACATCTATTTCTTCAAGGTCTCTCCTATTCTTCTGAGGTTGTTCAGAGACGACAAGATGTTTGCAGGTGTCTTTCTTCGACGTCCCTCTTAAACTACAGAGGTTGTTCAAAGGCTATGAGATGACTGAATTTGTTTTTCTGTAATGTCGCTCTAAAATACAGAAGCTATTAAAGGACTATGAGATTATTTTACATGTATTTATTCAAGGTCTGAGGTTGTTCAGAGACGATAAGATGTTTGCATGTGTCTTTCTTCGACGTCCCTCTTAAACTACAGAGGTTGTTCAAAGACGATGAGATGATTGCATGTTTATTTCCTCAAGCTTCCAGTTAAACGAAAGAGACTATTCAAAAGCAATGAGATTGCATTTCTCTTTCTTAAAAGTCCTTCTTAAACTGCAGAGGCTGTTCAAAGGCAATGAGATGATTGCATATATCTTTCTTCGAGGTTCCTCTTAAACTACAGAAGGTGTTGAGAGACGATCAGATATTGCATATGTCTATCTGCAAGGTCCCTCTTAAATTATAGACACTGTTCCGAGAAGATTAGAAGATTGTGTCATTCTCTAACATTCATTTTAAATTACAGAAGCCATTCAGGGGCGATGGGGATTGTACAGGCCTATTTGTCTTTAATGTCTTGTTTAAATAACAGAAGCTATTCAATACGATGAGATTAATGTAATTTTAATTATTTATTTAACGTCAAGATCTCTGTAATGGAAACTGATCTTAGCGTTACTTCTAAACTAAAAGGATATGTAGAGTAAAGTATGTCCAATTAGATGAGTTTTAGCGTACGAAAGAGATTAATACGGGCTGCAGAGTTGGGAATTTGATCCCATGAAGTGACAAAAGCATTTTCTCTAGATCGGCTAACACTCCTATTATATAGAGGGTATGCTTATCGCTGGAGAGTCAGTCGCGCTTCCCGTTAATCTGCGCCTGAATACTACATGAAGCACGCGGCAATGCAAATAGTAGGCCTACGTAGTTTTCCATTATACGGCGATAAATATAGCGTCTGCACCTTTTAAATACAGTTACATTTTTATTACAAGTGTATAAAAGAGGAAGCTTACAATGTGTATAATACTTAAAGCATTTTTTCAGTCAACTTTAGACAAATCATTCCAGACTATGAGAATCAAATTAAACACTTTCATATTTATTAAAACACTCGAACTTATTTAAACTATTTAATGACATTCCATAATGAAATACTTGCAGATATTTTTGTTAATAAACTATTTGTCTTTAATTTTAAGTCATTCAAAACTGGAAAATACTTTACATAGAGTGTTACAATCAATAACGCTTCTTTTCATTGAGGTAACCCGGCTGTAGTTTGAGAGATTTTATTCTTGGAATTTTTCTAAGACAAAAATATTGACATGAGGGTGCGTTGTAGCATATCGGTTAAGACGTTGCACTTCAAATTGGGAAGTCGTGTTTTCGATTCTTGTGGGGTCATTGATCTAATTATTGCTGCCAAGGAGGTAAGTACATAGAACTGGCATCCCTACTACTGCTACTGATACCGATATTTACAAATGTGGAGGGCCTTAAACTTCCCCAACCCTTTGGACCTCCATGGCCTGTAACTTTACCTTCACCTTAAATATTGTTGTCATATTCCAATTATTTAGAAGGCGTACTTACAAAGCCTAGGGAAGATGTAGTTGGAGTTATTATTATTATTATTATTATTATTATTATTATTATTATTATTATTATTATTATTATTGTATCTCCAATGGGGGTAGCCCTATTTTACTATGTATGCTAGGGCTATAGTTTTACACAAAAAATAAATGAAAAATAAGCATAATGACATATGGAAAAGAAAAATAAATTAGCTTACACAATGTAAACAAAACATAATACTAAGATGTTTTTGTATGATTTCAGAATATTAATAAAAACAAAATTTGATCCGAACAAATGCAAATTTTCGTTCTGGAAACGAATTTTAAAATGTTACATTTGTCCGAATCAAATTTCTGCATATTTAAAGGACAAAACTAAAATTCTTCCAATTATTTATGATCATAATACGCTATTCTTTTAAATTATTGACCGAGCATGTTGGCAATTAAATCAATGGTTTTCCCAATATTTCATATAAAACAGTATCTGTTTTGTTTCTTTTTTTTTCTTGTATTAGCTCGATGAGAGCTCTATAATGTTCTTTTGACCCTCTATTGGGCTTTAATTTAACTTGTATTATTTTCGTCAGTGTTTGTATTTCCTTTTTGGAATATGTATGATAAGACTTTCCTGTGTTTTTGTATTTATATGTGCTATCTGGTAGGATGGAAGAGAAAGCCTTATGGCCTTAATTCTGTCAGATTAAATAAATAAATAAAATAAATAATTTTTATTTGGAAAAGGAAGCAAAAAACAGCAAAATTATATTAAACGTTTTTGTTTGAAATATCTCAAAGAATAACCCCTTGAAATTAATGACATTACTTACAGTTCGCCCTGTATAATGAGAAAATGAACACTTGGAACGTCACACCCATGACTTATTTCTTCTCCAATCGTATTCACATGAAAGCGCTTTATCCTTGCCGAAAATTCACAGAAGTCTGAAGTAATCAATAACGCATGCAGCCGTGGCTGTACCTGCCAGGTTTTCTTTCTTCCTCAAAGAACAAGAATTAACAATTTCCGTCGATATGGCCTCTCGTGACGAGCTTAATTAGTGATGTCTTGCGTCCGTTCAGACACGCGATATATATCAGTCGACCGGAAGACATGGCTTGTAGCGGGCAGACATGGAACATAGTACAAGGAGATCAGCTGTGAACGTGTCACCATTCATTATGGGAATTGTATTCCTCTTCAGGTCTTTAATAATAACCACATACCTGTAAAGATTGCAACCAAAAATTTTCTGTGGAGGCGCAAAAATGGATGCGAAGGAAAGAGTCCAACCTCTCGCCAATTCTGTTTATTATTTATAGGCCTACAAGCTCCAGCAGTTATTTTTGACGAATTCAAGTATGCTATTCTAAAGTGACTATAGGGTCTAGAACACGAGAAGTCAGCAGTAGCTATAATCTTTTTTGCTGTAAGAAAAATCCTAATATAAACAATAGCACGTGACTGAAGTGAGGCTTCATTGGCCACTGTTTGGCGCCATAGATTCTCAGTACATGTTCCCGCCTACTGTTGTACATTCTGTTTTATGTTAAACATTTCCCGTTACTCGTCAAGTAGGCCTAACCTCACTACTATGCATTCGTTTACTTAGGAAACATTTACTTTATAATTACTGTAATTAAATTATTTTTAAGTCTTATGTCTTCACAATGGACAGTTTAGGATGCAAAAGCCATACTTCAGTACCACGTACTCACATAAACAACTCGAGCTCAAGTGACACCAGCTTGTTACAAGAACAGACTACCTCGGTATTACTATTGGTATTCATCCGCGTTCATAGTCCATAACAAAATATAAAAGTAGCTTTTGTTTTACGTAGCGTTTTACATATGAGTGAAGTTAAATATTTCATCGTATTTTAACAACTAGAATTCAATATTTTATTTTCAAATAACACAAGATTGTGGTTTCCAAATACGAACTTTATTTTCTTGCGTCATGTGAGTGTTTCGACTGGGAGCCAATCACGGGTATGACAGCAACGTGCTTATGTTTACATTAGGATTTTTCTTACAGCGAAAACAGTATACTATGAGGAGCTTACGAGAAAGTCTCTGCGAGGTGTGTTTTTATTAGGTGCGGTGCGGGGAAGTATTGATGAATGGAGCACCACTCTTCCTAGAACTGACCAGAGATAAGATAAGTTGTTATGAGTTATGAACCTTATGACAGTAAAATGATGACATCACAATCACCACATGGTGTGTAATTATACTGTGACTGAAAATATCAGGTAGTTTGAGACGTGTCGGTGTGTTGTGTAAGTTCAAACTGTTAGTTTATATTTTAAAAGTTGATCGAATGTTTCACATTGGTTAGTTACTGTAATGTAGTTAATAGTGTGTCATTATGTCGCTTTCTGCGAGCAAGAGTGGCGTTACGCTGACTGTTCCCTGCGTGTAGGATTGGCATTACTTCACATTCCTACCAGGGCTGATCTCGTGAGTTCCCCACAGTATCTTATTGCAGTACCACATACATGCGGCAGGTCTATGTAGTCTTAGGAATTTATTATGCGGAAAATGATGCTGAAACTTACTTAAACTTACTCTATTCTTATAATTGAGGACTTCACCCGAATAACGGCGTATACCTTTATACGCCCGTTTTCCGACGATCAAGGGATTAGATAGTTGAATGCGTATAGTACACTGTAGTAAATTTTCGTAAGTCTAGCTTCAATACGTAACACAGAACACAATGTTACGTGTTTACGTCGAACGAGTGAACGCACCTACTACAGCGGCAGTCACATGCTGTGCAAGCCGTACTGTAGTAGGCTAATATTCCATGTTTAGGCCTACTTCAGGTTATTAGTTGCAGCCGTGAATCATGACTGAAAATATTAGAAAAAAGAAGCTTGTGAGCAAAACTAAATGGAAAACCGAAGAAAGGAAAATTAATAGAAACAGTGGCAAGTCATACACAACTTGTACAGGCAAGGAAATGGAAGAGAAGTCATTTATACCTGTAAAAATATTATGTATGAAAATATGTACACATGAAATTTCAAAGGACGATCAACTGTCTATTTTTAAACGCTTTTGGGACATGGATTCGAAATTAGAACAATATCATTTTATCACTTCTTACCTTGAAAGAGTGAATCTAAAAATTAAGAAACTTCAATCTTTCAAGAATAGGGATAATGTTTGGAATATAGTGTTTTCTGTAATAGGGGTAAAAAAATTGATGTCAAAACTTTCTATTGAGTCTATTGCAAATTTCAGAGAAACGATTAACAACAGTTCAGAATAAACTGGTTTCAAGTGACATCCTCAATGATAAAACGGGTACACACTTAAATCGTCCTCATACAATCATGATGCAAAAGTATAAACAACTGCAATACACTACATCAGGGGTTTTTCGGCTTGAACCTCATAATCTGCATCATTTGTTTCCTTCAAGATTTGGAAGACGGTAATGGAAGTGTCGCAGATGAAAATGTTTTGAGTCCAACACAAATGAACCCAGTGTCTTTGAAACCCTCCAAGGCGGAGGACTGAAAAGATCTCTTACAGTTTTTAGATTAAGATGGCCAAAGTTGGCTGAACTCAATGCTGAATAAAGTCGGGATATCATCACACAATGGTGAAGATGACTCTAGCAACAATAGTGATGATGTATAAAGAAGAAAAAGACATAAATACAAGAAAACCATAAACTAAAAATGTAATGTTATTTTGTAGGCCTACTTGTGTAATTATTCAATATGTTTATGTAGTATGTTATAGTAAATGTATATTTTATTTTGTTGAATTTATTTTATTTTACTTTTTAAGGCAAAATTATTATTAAAGTATGAGATGTTCTCATATATTAGTACATTATGCAACGAGCCTATAATGAAGGTAATTAAGAAGTGAGTATGGATATTTATGAAACGAGCGCAAGCGAGTTTCATAATTTTCATACGAGCTTCTTAATTACCATTATAGGCGAGTTTCATACGACTTTTTATGCTCGGCCATATTTCTAACTTGATATTATTAATTTTATTGTATCTGACCTGGAGCAATGTCCCGTATGTTGTGAGATGTGCGCAGACGCGAAAGTATTGATTTTTTCCGAGGAACAGATGTCCACATTGACCTTGCTAGGCCATAAGAACCTACAGAGATAACATTGAAATTAAATTAGACATTGAAAAACGAGATGACAAATTGAATTTATTTGAATATTATTTACAATTAACGCTAATTATTATAGTAACAGAACATAACCTTATGCGACAGTGTTGGATTTCCAGCCTCCGTGACTTTTCGCTAATTCTCTTTCGATTGCATATCCGAGAATAATCTATACTTGCGGTTTTATAACGGTAGAAAGCTGACCTGTCATTGGCTGAACAGTTGTAACCTGAGTCGTCGTTGGCTGGAAGACCTGACCTTTAATGAGTAGGTGTACTTTAATGACATGCATTAAAGGTCTTCTACCAGGTGTATAATTACTACATTTCGGCATGGTCAAGCATAAAATTAATTTTCATGCAAAGTTAGACACGTAGAAAATCAGAATAATTAAAAACAGTACTAAAACATATTGTCGCCGGGAAAAGGGCGTATACAGAGTTCCATATTTTATTTATTTAGAATAGCAGAACATGCTATATTTGCTGTTATGTTTCAATAATTTTATTTTCAATGTCCTCGAAACTATTTAACAATAATAAAAAACTTTTTCGACGCAACTATGATGAACCTGACAGCTTACAAACATTGAAATTAGTTTATATCAGAACTACATTTTGCTGTATACGCCCTTATTCGGGTGATGTCCTCAATTATCTTTCGACATGTCATACTGGAGCTCTTATAACTTCATTCCATACACAATTGGAATGTCTTTCGCTTTTCAGCTTAATACTTTTCGCACATAGACTTTCCCTGTGTAGGATACAATGACTTGATGTCAGGTCATTTCTTATAACGGGAACAGATTTCATCGCAATGCCTCTACAATGAATTTCATGTACTGTACCGCAACCTGCTACACTTGCACTTAGAAGAGGTCACTAGCTGCACATAGGTCACAAGTAGGCTGACTTGTATAGGACTGGACAAGGCTTGAACAATGCACTTTGTGGCATGCCATTATTATTTTGAAAATGATACAATTAAATATCTTCGGTATCTTATAGTTTCTTCCGGAAATTGAACTCAGGTTCATGTTCATCGTAAGCCAGCACTCTGCTAACAGAGCTTCCAAAGTGAATCATATAAGCAACATTTTTCGGTCATTTGACTGTTACGTCAATGTTTGGAGATCGCACAATCCAGCCATATCCGTTTCTCCAGCTCTACACCGAAGTGTTGTTTCAGGTGAAATTTTTCTGTTGTTTCCGCAGGAAGCAGAAAAGGGAAATGTTGGGTATATATCCTCAAATTTTGGGAAGTTTCTTCGCTTGGAGTATTATAACAAAATGTATAACGTGAAAAGTTGCACTACTTGATATATAGTAATAAAATGTACATTAAAATAAGTTACCGTAATATATGAAAAAAATAAACCACTTTTAAGACTGTAAACAGATTATCGTTACCTACGTTAAGTAGGCCTATACTACGAGTTTATTAATAAACAGATTTAGAGTGAAACTGAAAATTTCGTGAATTATAAAGTGCAATTAACGTCCCTTCTACTCTCAGTATTAACAAGATCTCATTTTTCCCCTCCCTGCTATAAACTGAATTGCTAACTAAATCCGATTACAAGGTATTAAGACGCTAATATGAAACAGAGCTTTTAGCATCGATTCTCACGTGCTTACACAGCATCCGAATGTGGGACATTCTGTTATCCGTACAGGAAGCAAATAGTATGATCTGAATATCCTACTCGTTCTGGATTTACGAATTAGGCAGTCAAGTGTTTATGACGTGTTAAGCGATTAAAGAAAAAATCTTGTATGTATCCATTTAACGTTGCTTTTGAACTATTGAGCTGCGCCAGGGATTATAAGATTATTTTAATTGTAATTATTCATTTAACGTCCATTTAATTTAAACTGCTGAAGCTATTCTGAGAGGATTATTGTAATAGTAATTTTTCATTTTAAGTTCCCATTGAAGCTGTTGAGTCTGTGTAAAGATTATGAAGTGGTAATAACAGCATTTTTGTTCTTAAGAGCTTTCCTCTTCGAATTAATATAAAAAATGTATTCTTGTACGGCAAAAAATCGATTTAAATATTTTTCCGATGCCAAGAAAGTGATTCTGAACATGCTGTTTGTATGCAGCGATTTCTTCTATAGTACCGTACGAGTATTAGACCTATGATTTACTACTACGGTGGTTCAATGCTAATGGACTGGGCTTATAATAAACCAGGGGCTATGAGTTCAAATCTCGATTTACCCTGAATTTATAACGTGTTGGGCAAGCCCGTAGTCCAGCTCGGAGTGGAGTTCTCTCCGGGTACTCCTGTTGCTCTGTGTTATCCCAACAATTCTTCTCCATCATTCATTACGAATGTAATGTAGATCCACCGCCTGTGGTGCACTCTGGATAGTCTCTGACGAACTAATTGATCTACGCTTGTCGATACTAGTGACATCTATGAACACTCTTGTATTCGAGGAAATTAACGACAATTTAAGGAACCTGTTAGTGTAATGTATACATTTGTTTTTTTTTTTTTTTCGTATTATGTATTTCAGAATTAAGTTATCCGGGAATTATGCATATTTATTTATTTATTTATTTATTTATTTATTTATTTATTTACTTATTCACTTATTTATTTACTTATTTATTTATTTGTTTATTTATTTATTTTTTCATTTATCCATTTATTTATTTATTTAACTATTTATTTATCTATTTATTTATCCATTTATTTCTCTATTTATTTATTTATCTATTTATTTATTTGTCTATTTATTTATCCATTTATTTATACATTTATTTATCAATTTATCTATTTATTCATTTATTCATCTATTTATTT